>NC_091727.1:43288522-43599090 GCF_042477335.2 Ovis canadensis | reverse complement strand
CTTGAGAGTCCCTTGGACTGCAAGGAGATCCAACCAATCCATTCTGAAGGAGATCAGCCCTGGGATTTCTTTGGAAGGAATGATGCTGAAGCTGATACTCCATTACTTTGGCCACCTCATGCGAAGAGTTGACTCATTGGAAAAGACTCTGATGCTGGGAGGGGTTGGGGGCAGGAGGAGAAGGGGATGATAGAGGATGAGATGGCTGGATGGCATCACTGACTCAATGAACGTGAGTGTGAGTGAACTCCGGGAGTTGGTGATGAACAGGGAGGCCTGGCGTGCTGCGATTCATGGGGTCACAAAGAGTCAGACACAACTGAGTGACTGAACTGAACTGAACTGAAATAATTTAAGCTTATTCAAAGACAATTTTGAAATGATATTTGAAGAAATAATCCATATGCTGTTTACAAGAAGCTCATTTCAAATATAACAATATAGCAGGTTAAACATTAAGGGGAAAAGAAAGAAATATAATGCAAATGCCAGTTGATAAAAACTGGAGTGGCTATATTAATATCAAAGTAGGCTTTAGCACAAAAAGAGATATTATGTTGATAAAAGTGTAGATTTGTAAAGAAGACAAAATCCTAAGCATGTAGTCACTTTAAAACTGCAAAATAGATGAAGCAAAAATTTATAGAACCAAAAAAGAAAAAACCAAAATTATAGTTGAAACTTTCAACATTATTTTTAGTAACAGAAGTAGTAAATAGAAAATCAACAAAGATACTGACAAAGCCATTAATTGACTGGATCTAACATGGTATCCAGTCCCATCACTTCATGGCAAATAGTTGGGGAAATAGTGGAAACAGTGACTGACTTTATTTTTCTGGGCTCCAAAATCACTGTAGATGGTGATTGCAGCCATGAAATTAAAAGACACTTACTCCTTGGAAGGGAAGTTATGACCAACCTGGACAGCATATTAAAAAACAGAGATATTACTTTGCCAACAAAGATCCGTCTAGTCAAGGCTATGGTTTTTCCAGTGGTCATGAATCGATGTAAGAGTTGGACTGAACTGGCATTTAAAGAACATCTCACCCAACAAAAAAATAATATACATGTATTTCAAGTGCACATGGACTATTCACCAAGACAAATCATATTTGGGGGCATAAAATAAACCTTCAGTTCAGTTCAGTCGCTCAGTTGTGTCGAACTCTTTCTGACCCCATGAACCGCAGCACCCCAGGCCTCCCTGTCCATCACCAACTCCTGGAGTTCACCCACCCCCGTGAGTCCATTGAGTCAGTGATGCCATCCAACCATCTCATCCTCTGTCGTCCCCTTCTCCTCCTGCCCTCAATCTTTCCCAGCATCAGGGTCTTTTCCAGTGAGTCAGCTCTTCGCATCAGGTGGTCAAAGTATTGCAGTTTCAGATTCAACATCAGTCCTTCCAATGAACACCCAGGACTGATCTCCCCCAGGATGGACTGGTTGGATCTCCTTGCAGTCCAAGGGACTCTCAAGAGTCTTCTCCAATACCACAGTTCAAAAGCATCAAGTCTTCAGCTCTCAGCTTTCTTCACAGTCCAACTCTCACATCCATAATTGACCACTGGAAAAAACATACCTTTGACTAGATGGACCCTTGTTGGCAAAGTAATGTCTCTGCTTTTTAATATGCTGTTTGGTTGGTCATAACTTTCCTTCCAAAGAGTAAGCATCTTTTAATTTCATGGCAGCAGTCACCATCTGCAGTGATTTTGGAGCCCAGAAAAATAAAGTCTGACACTTTTTCCACTGTTTCCCCATCTATTTGCCATACATTCAGAAAACAAAGATCATGGCATCTGGTCCCATCACTTCATGGGAAATAGATGGCAAAACAGTGGAAACAGTGTCAGACTTTTATTTTGGGGGGCTCCAAAATCACTGCAGATGGTGACTGCAGCCATGAAATTAAAAGACGTTTACTCCTTGGAAGAAAAGTTATGACCAACCTAGATAGCATGTTCAAAAGCAGAGGCATTACTTTGCCGACTAAGGTCCGTCTAGTCAAGGCTATGGTTTTTCCTGTGGTCATGTATGGATGTGAGAGTTGGACTGTGAAGAAGGCTGAGCGCCGAAGAATTGATGCTTTTGAACTGTGGTGTTGGAGAAGACTCTTGAGAGTCCCTTGGACTGCAAGGAGATCCAACCAGTCCATTCTGAAGGAAATCAACCCTGGGATTTCTTTGGAAGGAATGATGCTAAAGTTGAAACTCCAGTACTTTGACCACCTCATGCGAAGAGTTGACTCATTGGAAAAGACTCTGATGCTGGGAGGGATTGGGGGCAGAAGGAAAGGGGACGACCGAGGATGAGATGGCTGGATGGCATCACTGACTTAATGGACGTGAGTCTGAGTGAACTCCGGGAGTTAGTGATGGACAACGAGGCCTGGCGTGCTGTGATTCATGGGGTTGCAAAGAGTCGGACACGACTGAGCAACTGAACTGAACTGATGGGGACCAGATGCCATGATCTTCGTTTTCTAAATGTTGAGCTTTAAGCCAACTTTTTCACTCTCCTCTTTCACTTTCATCAAGAGGCTCTTTAGTTCTTCTTCACTTTCTGCCATAAGGGTGGTGTCATCTGCATATCTGAGGTTATTGATATTTCTCCCAGAAATCTTGATTTCAGCTTGTACTTCATCCAGCCCAGTGTTTTTCATGATGTACTCTGCATATAAGTTAAATAAGCAGGGTGACAATATACAGCCTTGACGTACTCGTTTTCCTATTTGGAACCGGCCAATCAGTTCAGTTCAGTCACTCAGTCATGTCTGACTCTTTGCAACCCTTGAATCGCAGCACACCAGGCCTCCCTGTCCAACACCAAACCCCAGAATTCACTCAGACTCACATCCATCGAGTCAGTGATGCCATCCAGCCATCTCATCCTCTGTCGTCCCCTTCTCCTCCTGCCCCCAATCCCTCCCAGCATCACAGTCTTTTCCAGTGAGTCAGGTCTTCACATCAGGTGGCCAAAGTACTGGAGTTTCAGCTTCAGCATCATTCCCTCCAAAGAAATCCCAGGGTTGATCTCCTTTAGAATGGACTGGTTGGATCTCCTTGCAGTCCAAGGGACTCTCAAGAGTCTTCTCCAACACCACAGTTCAAAAGCATAAATTCTTCGGTGCTCAGCTTTGTTCACAGTCCAACTCTTACACCCATAAGTGACCACTGGAAAAACCATAGCCTTGACTAGATGGACCTTTGTTGGCAAAGTCATGTCTCTGTTTTTTAATATGCTGTCTAGGTTGGTCATAACTTTCCTTCCCAGGAGTGTCTTTTAATTTCATGGCTGCAATCACCATCTGCAGTGATTTTGGAGCCCCCAAAAATAAAGTCTGCCCCTGTTTCCACTGTTTCCCCATCTATTTCCCATGAAGTGGTGGGACCAGATGCCATGATCTTCGTTTTCTGAATGTTGAGCTTTAGGCCAACTTTTTCACTCTCCTCTTTCACTTTCATCAAGAGGCTTTTACCGGTCAATTCACCTTAACAAATATAAAAGAATTTAAATCCTACCAAGTGTGGTCTTTGTTCATAATGTGTGTCCACTCAATGAGTTTTTATGTAAGATAGGGAAGAAGTCATGCTCTCTATGGCAAAATGTGCAACACAAATTGACAAGGGGAACTCCATCTACTTCAAGAATGCAATTGCCAGTAAGGGATTTTGTGAATAAAATTTAGCTGCCTTGAATAGTTCTTTGACAGAGAATATATGGTTTGTGAGAATTAAAATTTTTCTTTTTTTAGAAAAAAATTGCTGAAGGTTAATAATAGAAAGCTAACAAGAATATCTCCAAATGTTTGGAAATTAAACAACATATGGGCTTCCCTGGTGCCTCAGCTGGTAAAGAATCTGCCTGCAATGTGGGAGACCTTAGTTTGATCCCTGAGTGGGAAGATCTTCTGCAGCAGGGAAAGTCTACCCAGTCCAGTATTCTGGCCTGGAGAATTCCATGGACTGTGTAGTCTATGGTGTTGCTCAGAGTCAGTCACGATTGAGCCACCTTCACTTTCATTTTCACTTCTAAACAATCTGTGGGTCAAAGAGTAAGTCTCAGGGAAATCAGAAAATACTTTGAACTGAGTGAATATGAAAATACAAATGTACAAAAATGTATGGGATATAGCTAAAGCTGTACTTAGGAGGGAAATTTATAGTATTAAAATACTTCAATTGGAAAAATACCTGTTGTAAAATATTATTATATTTACACATTATTATTTATTTATAATTAGTAAACTATAAATTGGTAAATTGTAAAAAAGGGCTTCTCTTATGATTCAGCTGGTAAAGAATCCGCCTGCAGCATGGAAGTCCTGGGTTCGATCCCTGGGTTAGTAAGATCCCCTGGAGAAGGGAAAAGCTACCCAGTCCAGTGTTCTTGCCTGGAGAAGTCCATGGACTGTATAGTCCATGAGTGAGGGACTTTCACTTTTCACTTTCATAACTAGTAAGATATTATTAAATTTCATAATAACTTGGCTACGAAAACTATCTTTAAACTTTCAGAGAAAAAGTAAGAATAATTTGTATGCCAATATAAAAGACTTGGATTACGTTTCTCAAGAGTAAAAGTAGAAGCTAAGAGTCTTTGAGCAATTTTCTCTAAATTCTGAGGGGAAATGATTTCTAAGTTGGATTTCCATTCAAATTACTGATCAAAATTAAAGATGAAAATCAATAACATCTTGAACACTAAAGGTCTCCAAAATGGCTCCTGTGTGTCTGGCCAGGAAAATTCCTAGAAGGGTGCCTAAACCAAACAAGGGAATAAACTAAAAAGGAGAAAAAAAAATGGTGCCCAAATACCAAAGGAACTAACTAGGCAGAGAAAAAGGAAATTCCCATGATTATGGTGAGAGGGACTTCTAAGATGATAGCAGTAAAACATGCTTGAAAAGCACACATTCAAATTTAAACAGAAAGAAGATGGAGGTATCCAAGTGAATGTCTCTTCCCACTACCCCTTTAGAGTAATGAACTGATATATTTCAATTGAGAGGAATTTCACAGCTTTATTGGTAAGTGTGGAAATAATTGCTGATAGGAAAATAAGAAACTAAGCAAATGAGCAAATGTGGTAATTATACTAATTTCCAGGAAAAACAAAGGTGTACAAGAAAGGAAAGATAATTATCACATACAAATGGCCTAACTCTGTATAATACATATTGAATTATGATAATATAAACTCTGAATATTCAATTTGTCAAAAATGTGATATAACTGTTAGAAGAAGAGGGAGGAACACAAAAGCATAAAAATACAAAATTCTGATTTCTTATCACAAGAAATTAATGTGTGATGTTTGAAACTGAATAAATAGCACCATGGTATGTTATTTAAAAATATGAAGATGAATACTAAAAAAAATAAAATCTAGAGGAATTGAGTTGCTCCTTCTGGGGAAAGAGAATAACATGTGGAAGGAATGTGATTAATGTTTAATTATAAACTTTTAGTAGTATTTCACTTTTTAAGGTATGTGTACTACCTTGATATAAATAAAAATAATTTTCAGTGCTAAAGCATAATTACAGTCCTTTCCAGTAAATAGTAACAGTAGTAGAGGTACTGAAAGGGAAGTCACTCAGTCATGTCCTACTCTTTGCGACCCCATGAACTGTAGCCTACCAGGATCCTCCATCCATGGGATTTTCCAGGCAAGAGTACTGGAGTGGGTTGTCATTTCCTTCTCCAGGGGATCTTCTTGACCCAGGGATTGAACTTGGGTCTCCCAGATTGTAGGCAGACACTTTACCATCTGAGCCACCAGAGAAGTTCTAAGGTATTAGCTAATCTTTATACACTGCCTACAGTGTGGCAGGGCCTATGCTAAGAGCTTCCCATTCATTGTCTTATGTAATCCTCACAGGCTTCATTTGAAGTAGGTACTTAGGTACTATTTTTCAGAAATACATTAATATGTTAAGGTTTAGAGAGGTCTCATAAATTATCCAAAGTTAGTATTTGGCAAGTGGCTTTGCTAAGATGACTATCTTAGCCCCTGACTACAGGCCTCAAGTTCTATCTATAAAGTGAAAGTCTCTCAGTCATGTCTGACTCTTTGGAACCCCATGGACTATACAGTCCATGGAATTCTCCAGGCCAGAATACTGGAGTGGGTAGCCTTTCCCTTCTCCAGGGGCTCTTCCCAACCCAGGTGCTGAACCCAGGTCAACCACATTGCAGCTGGATTCTTTACCAGCTGAGCCACAAGGAAAGTCCAAGCATACTGGAGTAGGTAACCTACTCCTTCTCCAGCAGATCTTCCCGACCCAGGAATTGAACCGGGGTCTCCTGCGTTGCAGGCAGATTCTTTATCAATTGAGCTATCAGGGAAGTTCTATCTATACTCAGATTTTATAGTTTTAGCAGTCTTACTTACCTCCCTGGAGTTTTGTAGACTTCCAGGGAGAGGATAAATGTGAAAGGTCTTTAAAAAGATTAAAAACTATGGAAGAGCACATTGTCTTGAAAGTCCCTAGCAGAATGTAAAATTTAAACTTTCCTTCTCTGCTGGATGCTTGCTTCACTGTTTCCATTGCCAGACTCTAGATTTTGCTCCCTGATTATCTCTTCCCAGTTGAGTCCCAATTCAAAATATAGGCTGTGGTTTCAAAACTGCCATGTTTGGATGGGTGAATATAATACAGGAAGATGGTTTTTTCCTTTTGCTCTTACCACTTTTGCTTCCCCCTCTGCCCACCCCATTTTTCCTAAATCAAAAAATACAGTCACAAACCAAAATTCACTTTTATAACTTCAATATTCTTTTAGTCTTAGGTTTCTATCATTGTGCCACCTATTATACATATTAAACAACAAAAGATGATGTAAGCATTCCTTCTAGAACTCTGTAAAGTGACAATATAGGTTAGATGGCAGATAGTAAAGTTTTTAAGGATCTTGCTTATGCTTCAGCCATGTCTGACTCTCTGTGACCCCACAGACCATGGCCTGCCAGGCTCCTCTGTCCATGGATTTCTCCAGGCAAGAATACTGGAGTAGGTTGCCATTTCCTTCTCCAGTGATAAAGTATGAAGTGAGTGACGTTGCTCAGTCATGTCTGATTCTTTGTGACCCCTTGGACTGAAGCCCACCAGGCTCCTCTGTCCATGGGATTTTCCAGGCAAGGGTACTGGAGTGGGTTGGCATTTCCTTCTCCTTTAAGGATCTTAGTAGGGTAGAAAAAGAAGTTTATACATACATACTCTTGCTTTTCAAAACAAGAAATTTGACATTTGTCTAGAGTTAGAGTTCTAAAAATAACTCTTATGAATCAAGTTTTCTTTGCCCCATCACAGCCTTCCATCACTGGCCAGTGCATTGTGGATAACATCCCAAATGTTCACGTCTGTTCTTCATCTCAATTCCCTGTCTGCTTATTCAAGATGAGAATCCAGGGACAGAAATAACTCAGGAAAATAGCAGGGGAAAAGCATTTATCAGCAGGAAGCTAAGGAAAGCACATTCATGGATCAATCTCTTTTAAGTCAGCAAAAAAGGAATTCCTCTCCCCAGTGCCACAGACCAAGTGTAGAGGGAAATTGAGAGCACTGGAGAAAATATGCAACTATTAAAGAGGTTTCAAAATGAGTTATCTGAATAAATAGCTGCCTCTCCATTCTGCATTGCTCATGTTCTCAGGCACAATAGTAATGTTAAAACGAACATTTCAGTCTTTTCGAGAGACTGTCTCAATTAAAAAGCTACATAAAGGCTATGATTTATCCAGGGACTGAGATTATTCACCATGAACATGAAAATATGGATTGTAGTAGTTCTTAATATGTCAAATTTGATCAATTTTGACATTGATACATCCTTGAAACATTACTGCAATCAAAATAGTAAATACATCCATCACCACTCCAAAAGTTTCCTGATTATCTGCTTCAGTGGCTTCCAGACTAGAAGTTCCTCAGGGAGAGGTAGAATGGAGGACAAGAGAGAGAGAGAGTTTTCCTACATCCCGTAACAGTTCAGAGAACTCTCCTTTCAAGTTTTTCTATGTTATCTCCACCAGCCAAAGATCACCAAGAACACTTTCAGTCAAAGAAGTTAGTTTTATTATTATTGCAGCAAGGGAGACTGTACACCATGAAGAAACAATGGAGAGTCTCTGAAAGAGGAAACGGGTAAGGGGAGGGGATTGCTTATTATAGAACTGAGTGTTGTGTTACTGTTATGTGTGTATTGTTTGTTTTGTGGGTGGGAAGGTTCAGGAGGCAAGGGTCTGTTTTGAATTCACTGCTGTCAGGAATCTGCAGTAATTTGCAAACTGACACAGTTCAGTTCAGTTCAGTTGCTCAGTTTTGTCTGACTCTTTGCGACTGACCCCATGGACTGCAGCACACCAGGCCTCCCTGTCCATCACCAACTCCCGGAGTTTACTCAAACTCATGTCTGTTGAGTCATTGATGCCATCCAACCATCTCATCCTCTGTCGTGTTGACCCCTTCTCCCACCTTCAATCTTTCCCAGCATTAGGGAGTTTTCAAATGAGTCAGTTCTTCACATCAAGTGGCCAACTACTATGTGTTTATTTACACCTAAGAGGTAAGAGTGTAACTTACCTCTTGAACTCCTTATTGCCAAATTCAGACTTAAATTGAGGAAAGTAGAGAAAACCACTAGATGATTCAAATATGACCTAAATCAAATCTCTTATGATTATACAGTGGAAATGACAAATAGATTCAACCGATTAGATCTGATAGAGTGCCAGAAGAACTATGGACGGAGGTTCATGACATTGTACAAGAGGCAGGGATAAAGACCATCCCCAAGAAAAAGAAATGGAAAAAGGAAAAATGGTTGTCTGGGGAGGCCTTACAAATAACTGTGAATAGAAGAGAAGTGAAAGGCAAAGGAGAAAAGGAAAGATATACCTATTTGAATGCAGAGATCCAAAGAACAGCAAGGAGAGATAAGAAAAACTTCCTCAGAGATCAGTGCAAAGAAATAGAGGAAAACAATAGAATGGGAAAGACTAGAGATCTCTTTAAGAAAATTAGAGATACCAAGGGAACATTTCATGCAAAAATGGACACAATAAATGACAGAAATGGTATGCATCTAACAGAAGCAAAAGATATTAAGAAGAGGTGGCAAGATTACACAGAAGAACTATACAAAAAAGATCTTCAAGACTCAGATAATCATGATGGTGTGATCACTCACCTAGAGCCAGACATCTTGAAATGAGAAGTCAAGTGGGCCTTAGGAAGCATCACTATGAACAAAGCTAGTGGAAGTGATGGAATTCCAGTTGAGCTATTTCAAATCTTAAAATATGATGCTGTGGAAGTGTTGCACTCAATATGCTATCAAATTTGGAAAACTCAGCAGTGGCCACAGGACAAGAAATAGTCAATTTTCATTCCAATCCCAAAGAAAGGCAATGCCAAAGAATGCTCAAACTACCACACAACTGCATTCATCTCACATGCTAGCAAAGTAATGCTCAAAATTCTCCAAGCCAGGTTTCAATAGTATGTGAACTTTCAGATGTTCAAGCTGAATTTAGAAAAGGCAGAGGAACCAGAGATCAAATTGCCAATATCCACTGGATCATGGAAAAACCAAGAGAGTTTCAGAAAAATATCTACTTCTGCTTTATTGACTATGCCAAAGCCTTTCACGGTATAGACCACAACAAACTCTGGAAAATTCTTCAAGAAATGGGAGTACCAGACCATCTAATTTGCCTCTTGAAAAATCTGTATGCAGGTCAGGAAGCAACAGTTAGAACTGGACATGGGATAACAGAGTCGTTCCAAATCGGGAAAGGAGTAAGTCAAGGCTATATATTCAACCTGCTTATTTAACTTCTATGCAGAGTACCTCATGTGAAATACTGGGCTGGAGGAAGCACAAGCTGGAATCAAGATTGCTGGGAGAAATATCAATAACCTCAGATATGCAGATGACACCACCCTTATGGCAGAAAGTGAATAGCTAACCAGCCTCTTTATGAAAGTGAAAGAAGAGAGTGAAAAAGTTGGCCTAAAGCTCAACATTCAGAAAACGAAGATCGTGGCATCTGGTCCCATCACTTCATGGGAGATAGATGGGGAAACAGTGGAAACAGTGTCAGACTTTATTTTTCTGGGCTTCAAAATCCCTGCAGATAGTGATTGCAGCCATGAAATTGAAAGACGCTTGCTCCTTGGAAGAAATGTTATGACCAACATAGACAGCATATTAAAAAACAGAGACATTACTTTGCCAATAAAGATCTGTCTAGTCAAAGCTATGGTTTTTCCAGTAGTCATGTATGGATGTGAGAGTTGGACTATAAAGAAAACTGAGCGCTGAAGTATTGATGCTTTTGAACTGTGGTGTTAGAGAAGACTCTTGAGAGTCCCTTGGACTGCAGGGAGATCCAACCAGTGCATCCTAAATGAAGTCAGTCCTGAATAGTCATTGGAAGGACTGATGCTTGAATCTGAACCTCCAGCACTTTGGCCACCTAATTTGAAGTACTGATTCATTGGAAAAGACCCTGATGCTGGGAAACATTGAAGGCAGGAGGAGCAGGGGCTGACAGAGGATAAGATGGTTGGATGGCATCACAGAATCAATGGACATGAGTTTGAGTGAACCCTGGGAGTTGGTGATGGACAGGGAGGCCTGGCGTGCTGCAGTCCATGGGGTCACAAAGTGTTGAACACAACTGGGTGATGAAATGGAACTGAACTGAACTGCAGATGTAAGATGGGGAAAATGGGACTAGTGTATTCATTGAAGAAGTAGTTGTCACTCATTTTAACTTAGAAGGTGATGTGGTGGTGTTTGGTCATTCTTTGACTAATGCCTCTGTTAATTTCTCTGACTATCGCTTTGATCTTTCTATTGTTTTGTTTCATCAGTCAAGAGGGAGACCTCATCTGATTTTGATATCCTGTGATATTGTTTTTGTCCCCCAAAGGAACACCATGCCCTAAATGGAAGCAACTAGACCAACTTCCAGGTGTCAGCTGTTAGGATCGCTGTATTCTGTTTCTTTGGAACAGCTTTATTAAGTTATAATGGACACACAAATTACACATACTTAATGTGTAAAATTTGATAAAATTTGACATATATGCATCCTTGAAACCATCACCACAATCAAGATAGTAAATACATTCATAATCCAAAAGTTTCCTGATGCCACTTTGTAATTTCTCCCATCCCCATCTCTCTATCCATCGACAGCAACCACTGATCAAATTTGGTCATAAAATAGTTTGCATTTGCTTGTTTTATAAATTGAATCATACAATACATACTCTCTTTTGTTGGGCTTCGTTCACTTTTATAGTACTTTTGGGATTCACTCATGCTGTGTGTATCCATAGAAAGTTCCTTTTTCTTTTCTTCTTCTTCTTTTTTTTTTACTGCTAAAGAGTATCCCTTTGTATAGACATAACATTATTCATTTGTTGGTGAAAATATATGTTGTCACTAGTTTTTGGTTATTACAAACTACACTGCTATAAAATTCTTATACTAGTTTCTGTATTGACACTTGCTTTTGTTTTTCTTAAAAATCTTGGAGTGGAATGGCTAGATCATATGGTAGATACATGCCAAATTTTTTACAAGGCTCTGGACTGGATTTCCCTGGTGTTCCATCAGTTAAGAATCTGTCTGCCAACATAGGGACACGGGTCCAATCCCTGGTTTAGGAAAATTCCACATGCTGCAGGACAACTAAGCCTGTGTGCCATAACCACTGAACCCCAGTGCTGCAACTACTGAAGCCTGTGTGCCCTGGAGCCCATGCTAGGCAACAAGAGAAGCCACCACAATGAGAAACCTGTGCACTGCAACTAGTGAGTAGCCCCACTTGCTGCAACTAGCCCCAGCACAGCCAAAAATAAATAAAATTATATATATATATATATATATATATATATATATATATATATATATATATACACACACACACATAAACTCTGGGCTGTTTTTACCTTTCTCAACTTTTTGAGTTTTAAGTAAGATATCAGATATCTTAGAATAGGCCTTCCCAGATGGCACTAGTGGTAAAGAACCCACATGCCATTGCAGGAGACATAAGAGATGCAGCTTCCATCCCTGAGTCAGGAAGATTCTCTGGAGGAGGGCATGGCAACCCACTCCAATATTCTTGCCTGGAGAATCCCATGGACAGAGGAGCCTGGCGGGCTACAGTCCATAGCATCACCAGGAATCGGATGCAACTTAGCACAGCACAGCCCATCTTAGAATAAAACATTTCACCAGTGAGGGGGCAGGTGGAGGAAATAGTATTTGAAAACCACCTTTCAGCTAATCCATTTTGTTTAAAAGATAACTGAGACCACAAAGACTATATGAATGACTATAAGTAGGTAATAGATCCAGCACTAAATCCCTGGTATTTTAGGTCTTGCTTTAGTTCCAGGATGACCATCTCTTTCTCTTTGGAAAAGAAAAACCTGAAGATCAAATCAGAGTAATTATGTTTGTATTCCAGGTTGTTTCATGGTGCAATCACTATGTTAGATTTTAGTTTATTTCAGAATGTTGCTCTCCATTATTTTTCTCATTATCCTAGGTCAGATCTCTATCACTTCGTGTCCACACTTCTGTAGCATTACCTTTCCCAGGCTCTTTCCCCATTATATAGAGGGGAAAGTGATGATGGTTTAGTTTTCTGTCACTGGTTTCTTCTTTCCTACTCTGCTGAATTCAGTTTCCTCTGTCTAGTTCTGAATACTGTCTCTCACCAGAAATCACTGATCATATCACTCTTGGGCTTTTGTAACCTCTGTGATCCTTAATTTTGCCAGTGTCTTAAAGTATCTTATACTCATTGTCACATCCCTGATTTCATTTCAATCCTGGAAATGTTTCTAAAAGATGTGCAGCCATAAAGCTATAAGCTTTTTCCCTTATAAAACAATAATGATTATAAATACAAGCAAAATACACAAAACTAAAAATATAAACTTCATATGATCAAGGATGTTTCCCCAAAACTAAATTGATGATGTTGGTTTTGATGAAAATAGGCAGATATATTTGAATATTTCATTATTTTTGCTTAATCGATCCATTTTATATTAAGAATGATGGGCCATCATATGTCTCATTGCTATTTTTACTAATGCAATTTTTCAATTTAACACTGACCTAAATTTAAATCACCAATTCTTTACTTTGATGGTGTAGTCAATTTAACACTGTATTCCAAAATCCAATACTGAAAAGTTAAGAATAAGTTATTGTAGGTTTACTAGATATTATTTTTGTCTTTTTCTTACATAAAAAAAGGAGACTGCACAACGGTGGCATTGGTATTTTGAAATAATCTTGACTGCAATTGCTCTTAGTCGTTTTGTTTAATGAGACCTGTACTTTAAGAGCTATTTGATAACTCAGTTTTCCATTTGAACCTCTGTAAAAAGCCTTTCATGCAGTGAGTACTAATATACTTGGCCTTTACTTGTGAGTATAGTCATAAACAATTTTGGTTCCTGGGATTCTTTAACAGTACTTGGTGATGAAGTAAGTGACAGTCATCCAGATGATAAAGATTAAGTTTCTTTATATATTTTTAGACTGCAATCGAATTGAAATTTTAAATTTGTTAAAAAAGAGTCGTACTTTCTGTCACCTAAGACTATGTCTAAGGAACAATAGATAGTAGTCTAGGGAAAATAGGATGAAACATGATTACCAGGTATTGCATTATATAGTATAATTGAGAAACAGAGACGTTTTGTCAAAATAACCTCACTGTTTATTTCATAGAAGAAAAAAATAGGACAAAGAAGATCGCAGCAGACAATAGGCAAGTAGAAAAAGGCTTCCTCTACTCCCAGGCCTTTTTATCTAGTCCCTTTAGAAGTTGGCTAGCAAATAAATTTGAGTATATAGCAAATTTTTCCCCATTTTTCAAACAGTCATTTGCATTCTTTGTAAATGGCAGGAATGTAAAGAAATGTGGTGTGATTGCAAAGTTTTCTCCTTGCTTTCTCTGTAGATAATAACATCTGTTGTGCTCAGCAGTCCTTGATAACGTAATTCTGGATTCACAGCAACAAATGGGAGGCTGAAAAATCTTTGGTGATAACACTCTTTATGTAATTCTAGAAGAATTCACCCAACTAATAAATAAAATGAAGTTATAAGGCAGAGTAAAATGGCCAAAGAAGCAAACAGAACAGGAAAAAGAGAAAATTAGAAGTACAAGAAAATAAAATGAGAAAACACCTCCAGTGAGAGAGAATGAGAAATAGAGATAAGACACCAAGTAGAGAGCAAGGTGAATATTCTCCTTTGGAGCCAGTGGAAATATTCTATTTAATGGAAGCAACATAAATCGCAGTATTTTTTGTTTAATAACTGTGATTTACAAAGTTCTTTAAGAACATTCACAATAAAGTTTTAATTTGTATATATTCAATAATAGGATTCATAACATTAAAATTCATTGAGGCTAAGTTAAGGATGATTCATATTGCTGATAAAGGGCATATTTTATGACTTAGTACCTTCGTGATTTTTTTAAACTGAACTCTACCTTTTACTCAGATCACACCAATTTTCCATCAATGTCCTCCTTTCTCTGTTACAGAATCCAATCCATGGTACTATGTTTTACTTAATTGTCATGTCTCCTTAGTCTCCTCTGGTCTCTGATACTTTTAAAAATACGTTTCTTATTTTTATTCACGACAGGAACGTTTTAAAGATTAATGATCAGATATGTAGACTGTCTCTGAATTTGAGTTTTTCTCATGTTCTCACCATGATTAGACTGGGATTATAGGTTTGGAGGACAAAACTCATACACATGAAGTCCTCTTATCATTATGGGATATCAGCGAGGATATAATATTAACAACATGACTAATAACTGGTCATGTTAACCTACTTCACTTGCTTATGGTAGCATAGCTATGAAGTTACTATTTTTCCCTTTTACATACTCTGTCTTTTAGAAGGGAGTCTGCAAGGCCAAACCACACTCAATAGTGGAGGGAGAGTAAAATAAAAGTATTGTTGTCATTACTGTTTAGTTGTTAAGTCATGTCTGACTCTTTTACGACCCTATGGACTATAACCCTCCAGGCTCCTCTGTGCACGGGATTTCCCAGGCATGAATACTGGAGTAGGTTGTCATTTCCGACATCAGGGGACCTTCCTGACCTGGGGATCAAACCTGCGTCTCCTGCATTGGCAGGTGGATTCTTTACCACCGATGCACCAGAGAAGCCCAGAAGAATTAGTCACCTCCCAAAGTAGAGAGTACCTACAGAATAATATTTGGAACTCTTCTAAGGAAGATTTGTCTCTTCTTCACCATTTATTTATTTATTCTATTGCCTATTTATATCAGTAAAGGCACATAATTTTTCTCTTTATTTTAAAATTGAGTATACTTAATTTACAGTGTTGTGTTAAATTCTTCTGTATAGCAAAGTTACTCAGTTATATACACACACGAACACACTCTTTTCCATTATGATTTCAGTTCAATCACTCAGTTGTGTCGACTCTTTGTGACCCCATGGACTGCAGCACTCCAGGCTTCCCTGTCCATCACTGACCCCCAGGGCTTATTCAAATTCATGTCCATCCAGTCGGTGATGTCATCCAACCATCTCATCCTCTGTCATCCCCTTCTCCTCCTGCCTTCAATCTTTCCCAGCATCAGGATCTTTTCAAATAAGTCAGTTCTTCACATCAGGTGGCCAAAGTATTAGAGGTTCAGCTTTAGCATCAGTCCTTCCAATGAATATTCAGGACTGATTTCATTTAGGATGCACTAGTTGGATCTCCTTGCAGTCCAACGGGCTCTCAAGAGTCTTCTCCAACACCATAGTACAAAAGCATCAATTTTTCAGTACTCAGCTATTTTTATAGTCGAACTCTCATATCCATAAATGACTACTGGAAAAACCATAGCTTTGACTAGATGGACCTTTGTTGGCAATGTAATGTCTCTGTTTTTTAATCTGCTGCCAAGGTTGGTCATAACTTTTTTTTCCCAGGAATAAGCACCTTTTAATTTCATGGCTGCAATCACCATCTGCAGCGATTTTGGAGCCCCACAAAATAAAGTCTGACACTGTTTCCATTGTTTCCCCATCTATTTTCCATGAAGTGATGGGACCAGATGCTATGATCTTAGTTTTCTGAATGTTGAGTTTTAAGCCAACTTTTTCACTCTCTTCTTTCACTTTCATCAAGAGGCTCGTTAGTTCTTCTTCACTTTCTGCCATAAGGGTGGTGTCATCTGCATATCTGAGGTTATTGATATTTCTCCTGGCAATCTATATTCCAGCTTGTGCTTCATTCAGCCCAGTGTTTCTCTTTATGTACCCAGAATATAAGTTAAATAAGCAGGGTGACAATATACAGCCTTGACATACTCCTTTCCCAATTTGAAACCAGTGTGTTGTTCAATGTCCAGTTCTAACTGTTGCTTCCGGACCTGCATACAGATTTTTCAAGAGGCAGGTCAGGTGGTCTGGTGTTCCCATCTGTTTAAGAATTTTCCAGAGTTTGTTGTGATCCACATAGTCAAGGGCTTTGGTGTAATCAATAAAGTAGAAGTAGATGTTTTTCTGGAACTCTTGCTTTTTCTATGATACAAGGGATGTTGGCAATTTGATCTCTGGTTCCTCTGCCTTTTCTAAAACCAGCTTGAACATCAGGAAGTTCACAGTTCACATACTATTGAAGCCTGGCTTGGAGAATTTTGAGCATTAGTTTGCTAGCCTGTGAGATGAGTGCAATTGTGCAGTAGTTTGAACATTCTTTGGCATTGCCTTTCTTTGGGATTGGAATGAAAACTGACCTTTTCCAGTCCTGTGGCCACTGCCCAGTTTTCCAAATTTGCTGGCGTATTTACTGCAGCACTTTCACAGCATCATATTTTGGATCTGAAATAACTCAACTGCAATTCCATCACCTCCACTAGTTTTGTTCATAGTGATGCTTCCTAAGGCCCACTTGATTTTGTATTCCAGGATGTCTGGCTGTAGGTTGGTGATCACACGATCGTGGTTATCTGGGTCATGAAGATCTTTTTTGTATAGTTCCTTTGTGTAGTCTTGCCACCTCTTCTTAACATCTTCTGCTTCTGTTAGGTCCATACCATCCCTGTCTTTTATTGTGCCCATCTTTGCATGAAATGTTCCCCTGGTATCTCTAATTTCCTTGAAGAGATCTCTAGTCTTTCCCATTCTATTGTTTTCCTCTATTTCTTTGCATTGATCACTGAGGAAGGCTTTCTCATCTCTCCTTGCTAATCTTTGGAACTCTGCATTCAAATGGATGCATCTTTCCTTTTCTCCTTTGCCTTTCACGTCTTTTCTTTTCTCAGCTATTTGTAAGGCCTTCTTAGACAACCATTTTTCCTTTTTCCATTTCTTTTTCTTGGGGATGGTCTTGATCCCTGCCTCCTGTACAATGTCATGAACCTCCGTTCATAGTTCTTCTGGCACTCTGTCTGTCAGAGCTAATCTGTTGAATCTATTTGTCACTTCCACTGTATAATCATAAGGGATTTGATTTAGGTCATACCTGAATGGTCTAGTGGTTTTCCCTACTTTCTTCAATTTCAGTCTGAATTTGGCAATAAGGAGTTCATGGTCTGAGCCACAGTCAGCTTCCAGTCTTGTTTTTGCTGACAGGGTAGAGCTTCTCCATCTTTGGCTGCAAAGAATATAATCAATCTGATTTCAGTATTGACCATCTGGTGATGTCCATGTGTAGAGTCTTTGAGGCTGTTTGTATGACCAGTGCATTCTCTTGGCAAAACTCTGTTAGCCTTTACCTGCTTCATTTTGTATTCCAAGGCCAAATATGCCCATTACTCCAGGTATCTCTTGACTTTTTACTATTGCATTCCAGTCCCCTATAATGAAAAGGACATCTTTTGGGGGATGTTAGTTCTAGAAGGTCTTGTAGGTTCTCATGGAATCATTCAACTTCAGTTCAGCTTCTTCAGCATTACTGGTCAGGGCATAGACTTGGATTACTGTGATACTGAATGGTTTGCCTTAGAAATGAACAGAGATCATTCTCTTGTTTTTGAGGTTGCATACAGGTTCTTCATTTTGGACTCTCTTGTTGACTATGATGGCTATTCCATTTCTTCTAAGGGATTCTCGCCCACAGTAGTAGATATAATAGACATCTGAGTTAAATTCACCCATTCCAGTCCATTTTAGTTCACTGATTCCTAAAATGTGGATGTTCACTCTTGCCACCTCCTGTTTGACCACTTCCAATTTGCCTTGATTCATGGACTGAAGATTCCACATTCGTATACAATACTGCTCTTTGCAGCATCGGACTTTACTTCCATCACGTCACATCCACAACTGGGTGTTATTTTTGCTTTGGTTCCATCTCTTGATTCTTTCTGGAGTTATATTTCCACTCTTCTCCAGTAGCATATTGGGCTCCTACTTACCTGGGGAGCTCATCTTTCAGTGTCTTATCTTTTTGCCTTTTTGTAGTGTTCATGGGGTTCTCAAGGCAAGAATACTGAAGTGGTTTGCCATTCCCTTCTCCAGTGGGCCATATTTTGTCAGACCTCTCCACCATGTCTGTCTTGGGTGGCCCTACACAACATAATCAGTGTCACTGAGTTAGAAAAGGCTGTGGTCCATGTGATCAGTTTAGTTAGTTTTCTGTGACTGTGGTTTTCATTCTGTCTGCCCTCTAATGGAGAAGGATAAGAGGCTTATGGAAGCTTCCTGATGGGAGAGACTATGGGGGAAACTGGGTCTTGTTCTGATGGGCAGGGCTGTGTTCCTCAGGATATTGAATATAAATCCCTGTGTTATACAGTACTGCTGCTGCTAAGTCTCTTCAGTCGTGTCCGACTCTGTGCGACCCCATGGACTGCAGCCTACTAGGCTCCTCCGTCCAAGGGGTTTTCCAGGCAAGAGTACTGGAGTGGGTTGCCATTGCCTTCTCCATGCTATACAATAGGACCTTATTTATCCATTCAAGTGTAATAGTTTGTGACTACTAATCCCAAAATCCCAATCCATACCTCCCTCTCCCCTTCCCCACGTATATTTATGTTGCAACTTGGGTTATAACCCAAACTACATTATTTATATTGTTACTCAAATTGTACCCTCTCTGGCCATAGGAAACTCTTCCAGATTGTTCTTGTGCCCCTTTGATGTGTCTTCATACTTTCTAGTACTACCAGATACTCTAGGTTTGTTTTGTATTTCCCTATGAAAAACGCTGGGCTGGAAGAAGCACAAGCTGGAATCAAGATTGCTAGGAGAAATATCAGTAACTTCAGATATGCAGATGACACCACCCTTATGTCAGAAAGTGAAGAAGAACTAAAGAGCCTCTTGGTGAAAGTGAAAGAGGGGAGTGAAAAAGTTGGCTTAAAACTCAACACTCAGAAAACTAAGATCATAGCATCTGGTCCCATCACTTTATGGGAAATAGATAGGAAACAGTGGAAACAGTGGCTGACTTTATATTTTTGGGCTCCAAAATCACTGCAGATGGTGATTGCAGTGATGAAATTAAAAGCCACTTATTCCTTGGAAGGAAAGTTATGACCAACCTAGATAGCATATTAAAAAGCAGAGATATTGCTTTGCCAACCAAGGTCCGCCTAGTTAAGGCTATCGTTTTTCCAGTGGTCATGTATGGATGTGAGAGTTGGACTGTGAAGAAAGCTGAGTGCCGAAGAATTGATGCTTTTGAACTGTGTTGCTGGAGAAGACTCTTGAGAGTCCCTTGGACTGCAAGGAGATCCAACCAGTCCATCCTAAAGGAGATCAGTCCTGGGTGTTCATTGGAAGGACTGATGCTGAGGCTGAAACTCCAGTACTTTGGCCACCTCATGCAAAGAGTTGACTCATTGGAAAAGACCTTGATGTTGGGAGGGACTGGGGGCAGGAGGAGAAGGGGACGACAGAGGATGAGATAGCTGGAATACATCACCGACTCGATGGATATGAGTTTGAGTGAAGTCTGGGAGTTGGTGATGGACAGGGAGGCCTGGCATGCTATGATTTATGGGGTCACAAAGAGTCGGACACGACTGAGTGACTGAACTGAACTGAACTGAACTATAGTCCTGGGCTTTCCACGTTGTGCTAGTGATGAAGAACTCGTCTGCCACTGCAGGAAACTTGAGAGATGTGGGTTCAATCCTTGGGTTGGGAAGATCCCCTGGAGCAGGAAATAGCAACCCACTCCAGTATTCTTGCTTGGTGAATACCCATGGACAGGGGAGCCTGGCAGACTACGGTCCATAGGGTTGCAAAGAATTGGACACAACTGAAGTGACTTAGCACACACACCATTGCCCTAGAATCAGCTATTTCTACAAGTATTCCTGGTTCTTTTAAATTGGAAAATGGTCTTTAGAAACCAAGATAAAAACCCTGGATTTGGTTGCTGCTACCTACGTATCATTACTTCTAGACCCTCTCAGTAGACAGAGCTAAAAAAATATATGTCTGTGTTCCTACCCATATGTACATGCATATCTATAATTATTTCTTTCTCCATCCATTTCCATCTATATTAAGCTTAAACATGAGTTCATACTGCTGTCTCCAACTTTAATTTGTTACTCCATGGATCATTCTAGACTCTGCTCTTGCATATCAGTTACTTCTCTCATCAAGAGTGAGAAACTTGACTCCCACTGTGCATTATCCAATTATCTACTTATTCAACTTGGGTATCTACTAACTTGAGACTTAACGTATACTGTTGCAAGAAACAAATTAACTAGAGTACAGTGTTTACACACAGTTCATTTTGTCTTCAACTTTACAGTTTTCAGCCAAAAACACTGAAACAGATTCTTTAAATGGACTTATGACCATTTAAAAAAATGAATTCACAATTAAAGAGGCCCAGAAAGAAAAATCTCCAAAGAAACCACTGTTGAAAAACTCTACCAAACATTTAACTGAGTTGACACCAATTTTACATGATTATATATATATATATATATATATATATATAAACAGAAGAGGAGAGAATATTTTGAAATTCATTTTATGGGGCCAACCAGCACTAGTATGCTACCAAAACCAGCCTGAAAGTGTTAGCTGCTCAGTCGTTTCCAACTCTTTGCAACTGCATGGACCATAGCCTTCCAGACTCCTCTGTTCATGAGATTCTCCAGGCAAGAATACTGGAGTGGGTTGCCATGCCCTCCTCCAGGGGATCTTCCCAAACCAGGAATTGAACCCAGGTCTCCTGAATTGTAGGCGGTTTCTTTACTGTCTGAGCTACCAGGGAAGCCCCAAAATCAGCCTCAATTCAGTTCGGTTCACTCAGTCATGTCTGACTCTTTGCGACCCCGTGAACTGCAGCATGCCAGGATTCCCTGTCCATCACCAACTCCTGGAGTCCATCAAACTCATGTCCATCAAGTCGGTGACGCCATCCAGCCATCTCATCCTCTGTCGCCCCCTTCTCCTCCTGCCCTCAATCCCTCCAGACCCCATCAGAGTCTTTTCCAATGAGACAGCTCTTCGCATCAGGTGGCCAAAGTATTGGAGTTTCAGCTTTAGCATCAGTCCTTCCAATGAACACACAGGACTGATCTTCAGAATGGACTGGTTGGATCTCCTTGCAGTCCAAGGGACTCTCAAGAGTCTTCTCCAACACCACAGTTCAAAAGCATCAATTCTTCGGTGCTCAGCTTTCTTCACAGTCCAGCTCTCACATCCATACATGACCACTGGAAAAACCATAGCCTTGACTAGATGGACCTTTGTTGGCAAAGTAATGTCTCTGCTTTTGAATATGCTATCTAGATTGGTCATAACTTTCCTTCCCAGGAGTAAGTGTTTTTTAATTTCATGGCTGCAATCAAAATCAGTCTAGACTGATGCAAAAAAGTAATCTTTAGATATTCTTTTAGATACTTATTTTTTCTCTCATGAGCTTAGATGCAGTGTCTCAGCAAAACACTAGCAAACTAAATGAACAATATATAAAAAGAATTAGATATCTTGATAAATACAATTTATTTCAGGTTTGCAAGGCTGATTGAATATTAAGAATCAATGTATTCCATCATATCAACAGAGTAAGGAATAATAATATCAATTGATACAGAAAAGCACTTGAAAAACTCCAACTTCCTTTCGTGAAAAAACTCTCAGCAGTTTAGGCATAGAGAGGGGTTGCCTTAACTTGATAAAAACTATCTACAAAAAACCTATATAGCTAAATCTTGCTTAATGATGAGTGACTCACTGTTTTTCCCCTAATATCAAGAAAAAGGTAAATAAGTCCACTCTTACCACTATTACTCAACATAGTACTGAGAATTCTAGTCACTGCAATAAGACAAGAAAATAAATAAAAGACCTACAGATTAAAGGAAGAAAAACTGCCTCTATATACAGATGACATGATTTTCTATGTAGGAATCCAAAGAAATCTACCAAAACAACAACAAAAAAAAAACCCAAACCCCAGAACTCCTTGAACTAATAAGTAAGTCTTCCAGAGTTGCAAGATACAAGATCAATATACAAACATCAGCGGCATTTCCATGCATGCACAATGAACATTGGGAAACCAAAATTAAAAGCATAATACTACTTACAATCTTTTAAAGAAAATGAAAATTTTAGGTATACCTTTAACAAAATATATATATAGGATCTATATGTTGAAAATTACAAAATGTTGATGAAAGAAATCAAATAAGGTCTAAATAAATAGAGAGATATATCTATGTTCTTGGATAAGAAGACTCAAGATGTCAGTTCTCCCTTAAACTGATCTATAGGTTTAATGCAATTCTTATAAAAACTCTAGTAAAGTTTGATGTAGACTTAGACAAGCTTTTTCCAAAATTCACATGGAAGATAACCAAGACCTAGACTAGCTAAAACAATTTGGACAATTAAAAATAAAGTAAGCAAAAAAAAAAAAAAAGTAAGCAATGGAATATCCATAATCTTCTGCAAAATTAATTCAAGCTGGCTCATGGGCTTAAATATAAAATGTAAATCTATAATACTTTAAGAAAATACACAGGATAAAATCTTAGAGCTCTAAGGGTAGACAAAGAGTTCTTATATTAAGCACCAAAAGCATGATTAATACAAGGAAAATGGATAAATTGTACCCCATCAAAACAAAAAGTTTTTGTTCTACAAAAGCATGTGTAAAGAGCATGAAAAGATAAGCTATGGACTGAGAAAGTATTTGCAGAAAACCACACATCTAACAAAGAACTAGTGTATAGAATATACAAAGAACTCTCAACACTCAACAGTAAAAACATCCAAAAAAATCTAATTAGAAAATGGGCAAAAGACATGAAGAGATATTTCACTATAGATGGTAAGTGAACACATAGATGTTCCACATCAATGAAAATCAACACCAAAGTATCCAATTGTCAATTAATAGTATAGCATGATATGACCACATACCTATCAGAATGGTAAAATAAAAAATAGATACAACACCAAATGCTACCAAGAATAAGAAGAAACTGGATCCCTAATTCATTGCTGGGTGGGAATATAAAATGTTACAACTTGGAAAACTATTTGGCAGTTTCTTATAAAATGAACATGAAATTAACACGAGACAACAATTTCACTATTGAGCATCTATCTTAGAAAAATTAAACTTTATGTTTGCACAAAATCCTGTGCATAAATATTCATGACATCTTTAAACACAGTAGGCAAAAACTGGACTCAACCTAGATGTCTTCCAACAGGTGAATGGTTAAACAAATTACAGCAAATACATGCCACGGAATACTACTCAGTAATAAAAAGAAACCAACTTGATGCATTCAACAACATGAGTGAATCTCCAGAGAATTCACAGTGAGTGAAAAAATCCCATCACAACGACAAATGGTATGAGTTCATTTATATGACATTCTCAAAATGACAAAGTTATGGAAATGATGAACAGTTTGGTAGCTGCCAAAGTTTGGTGACGAGATAAAGAATGGTAGCAGGAGACATTGCTGCAGTTACAGAAGAGTAATTTTTCAATCCTTTGGTGATGGAACTATTCTCTCTTGTCTATGATGGTGGATACACAAAACTTAGATGAAATTAACTTGTAAATAAACTGTCTTTTTGTCACTAAGTCGAATTTGACTCTTTTGAGACCCCATGGGTTGTAACCCACCAGGTTCCTCTGTCCATGGAATTTCCTAGACAAGAATACTTGAGTGGGTTGTTATTTCCTTCTCCAGGGGATATTCCCTATCCAGGTATTAAACCCACATCTTCTTCATTGGCAGGTGGATTCTTTACCACTGACCCACCAGGGAAGCCCTAAAAACGAAGTACTACACACACATAAATAGAAGTGAAACTGGGGAAATCTGAATAAGGTTAACAGGTTGTATTAATGTCAGTGTTCTTGTAATATTTTGCTATGGTTTTGTGAAAAACAAAACTGGATAAAAACATTGAGAAAAACTGGGTAAAATGTAAAAGTGATCACTTTGTATTATTTCTTATAACTACATGTACATTTCACATTAGTTCAATAAAACTTTCAACTGAAAAATCAGTTGACTATATTTCTGGGCTTTCCCAGAGTCTACTTCTAGGCTTTCCATTTTACCATTGATCTATGTATCTGGACTTTTGCCAACATCACATTGTCTTGATTACTGCAGCTTCATGGTAAATTTGGAAATTTTAAAATTTTTCTTATATTTTAAAAATTGTTCTTGCCTGTTTACTCTTCTAGCTAAACTTTAAAATAATTGCACCTATTTACAAATATAATAATTTTGATTGGGACTGAGCTAAGTCTTTAAACAAATTTGGTAAGAAATGCACTCTCTAAAAAATTTGATTTTCTAATTCAGCAATATGGTATGTTGCTGGGTTTTGTTTTTTTTTTTTCAAATGTTTTCTCTTGTTTGGTCTTATTCATAGAGATTCTGCATTTTCATGTTAGAGCTGTGCCTTTTAGGTTTTATGATACTGATACTATTATTGAATTCATATTTTAACTTCAATAGTATTTTCTGATATGTATGTAAGCAGATCTTTATCCTGAAATTTTATGGAACTTTTTAATTCTAAAGGTTTTCAGTTCTTTTTCTTAGGTCAAGTATATATCTGCAGATGATAGCTTTCCCCTTCCTTCTGGAAAGTTTTATCTGGTATTGTGATTGTATATTTTATTATGCTGTTACACTGATCAGGACTTTTACAGAACTGGAGTACAAGCCCACAAGCAGACTCTAGGAAATAGTGTAGAATAGACAGCTCAGAAATATCTCACCTTCAGGTTCAGAAGTATGAAGAAACTGGTATAGTTACACTCCAACTCCTGTCAATCACTGGTTGAGGCATCTATCTAGCAGATAGTGTGGATGAAGGAAGACCCCAGAGCACTTCAAGCCTGTCCTGAAGGTGGACAAAGCCGGCTCTGAAGACCAGAGAATTTTCTTGAGCAAAGGAAGTCAGGGGCTGACAGTTGGAAATTCAGAACTAAAATGCTTTGACAGAATATGAGTAAGGCATCAACAACATCTGTTTGAGAAGCTTCTTTTCTCACTCTGCTACACTCCTCTCAAAAATTCTCACTACCATCCTCCTATTTGTCCTGGTTACACACACACACACACACACACACACACACACACACACACACACAGGGAAGGAAAGGACATCATTCTCAGAAGCTGAAGAGTATCTGACTCTTCCTGAGTTTCCTAGGCAAGGATATCATTACCATTCCCATTGATGATGAATCCTAGGCAAAATGACTTCTTGTAAACCGTTTTATTTGAGCAAAACATATAAATGAAACAGAATTGTTCCACAAGAAAGGGGTTGGGACTGTCCGCAAGAGTGAGAACAATGTCGAGCAAAACCTTTGAAAGTGTGGGTTTTAGTGATGCCTGCTTCAGAGAGGCCAATGATGTGCAGGTTCCCCAGGAGACTAGCTCTGGGCATAGAAGCTTCAGAGAATTATGAATATCTGTTCCCAACCTGGACCTCACAACCTATCTCTCATGTCCTTGAGAAGCAATAAGATGAAGATGAAGATTTCTAAGATTTCTTCCCTTCCAACCCTTTTAGATTCTTTTTTTTTTTTAATTTTTAGTTTTTTATTTTTTAAATTTTAAAATCTTTAATTCTTACATGCATTCCCAAACATGAACCCCCCTCCCACCTCCCTCCCCAGAACATCTTTCTGGGTCATCCCCATGCACCAGCCCCAAGCATGCTGCATCCTGCGTCAGACATAGACTGGCGATTCAATTCACATGATAGTATACATGTTAGAATGTCATTCTCCCAAATCATCCCACCCTCTCCCTCTCCCTCTGAGTCCAAAAGTCCGTTATACACATCTGTGTCTCTTTCCCTGTCTTGCATACAGGGTCGTCATTGCCATCTTCCTAAATTCCATATATATGTGTTAGTATACTGTATTGGTGTTTTTCTTTCTGGCTTACTTCACTCTGTATAATCGGCTCCAGTTTCATCCATCTCATCAGAACTGATTCAAATGAATTCTTTTTAACGGCTGAGTAATACTCCATTGTGTATATGTACCACAGCTTTCTTATCCATTCATCTGCTGATGGACATCTAGGTTGTTTCCATGTCCTGGCTATTATAAACAGTGCTGCAATGAACATTGGGGTACATGTGTCTCTTTCAATTCTGGTTTCCTCGGTGTGTATGCCCAGAAGTGGGATTGCTGGGTCATAAGGTAGTTCTATTTGCAATTTTTTAAGGAATCTCCACACTGTTCTCCATAGTGGCTGTACTAGTTTGCATTCCCACCAACAGTGTAGGAGGGTTCCCTTTTCTCCACACCCTCTCTCTTATTCTATAATAATTACTAAAATCCAAAGAAAATGCCCTGCTCTTTAAATGAATGATGTTCATTTAGATAATCTTCTCTCTCTCAAATTCTGATGTCCTCTTCAATGTACTTCCTTATCATAACATGTTGTTTGCTGTTTAGTTGCTCGGTCATGTCTGATTCTTTTGCAACCTCATGGACTGTAGCCCGACAGGCTCCTCTGTACATGGGATTTTTCCAGACAAGAATACTGGAATGGATTGCCATTTTGTACTCCAGGGAATCTTCCCGACCCAGATTCCCTGCCACTAGCGCCACCTGGGATGCCCATATTATATAACATATGGTGTTGATAAAAGAAGCCTGAGACAGGAAATTTTAAAGGAGCAAAATATTTACTATTAGATGGGCCATTGCTTAGAACTGTATACATCACTATTATTTTTATAATTTTAAGCTAATATCTTTTAACATTATATGAATGAAATTATATTGAGCCAATGACTATAGTTAGGATTTACAGTGGTGGGTATTTGTTAATAAGTGTAAATAACATATAGACAACAAGGTATGAATCCTCAAGTAATGAAGTACCTCTTCAGATATATTTGAATAAAGCCAAAGGTATTTTGCTTTCCAGTTGAAGGGTAAAATCCTTTTGAAAGCAAGAAGTACGCCTTTTGAATTGGTCACAATGGATGACCAGGATGTTAGAACCTGGTAATGAAATGTTAATTAGCCACTGCAGAGATTACCACTGCTGTTGGCCTTTGAAACTGAAACACAGAGTATAGGCAATTTCATTACCAAAGCCCTCTGAAGAGAGAAAACAAACCTTCTGGTAGACTTCACTTTCTTTTCTCCTTCAAACACCTTATAGCTAATACCACACAAGGCTCAAAGATATAACTGCAAATACTGTTCAGTACAGGTGAAAGGTGAAGTTTTAATTCAGATATGCATTATAAACAGAGTACAATTACTATTATAAAATTGTCATTTGATTTTGATTTTATTTTACCAGCTTCCATCTTTATCTTCTTTATACTCATCCACCCCAATAAAGCAAGTTGAATATAAATGGCACATTCATGTATATACCTGTACAGAGACGAGTTAACTCAGGAAAGCTGAGAATTCTAATTTAAAAAGTGAAATTCCTACTGATGGGTTTTATCACTGGTATTGAAATTTAGAAGAGTGTGGCAAAGAAAGATTTCTGTTAAACCAACCGCTGCTTTGAAAAAAATTATTTTTAGAATTCAGCAGGTGGTTGTAGACTTTAAGAAATGCACAACATGTGAGTTGCCAGTTAAGTTTTATTTAGAAAAAAATGAGACTGCAGCCCTGGAGAAAGCAACTCAGATGGCTCTGAGAAACTGCTCCAAAGTGGAGAGAGGGAGGTCAAATGTGATTTTGGTGAAGGGAGAGTACATGCAATCAAGCACATTTTTTTTTCCCAAAAAGTTTTTGCTAGTTACAAGGAACAGTCATCACTGTGAACAATTTTAGTACTCTTCTAGATATGAGGAGATACAAGAATTGGGCTCATAAAATTGGCTCCTGAGAATATCTAACTATCCGAAGACCTGTCCTGCCAATCCCCACCCCAGCACAGAGTGCCTCATTTCTACTCTCCACCTTGAAGTCCTTTCAGGGGCTGTTGAAGGTCAGTGGCTATAGCAGCTCATGATTTAATCCTTGTAGATGTACATGGCAAGTGCCAATTTGTAGTTGACATGGTACAGAAATCATATAAAGGAATGGGAGCCGAATTATAAAATGAGGTGTTCAATTCTTCTATTTCTTTATTTTTATTGCTAGGTAGGGTGGTTGTGGAATTTGCTAGAAGAGTCCAATTGAGGATAAGAATTTCTGTACTTAGTGAGCACTGGGATGTTAAAAAATATGGTCCTGAATAACATCTATAATGGAGCATTTTAGATATGAATGGAGATGAGAAAAACATTCATATACTAGTTCCTAAAGTGTCAACCCAATGTTTAGATAAAGTAAAAATAAATAGCCCATTCAAAAATCCTTAGTCATGGAATGAATAGGATTTTATAGGGGAAATAGACAAGTTCAGGTGCTTAGAATATTGTACAAACATGCTCCTTATGAAGAAGACCTTCATCTGAAATAGAGCAGAGCAGCCAGAAATCATCCTGAAAAACATGCTTCTTTGAGGATAGAAAAGGCAAGGAAATTTCTGATAAGGTTTTTCATCTGAAACAGACTGTTTTATGACTGGAATAAATTTCAGTTATCTAGAAAACTTAGTTTTTTTTCAACCTGAATCAACCAGATGTCACAATGAGTTCTTCTTAGATATTTCTCCCAAGTGGGGAAATGGCTTTAAAGCCATCAGAACTATATGAATCACTCTAGCTCAAGGAATATCAGGACACGGACATGACCAGAAAATAATTCAGGAAGCATGAACTAAGAAGAATCATTGTATGCTTCTCCCAATTCCTTCCCTCAAAATAGTTTTCTAAGATTTAGTGATGAATTAGTGATTTTCACTCTAAATCATTGGTGAGCATTATCAAATCTAGCTATATTGTTGTTTAGTTGCTAAGTCGTGTCTAACTCTTTTGCAGCCCCATGGACTGTAGCCCACCAGGCTCCTCTGTCCATGGGATTTCCCAGGCAAGAACACTGAAGCAGGTAGCCATGCACTTCTCCAGAGGATCTTCCAAACCCAGGAATTGCACCCGAGTCTCCTGCATTGATAGGCGGATTCTTTACCACTGAGCCACCAGGGAAGCCCCAGAGCTATATTGAAAGTTGAAAGTGAAGTCGCTCAGTTATGTCTGACTCTTTGTGATTCCATGGACTGTAGCCTCCAGACTCCTCCTTCCATAGGATTTTCCAAGCAAGAATACTAGAATGGATTGCCATTTCCTTCTCCAGGAGATCTTTCTGACCCAGGGATTGAACCTGGGTCTCCCTCATTGTAGGCAGACGCTTTACTGTCTGAGCCACCAGGGAAGTCCCATAGCTATACTACATGCTCTTTAAAAATGTCAATATTTATGTCTTTCATTCCACAGTTAACTGAACTATTTCCCTCATAAGAATTTCCAACCTAGGCAAACTATATATCTTGCAGATGCAACTCTAGCAGCAAATGGAGGAGAAGGGAACAAAGGAGGATAAGATGGTTGAATGGCATCACTAACTTGACGGACAAGAGTTTGAGCAAGCTCCAGGAGTTGGTGATGAACAGGGAAGCCTGGCATGCTACAGTCCACAAGGTCGCAAAGAGTCGGACACCACGGAGTGACTGAGCTGAACTGAACTGAAAGTCTACTTCTATAATAGAATCTAAAAGTTTTGCAATCTGGTTCTTGGTCTAATTACAAGGACTTTTTTATTTGTTGTTTAAAGATCAATAGTGTTCCACTTCTTAATCATTTTGAGATCAATATTAAATAACCAAAGCAGCCCTTAAAAAAAGGCGATTTAGTGATAAATTTTCACCTAAACTAGAATTGGAATAAATTGATTATATTCAAGTCTCAGCAGTCTTCCTATGTTTTATGACATTAAACCATTGCCATTATATTTAACAGTACATAGAGTGATAGAACAAGGTAACAAATGTCTCCTACAGCTACTATGAAAGCCAAAAAGGGGAGGTTTTTGTGGTAAATACACACTCGTGAAACTTACTGCTGTAAACTGCAGAAGGCCTAAATTATTTGGGAGAAGATTAACCCCATCAATAATTCATTCTGCCACTATAGGCAGCAGTAAAAGATTCTTGGAACCAGTTAATGGCATTGACAGTCATTGTGCTGTTGAGAGTAACAAAACAGAAACATGCAGCACTCTGTCCTTCCACTGTCAGACAAAAAGGGAAATAAAACTAAGTAAGTAAAGCATATGACAACCATCACAAAAGGCTAAGACTAGAGCGATGATTCTATTTTTTGGTTTGCATAGCGTTTTGTCTCTAGAAGTTCAGAAGCCCAATCAAATCAATATATTATATTTCATGGTACTTATCACAATTATGATCAAAAAGTAGATTATCTAATTGGTGGCTTATCATCTGTATGTCCTCATAGAACCTAAGTTCCATGAGAACGTGGTCCACCTATGCTGTCTTTATCACTGTATTGTCACTGCCCAGCACTGTGTCTGACACACAGGAAACTAGAATATTCATTGAATAAACACAAGAACAGAATACATAAGTCATTCATTTGTACAAATATAAAATTGGGGAAACTTATGAATAACCTCCCTTAAAAAGTACATTTTAAACACTCATCAAAATGATAAAAGAGTCATCCTAAGTCCCATTCCTCAGTTGTGAACTTCTGCACTTGGTGTCTCAAGACTTGCTGCTATCCAGAAATATTCTGGAATCACCTCACATGCTGAATCAGAGCTTTGAGGCTTCAGACAATCCAGAGCAGTGGCATACCCTTCACCCAGAAATAGGAACTGGGAAAGATGGTCCCTTTGGTTTGGAGAAGTTGGGGATGAGGATATGGAGGAGTGAGTTTACCCAAGCAATTCAAGAACCACTACCACTCTCTTAATTTGCCCTACCCCGACTCAAAGCAAACCTTGAGATGTACTTTATTTGGGAAGTGATCCAAGGTTGCATAAATGAGGAAATGGAGAAAGTGAGACATGGGAGGAGAAAAGTCAAAAGAGGCCATGTTAAAAAACAAGTTACCATTGTTACTGGGGCTCAATCCTGGTGGGAACACTGGGAAACTATGTGAAATATACTCTGAAAACTGAGGCATTTCTCTACCAACTTCAATCCTCAGTTGTTTGAGGATTGTCCTGAGTGACATCAACTTTCTGCATCACCCTGTTCCATCAGTGTACACCTAACCAAGCTCCTATAGAACCAAAGGGCTCAGGTTGAAAAGCAAAGAGACTCAGGCGCTTTAGGTTGGAACCAGGCTCAGGGCCTCCCTGGTGGCTCAGTCGGTAAAGAATTCACCTGCAACGCAGGAGACGGGGGTTCAATCCCTGGGTCGGGAAGATCCTTTGGAGAGGGAAATGGCAACCCACTCCAGTATTCTTGCCTGGGAAATCCCACGGATAGAGGAGCCTGGCAGGCTACAGTCCATGGGGTCACAAGAGTCAAACATGACTTCACGACTAAATACCACCAGGCTCAGGAAAGACCACAGGTGAACTCAGAGGCTTCTAACTTTTCTGACTGAAAAGAAATGGCTTCTTGGGGAGGGGGGAACTTTTGAGAAGAAATATGAGAGCGGAGAAGGGAAGTGGGGTGGGGCAGCAGCAGTTTCTGCTCAGCTACTTTACCTGTGTCTTCTGTTTTCATATTTACAGTTTTTCCTCCATGCAGTTATAACTGAAGCCTCACGAATACTCTGTGCTGTTGGAATTATTGATAACACTCCTCATTTTACATTGAAAGAAATGAAATAAATAAGCATCTCAGCCAGGTTTCAATCCTGATCCTCTGACCTCAGATCCCACACATTTTGTGCCATATTACACCACCTCAAGAAGATAAGTTGGTTGGCTTCCAAATAAACAATGATACAATCAGTCCACAAGGCGCCAATGCTACAACTTATTTCAATGGTAGTTTCTGCTTCTTGCAGCAGAGGCAGAAAACAGTGGCCTACATTTAAGGTTGAGACTAAAAATAGGGCCCATCAGAAGAGTCAGCTACAAAAGGCACTGCTCCATGTAAAAAGAATTCTGTTAGAGAGAGCCACCAGAGTTTGACCAGTGAGGCATATTGAAATCACTCAACTTTTCTAACAGAAAAGAAATGGCTTCTTGGGGAGGGGGAATCTTTTGAGAAGAAATACAGTGTCATTAGCCAACCTGTTCAATAAGACCAAAGAAATGCTAGTAAATAGATAGCTGCATTCCCTGGAAACCAATGTACATTACAATCTCTATTTCTTCAATCATCTGGAAACGTCTACAATACAAGTATTAGGGGGTTATACTGTGTTTAGTTGTATTTACCTTTGATCTCCAAGAAGCTGAATTTATTTTTGATTTGGGTGAGGCTAATAACTTTGTCTATTTTTGTCTGTGGACTATAACTGCTGATATTTGCCTAAGACAAATACAGTATGTTTTATTTACTTTGGCAAGCTTGTAGGAAACTATATGCCACATATTTAAAATTTGCACAAAGACTTTGACATTAGTTTTCATAGGTAGCACATTCTCCTGAAAGATTTCAGCACTGAAGACACCTACTTTGTTTCTCCTATAGTATAACCCAGGTGGCGCTAGTGGTCAAGAACCTGCCTGCCAATGCGGGAGACACAAGGGAAGCGAGTTTGATCCCTGGGTAGGGAAGATCCCCTGGAGAAGAGCATGGCATCCCGCTCCAGTATTCTTGCCTGGAAAATCCCATGGATAGAGGAGCCTGGCGGGTTACAGTCCATGGGGCCGCAAAGAGTCAGAGACGACTGAAGCACTTTAGCACAAGGGGTAACATGGCCATTGTGACGCTTTCTCCTAAGGTCCTTTCAAGATTAAGAATTTATTTGCATTTCTCTAATAATGAGTGATGTTGAGCATCTTTTCATGTGTTTGTTAGCCATCCGTATGTCTTCTTTGGAGAAATGTCTATTTAGTTCTTTGGCCCATTTTTTGATTGGGTCGTTTATTTTTCTGGAGTTGAGCTGCATAAGTTGCTTGTATATTTTTGAGATTAGTTGTTTGTCAGTTGCTTCATTTGCTATTATTTCCTCCCATTCAGAAGGCTGTCTTTTCACCTTGCTTATAGTTTCGTTTGTTGTGTAGAAGCTTTTAATTTTAATTAGATCCCATTTGTTTATTTTTGCTTTTATTTCCAGAATTCTGGGAGGTGGATCATAGAGGATCCTGCTGTGATTTATGTCTGAGAGTGTTTTGCCTATGTTCTCCTCTAGGAGTTTTATAGTTTCTGATCTTACATTTAGATCTTTAATCCATTTTGAGTTTATTTTTGTGTGCGGTGTTAGAAAGTGATCTAGTTTCATTCTTTTACAAGTGGTTGACCAGTTTTCCCAGCACCACTTGTTAAAGAGATTGTCTTTACTCCATTGTATATTCTTGCCTCCTTTGTCAAAGATAAGGTGTCCATATGTGTGTGGATTTATCTCTGGGCTTTCTATTTTGTTCCATTGATCTATATGTCTGTCTTTGTGCCAGTACCATACTGTCTTGATGACTGTGGCTTTGTAGTAGAGCCTGAAGTCAGGCAAGTTGATTCCTCCAGTTCCATTCTTCTTTCTCAAGATTGCTTTGGCTATTCGAGGTTTTTTGTATTTCCATACAAATCTTGAAATTATTTGTTCTAGCTCTGTGAAAAATACCGCTGGTAGCCTGATAGGGATTGCATTGAATCTATAGATTGCTTTGGGTAGTATACTCATTTTCACTATATTGATTCTTCCAATCCATGAACATGGTATATTTCTCCATCTATTAGTGTCCTCTTTGATTTCTTTCATCAGTGTTTTATAGTTTTCTATATATAGGTCTTTAGTTTCTTTAGGTAGATATATTCCTAAGTATTTTATTCTTTTCGTTGCAATGGTGAATGGAATTGTTTCCTTAATTTCTTTTTCTACTTTCTCATTATTCGTGTATAGGAATGCAAGGGATTTCTGTGTGTTGATTTTATATCCTGCAACTTTACTATATTCATTGATGAGCTCTAGTAATTTTCTGGTGGAGTCTTTAGGGTTTTCCATGTAGAGGATCATGTCATCTGCAAACAGTGAGAGTTTTACTTCTTCTTTTCCAATTTGGATTCCTTTTATTTCTTTTTCTGCTCTGATTGCTGTGGCCAAAACTTCCAGAACTATGTTGAATAGTAGCGGTGAAAGTGGACACCCTTGTCTTGTTCCTGACTTTAGGGTAAATGCTTTCAATTTTTCACCATTGAGGATAATGTTTGCTGTGGGTTTGTCATAGATAGCTTTTATTATGTTGAGGTATGTTCCTTCTATTCCTGCTTTCTGGAGAGTTTTTATCATAAATGGATGTTGAATTTTGTCAAAGGCCTTCTCTGCATCTATTGAGATAATCATATGGTTTTTATTTTTCAATTTGTTAATGTGGTGAATTACATTGATTGATTTGCGGATATTGAAGAATCCTTGCATTCCTGGGATAAAGCCCACTTGGTCATGGTGTATGATCTTTTTAATGTGTTGTTGGATTCTGATTGCTAGAATTTTGTTGAGGATTTTTGCATCTATGTTCATCAGAGATATTGGCCTGTAGTTTTCTTTCAAAACCACAATGAGGTACCACTTCACACCAGTCAGAATGGCTGCAATCCAAAAATCTACAAGCAATAAATGCTGGAGAGGGTGTGGAGAAAAGGGAACCCTCCTACACTGTTGGTGGGAATGCAAACTAGTACAGCCACTATGGAGAACAGTGTGGAGATTCCTTAAAAAATTGCAAATAGAACTCCCTTATGACCCAGCAATCCCACTGCTGGGCATACACACCGAGGAAACCAGAATTGAAAGAGACACATGTACCCCAATGTTCATCGCAGCACTGTTTATAATAGCCAGGACATGGAAACAACCTAGATGTCCATCAGCAGATGAATGGATAAGAAAGCTGTGGTACATATACACAATGGAGTATTACTCAGCTGTTAAAAAGAATTCATTTGAATCAGTTCTGATGAGATGGATGAAACTGGAGCCGATTATACAGAGTGAAGTAAGCCAGAAAGAAAAACACCAATACAGTATACTAACACATATATATGGAATTTAGGAAGATGGCAATGATGACCCTGTATGCAAGACAGGGAAAGAGACACAGATATGTATAACGGACTTTTGGACTCAGAGGGAGAGGGAGAGGGTGGGATGATTTGGGAGAATGGTATTCTAACATGTATACTATCATGTGAATTGAATCGCCAGTCTATGTCTGACACAGGATGCAGCATGCTTGGGGCTGGTGCATGGGGATGACCCAGAAAGATGTTCTGGGGAGGGAGGTGGGAGGGGGGTTCATGTTTGGGAATGCATGTAAGAATTAAAGATTTTAAAATTTAAAAAATAAAAAACTTAAAAAAAAAAAAAGATTAAGAATTTACAGTTCCCATTAAATAAAGCATTTCAATACTAGGAAACTCTGAGAAAATCCTTCCAACTGTACTTGCAATCCAGCCCTATCTTCGACTTTTTTTGGTTACACTTGGATATTCTAATCTTTGATGTAGAAGTTTTGGCAAAATTGTCTTATTCTTCCTGAGATGGTGTATATATAGTAAGCTAGGGTACACTGGGATCCTGACTGTTCTGGGACTGATTAATCCTTTCTACATCAGCTGCTCTCCTAGCTTCTCCCTCAACTTCTTATTAGAACATTAATCAGGCAAAGCAGCAAAGTAAACACAGAGAAAGAAAATGTCACTCCACTTGGATTTCTCATTCCTTATGAAGAGACTGATGCCTTTTATAAAGAGTGATTTAGCATTTCAATCCTTTTCTTCCAGAAAGGGGACAAATAAATGCTTCAGGAGACTTGACAATCACCATTTTTCTTTCTATCAATTAATTAGTAATTAACAAATAGGCAGTCTCCGTAGAACCTTGGTTTTCTCAATTTTCCTGTGGTTTGTGCTTGTATGTGTATATGTGTGTATATGAAAACCAACTACTGGTATCTTTTGTTCAGAGCAATGTTAAGAAAAATCCATTAAGATTTTCATATGGTTGATACAAAATTCACATCCCATATAAATAGAAAAGAGGGAAGGTGGTACCAGATAAGGAGGGGTGGAAGAAGTGATTTATCATTAATCAAGATAAACAATATTGCACCTTATATTTAACCTAGAGGGGTGGAATGGGGAGGGAGGCAGGGGGGAGGTTCAAGAGGGAGGGGACATAGGCATACCTATGGTTGATTCATGTTGATGTTTGGCAGAAACCAGCACAATATTGTAAAGCAATTATCCTTCAATTAAAAATAAATAAATTTTTAAAAAGTTAAGACTCTGACTTTTTCACTTTCATCCACTTCAGTGTTATTTATTATTTACCTTATCATGTATTCACTGCTATATTTTCTCAACAAGAATAAAATTTCTTTTTGCTTTGGCTTTCTTTGAAAGAAAACCTTTTATATAAGTACATTATACATACAAAAGTACACAAATCATAGTGCACATCTCAATAAATTTTTACTAACTGAACTCACCTGTATAGTCAGCACCCAGTTAAAGAACTAGAATATCATCAGAACTCTAGAAGCTTCCAAGGGACTGAAAGTATTTCTTTCAGTCACTACCCTGCCCACAAGTGTCCTCACTATCCCAACTTCTAACCACACGTGTCTGTTTTTTAACTTTGCATAAAGTGAATAATACGATAGGTACTCTTTTTGTGTCTGGCTTATTTCACTTAAAAATATGTGATAATTATCCACATTTTTGTGTGTGGTTGTAAGTTATTCATTCTCATAGCTACATTATACTCTATTGTTTGAACATACTAAGGTTTATTTTTTTTTACTCTTGAGGGATTTTTGCACACTTCCTTGCTTGGAAATACTACCAAAAGTATCATAATATCCTTGAATATGTCTTTTGATAAATATATGTATATATTTTTTATGCATACACCTACAAATGGGTCACAGAGTATGCAAATGTTGCTCTTCAGTAGATACTGCTAAGCAATTTTCCAAAGCAGTTGTATTGTTAATAATTTACACTCCTGCCAGCATTTTTTTTTTGCTTTCTTTTCCTATTAATCAGTAATCAAAAGCATAAACAAATTTCACAAATTATTGCTCTGAGAGGGGCTTTTGGGGGTGGAAGAGAGTAGAGAACAGAATCAAGGGAGAAGAGCTTCTGCTTTTTTCAGTACAAAGGTTTAGCCTTAACAAATGGAGGAATGATGTGTCTGGGGTCATTTAGAGGAGAGAATTTGGAGTCTTCTGGAAGAGAACTTTGGCCAAAAGAAGAGTCAAATTTCTGACAAGCTTTGTCAGTGGAGGGATTTTTGAGGACAATATGGTACTTTTAAAAATCAAATTTCTATCCTGGTCCAGCCATACCATGTATCCTGGGAAATGTGGAAAAGTGAATAAGCTTTATTCATGAATTTTTTTATGGCATTGGGTTAGGATGCCCTGGTGATTTAGATGGCCTGCCAGGATCTTCTGTGCATGGAATTTTCCAGGCAAGAAATATTAGAGTGGGTTACCATTTCCTTCTCCAGGGGATCTTCCCAACCCAGGGATCAAACCCACGTCTCTTGTGTCTTCTGCATTGGCAGGCATATTCTTTAGCACTGCACCACTTGAGAAGCCCATCTTGACTTGCTGCTGCTGCTGCTGCTAAGCCGCTTCAGTTGTGTCCGAATCTGTGCGATCCCAGAGACGGCAGCCCACCAGGCTCCCCCGTCCCTGAGCTTCTCCAGGCAAGAACACTGGAGTGGGTTGCCATTTCCTTCTCCAATGCATGAAAGTGAAAAGTGAAAGTGAAGTCACTCAGTCATGCCCGACCCTCAGCAACCCCATGGACTGCAGCCTTCCAGGCTCCTCCATCCATGGGATTTTCCAGGCAAGAGTACTGGAGTGGGGTGCCATTGCCTTCTCTGTCTTGACTTGCTAGGTACCTTTAAAGGGAGAAATTCAGCCTTCTATTTCAGGTCTTGACTTTTTACTCATGAGTTAATCTATTCATTCATTCTTTCTTTCTTTCAACAGTTGTTTAATACTAACAAAGCACCAAGTATGGTGCAAGGCAGTAAGGATAAAATAGTAATCCAACAGATTTGATTCCTATATCCATTGAGCTCTATAGTTTATTAGGATTCTGTATAGTAATACTGACTAATAAACATATTTGGTTGCATAATATCCTGGCATTTGGAATGATCTGACTATTCCGAGCACTCAAACTGAAAACGAAGTTCTCAGTTGGAAGTTCATTTGGTAAATGTGGAATCAGAGCTGGAAAATAAATGTGTTGAAGAAAAACAGAAACAGCTGTGAGTTAGCTCCCCTTGTAATAAAGATATTTATTTGTAAGGACATGGTCCAGTCAATGAGTGACCTGAGATTAGCACATGTCATTTCATTTCGCCTGATTATGTCCTTGTCTGTAAAGTGGCATCATTACCTTCTGTAATTTACTTTACATGGTTACTTTGGTCATCAGCAAATGTAATTTAACTCAAAGCACTTTAACAGTATAGTTTGGTAACTGTAAGATATCATTGCCATCATTGTCATCATTGTAAAATGACAAATATTACTCAATGTAAAATGATCAAAGCAACACCTTTTACATTCACAGCCTATTAACCAATATGGAAAATGGAGGCCTATTTGTTTCCATTGTTTTGCTTTTACACATTCTAGATTATCTAACACTAGCAGAAGTGCACAAGGGGGATAGTTGACAAAAAGACTGACTCTCTAAAATTTCCTTCCTCCACTTCATTTTACAAACGTGTAAATTTAAGTCCAGATGGGTTCATTCATCCACTAGTGGTCCCAGAGTAAAACGAACAGGATGGCTGGAACTCATTAGAAGTGTCAAGCATAAATTGCAATAAAGCTAGTAGCTTTAACACTTATACATTATGCTAAGTACAAATAATGAGTAAGCAAGTGGCTTGAGAGACATAGACTGAATTCTGAAGATGTGTTAAATAAACAGTAATTTGGTAACCTGTAAGATATGTTCAGCATAGAATAAATGCAACACATAATTGAAAAAATCAAGTCTATTGAGAGTTAGGAAGGGATGGAAAGACCACATCATAACCATTACAAATAGCAAGAAGCTGTGTTATTTTTTCTAAATCAACCATCCATTGCTGAGTATAGTCCCATTCTGGCCCCTCATGTGCTCTACCCAGAAAATGTAGATAAAATCCATGACTATTCAGCAGGTTTACTGGTGAACTACAGCTGTGGCCAGGTGTGCTTTACCCTGTGTCTCTCTGGCAGAGTCATGTGTGCCTGGGTCGCCTTCTGTGTGTGGTCTTCCTTGCTTGAGCTTCAAGTCTGGTCCCCATAACCACAATGATAGCAGGGAAGATGGTTTCAGGAGAGAGAGAGAACCACAGCCAAACCTTAGATTCAGGAAGTGTGGTTATTTTGCCACTGGTACCCTTTCCTACGTATGTGAACCAACCCCATCTCTTTCCCCTTGCTTCTCATTGTGTGTTTTAAATTGTCTTCATGAACTGTGTGATTTGTACATCTTAATTTGGTGTAAGAGCCTTTCTCTTTCATGGCCTCTGGGGGTGCCCACATGAAGGCCACTCCATTATTCCACCAAGGTAATATGCCACATGACAATAACCAGATGACCTTTCTAATTCACATAGACCATATGATACCAATGATGTAAGGTAAGAAACTTAGTCAAACTGCCATAAGGAAAGCAAAGCCTCTGACCTGAAATCTATGATAATAACAGAATATAAAAGCCTTGAACTCAAGTCTCAGAAGACTAAACAAGAATTCCATGCATTCGACCAGAATTCCCCATAAATATGTTCACCCATTTTCAGATTGTAAAACCAACAATGGGGTGCTCAAATGTTTCAGTAAACAAAAGAGTAACATATCTATGTATACAGCACATTAACTTTTGCAAAGGATTTCAGGGTATCTATGATGGTTTTACCTTCCATTTTTGTGAAATTGAAGATAATGGAAACCAACATAATATTTTCCCTCTTGAGTAAAAAGCTAATGTAAGTTGATGAAAAATGGAAAGAACACTTTCCAGAGCTATTTGTAATGTTCTTTTGAGCTTTCTCAAAATTATAGAAAATTATAGGTTGAGTGACAGAGAGAAAGAAAATGAAACTAATAGTTTCTGCATTTATCTTATCCAATTTTTACTTGTTTATCTAATCCTGATTTACTCATTAGGATTTAATAGCTTACAAAATATTGGATTCTTGTAAAAAATTCTTTATTATGAAAACTTTTCAACTTGAAGAAAATAGTGTGGTTAACTCATTTATTCAAAACCCAGAATTAAAAATTTTTAATATTTTTCCATATTTCCTCATGTATTTTTGATTGAAGTATTCTGAAATAAACTGCATATTTCATGATATTTCATTCCAAAATGCTTCCATGTACATCTGTAAGCACTTTCTCACATAACTGTACTATCATTATCACAGTTAAAAAAATTAACTATTACTTCTAATATCATCTAATACCTTGTTTATATTCACATTGTTTCCAGTTGTCCCCAAACTGTCTTCTATAGCTGGTTTGTTTAAATGAGGATTACACATTCTATTTATTTGTGAGAACTCTAAAGTCATATAATCTACAACAGCTGTCACACTTTCCTTTTCCATGACATTGATTTGTTGAAAAATACCAGGCCAATTATCCTGAGTGTCCCATCTTCTATAAGTTTCTTTTTCTTCCTAGTGATTTGATTAATTGGTTCTCTTAAGCTCTGTATTTCCTGAAAATTAAAAATAAGATTTTTAGGTCTGGTTATTTTAATTCAATTCAATTCAAATGGCAAGAATTCACCATATGTGTACTAGGGACTTTTTATTGTATCACATCAAGAGGCATATAGGTCTGGTTCTAAACTTTTTACATTTCTTATTTCCCCAAAGTTAATTGTTGATTGCAAAATACTATTGTGTTAATAATCAATTTTTCATTTACTAAACTAGCCAGTTAGTAGATATTAACCATATCATATAATCATGGTCCCTTGGACTGCAAGAAGATCGAACTAGTCAATCCTAAAGGAAATCAACCCTGAATATTCATTGGAAGGACAGATGCTGAAGGTCAAATACTTTGGCCATCTGATGCAAAGTGCTGACTCATTGGAAAAGACTCTGATGCTGGGAAATATTGAGGGCAGGAAGAGAAGGGGGTGACAGAGGATGAAGCAGTTAGATAGCATCACTAGCTCAATGAACAGGAATCTAAGCAAACTCCAGAGGCTAGTGAAGGAGAGGAGAGTCTGGCATGCTACACTTCATGGCTTCGCAAAGAGTTGTACACGACTTAGAGACTGAACAACAGCAAAAACACACTGGTCTCTATTTTGGAACAAATACATCTTTCATTTAGCATTATAAAAGAAGCATTTCTCAATTCAAATAAAATGTAATTGTTGGAGGACTAATTAGATACCAAGCTTTCATAGAAATACTTTCATTCTATAATGTGGTGAGTATATTCATTAAAAGACATAGCTTCTTCCCTAACTGCCTGGATCAGTCTTTATATACTGACCTTACATAATGTTTTTTTCTTTCTATTTTCAGCAGTTTAGGACTCATGAAAAATATCCCTTAAATTTCCTACCCTTGATTGCTAAAGTTACTTAATAAAGGAGTTTGAGAAGAGTTTTCCACTTACCACTTTTGGCATCTTTGGGAAAAACATCTTTTTCAACAAATGTGTTTGCTACGCCAGCAAGCCAAAACTCAGAAGAAATACTATTCTCCCCTCTACTCATATTCCTCAGTTTATTCTGGCCCTCTAAATTAGTTTCTGGTTTTCCTGAATTACGTACAAACTCTAAGTAGGATTTTAGCTGGAGATCAGAATTTTAAACACACACTATAATTTGGAAGGGTGATGCATTGTGGAAAACTTTTGGAGGGTTTGCCAGTCCATTGTCACCCCTTTTTCTAGAAATCATCCCATTACACACATTCCTCTCTCCTCCTATGGCTATTTGATCAATTTAGTGAAAGTGTTAGTCTCTCAGTCATGTCTGACTCATTGCAATCCTGTGAACCAGCCTCCTCTGTTCATGGGATTCTCCAGACAAGAAAACAGAGTGGGTTGTTATTCCCTTCTCCAGGGGATCTTCCCGAGACAGAGACTGAACCTTGGTCTCCTGCCTTACAGCAAGATTCTTTACCATCTGAGCCACTAGAGAAGCCCTAGAGTAAACCCGTCAGTAATCACTGAACTTAAGTCAGAACCATATAAAAGCCAAAGCCATGAGAGAATTGGAAAATTGAAGCAGAACAAAACTGGCCTTCAGAAAGGGTAGGGTTGTAAATTGCCCAAAAGCCCAGGAGAGATTGATGCCAAATTCCATTTCTGTGTACCCTGGTGCTGAATTGAATATAGGAGACAGTTTGGGATGAAGCAGAAAAGGACAACTTTACTACTTTGCCAGGCAAAGGGGGCCGCAGTGGACTCCTGCCTCAAAAAACTATATGTCCCTCTCCAGAGGATTTGAGGGCTTTTCAGGTGGCCCTAGTGGTAAACAATGCACCAACCAATGCAGGAGATGTAAGAGATGCTGGTTCGATCCCTAGGTCAGGAAAATCCCCTGGAGGAGGGCCTGGTAAACCACTCCAGTATTCATGTCTGGAGAATCCCATGAACAGAGGAGCCTGGTGGACTAGAGTCACAGGGTTGCAAAGATTTGGACAAGACTAAAGCAATAGAATGCCTGATGAACTATGGAATGAGGTTCGTGACATTGTACAGGAGACAGGGATCAAGACCATCCACATGGAAAAGAAATGCAAAAAAGCAAAATGGCTGTCTGGGGAGGCCTTACAAATAGCTGTAAGAAGAAGACAGGCGAAAAACAGAGGAGAAAAGGAAAGATATAACCATCTGAATGCAGAGTTCCAAAGAATAGCAAGAAGACATAAGAAAGCCTTCTTCAGCGATCAATGCAAAGAAATAGAGGAAAAGAACAGATTGGGAAAGACTAGAGATCTCTTCAAGAAAATTAGAGATACCAAGGGAACATTTCATGCAAAGACGGGCTTGATAAAGGACAGAAATGGTATGGACCTAACAGAAGCAGAAGATATTAGGAAGAGATGGCAAGAATACATAGAAGAACGGTACAAAAAGGATCTTCATGACCCGGATAATCACAATGGTGTGATCACTCATCTAGAGCCAGACATCCTAGAATGTGAAGTCAAGTGGGCCTTAGAAAGCATCACTACGAACAAAGCTAGTGAAGATGATGGAATTCCGGTAGAGCTGTTTCAAATCCTGAAAGATGATGCTGTGAAAGTGCTGCACTCAATATGCCAGCAAACTTGGAAAACTCAGCAGTGGCCACAGGACTGGAAAAGGTTAGTTTTCATTCCAATGCTAAGGAAAGGCAATGCCAAAGAATGCTCAAACTACCGCAAAATTGCACTGATCTCACATGCTAGTAAGTAATGCTCAAAATTCTCCAAGCCAGGCTTCAACAATACATGAACTGTGAACTTCCTGATGTTCAAGCTTGTTTTTGAAAAGGCAGAGGAACCAGAGATCAAATTGCCAACAACTACTGGCTCATGGAAAAAGCAAGAGAGTTCCAGAAAAACATCTATTTCTGCTTTATTGACTATGCCAAGTCTTTGACTGTGTGGATCACAATCAACTGTGGAAAATTCTGAAAGAGATGGGAATACCAGACCACCTGACCTGCCTCTTGAGAAATCTGTATGCAGGCCAGGAAGCAACAGTTAGAACTGGACATGGAACAACGGACTGGTTCCAAATAGGAAAAGGAGTACGTCAAGGCTGTATATTGTCACCCTGTTTATTTTAACTTCTATGCAGAGTACATCATGAGAAACGCTGGACTGGAAGAAGCACAAGCTGGAATCAAGACTGCTGGGAGAAATATCAATAACCTCAGATATGCAGATGACACCACCCTTATGGCAGAAAGTGAAGAGGAACTAAAAAGCCTCTTGATGAAAGTGAAAGAGGAGAGTGAGAAAGTTGGCTTAAAGCTCAACATTCAGAAAACTAAGATCATGGCATCTGGTCCCATCACTTCATGGGAAATAGATGGGGAAACAGTGGAAACAGTGTCAGACTTTATTTTGGGGGGCTCCAAAATCACTGCAGATGGTGATTGCAGCCATGAAATTGAAAGACCCTTGCTCCTTGGAAGAAAAGTTATGACCAACCTAGATAGCATATTCGAAAGCAGAGACATTACTTTGCCAACTAAGGTCCGGGCTATGGTTTTTCCAGTAGTCATGTATGGATGTGAGAGTTGGACTGTGAAGAAGGCTGAGCGCCAAAGAATTGATGCTTTTGAACTGTAGTGTTGGAGAAGACTCTTGAGAGTCCCTTGGACTGCAAGGAGATCCAACCAGTCCATTCTGAAGGAGATCAGCCCTGGGATTTCTTTGGAAGGAATGATGCTAAAGCTGAAACTCCAGTACTTTGGCCACCTCATGCGAAGAGTTGACTCATTGGAAAAGACTTTGATGCTGGGAGGGATTGGGGGCAGGAGGAGAAGGGGATGACCGAGGATGACATGGCTGGATGGCATCACTGACTCGATGGACGCGAATCTGATTGAACTCCGGGAGTTGGTGATGGACAGGGAGGCCTGGCGTGCTGTGATTCATGAGGTCGCAAAGAGTCGGACACGACTGAGTGACTGAACTGAACTGAACTGAAAGTGACTTGTCATGCAGAGGATTTGATGAGGGGTTTTATAACAATTGTTGAAGGGTGTTGTCTCTAACAAGATTAGGCTGCCTCAACAGGACTTCCACGCCCTTAACCTCATCTGGCAAATTATGGATGGATGGCAACCCACTCCAGTGTTCTTCCCTGGAGAATCCCAGGGAAAGGGGAGCCTTGTGGGTTGCCGTCTATGGGGTCACACAGAGTCGGATATGATTGATGCGACTTAGCAGCAGTAGCAGCAGCAATCTCATCTCAGGTGGTCCTTCATCCTATTCTAGATGAGATTCTCAGGTTCCTTTAATCTTGCTTCAGATGGTTTCTTGGCAGATCCTCCCTTGATTAGCAGCTGTTTGAATCTGCCCTTTGGAAATCAGGGAGGCCAGAGTCTCGTGTAACAAGGAACAGGTGACAAAATAGGCCTCTCTGCTCCATGCCTGGAAGCCCCACAGGGCCCTTCTCAGTTTTAAGAGCCTTAAAGAGTTCAGTTCAGTTCAGTCACTCACTTGTGTCTGACTCTTTGCGACCCCATGAATCGCAGCAAGCCAGGCCTCCCTGTTCATCACCAACTCCCGGAGTTCGCTCAGACTCACGTCCATCGAGTCAGTGATGCCATCCAGCCATCTCATCCTCGGTCGTCCCCTTCTCCTCCTGCCACCAATCCCTCCCAGCATCAGAGTCTTTTCCAATGAGTCAACTCTTCGCATGAGGTGGCCAAAGTATTGGAGTTTCAGCTTCAGCATCATTCCCTCCAAAGAATCCCAGGGCTGATCTCCTTCAGAATGGATTGGTTGGACCTCCTTGCAGTCCAAGGCACTCTCAAGAGTCTTCTCCAACACCACAGTTCAAAAGCATCAATTCTTCAGCACTCAGCCTTCTTCTCAGTCCAACTCTCACATCCACACATGACCACTGGAAAAACCATAACCTTGACTAGACGGACCTTAGTCAGCAAAGTAATGTCTCTGCTTTTGAATATGCTATCTAGGTTGGTCATAACTTTTCTTCCAAGGAGCAAGGGTCTTTTAATTTCATGGCTGCAGTCACCATCTGCAGTGATTTTGGAGCCCCCCCAAACAAAGTCTGACACTGTTTCCACTGTTTCCCCATCTATTTCCCATGAAGTGATGGGACCAGATGTCATGATCTTCGTTTTTTGGATGTTGAGCTTTAAGCCAACTTTTTCACTCTCCACTTTCACTTTCATCAAGAGGCTTTTTAGTTCCTCTTCACTTTCTGCCATAAGGGTGGTGTCATCTGCATATCTGAGGTTATTGATATTTCTCCCAGCAGTCTTGATTCCAGCTTGTGTTTCTTCCAGTCCAGCGTTTCTCATGATGTACTCTGCATATAAGTTAATTAAGCAGGGTGACAATATACAGCCTTAACGTACTCCTTTTCCTATTTGGAACCAGTCTGTTGTTCCACGTCCAGTTCTAACTGTTGCTTCCTGACCTGCATATAGGTTTCTCAAGGGGCAGGTCAGGCGGTCTGGTATTCCCATCTCTTTCAGAATTTTCCACAGTTTATTGTGATCCACACAGTCAAATGCTTTGGCTTTTTCCATGATCCAGCAGATGTTGGCAATTGGATCTCTGGTTCCTCTGCCTTTTCGAAAATCAGCTTGAACATCTGGAAGTTCATGGTTCATGTATTGCTGAAGCCTGGCTTGGAGAATTTTGAGCATTACTATACTAGCGTGTGAGATGAGTGCAATTGTGTGGTAGTTTGAACATCTTTTGGCATTGTCTTTCTTTGGGATTGGAATGAAAACTAACCTTTTCCAGTCCTGTGGCCACTGCTGAGTTTTCCAAATTTGCTGGCATATTGAGTGCAGCACTTTCACAGCATCATCTTTTAGGATTTGAAATAGCTCAACTGGAATTCCATCACCTCCACTAGCTTTGTTCGTAGTGATGCTTTCTAAGGCCCACTTGACTTCATATTCTAGGATGTCTGGCTCTAGGCGAGTGATCACACCGTTGTGATTATCCGGTCATCAAGATCCTTTTTGTACCATTCTTCTATGTATTCTTGCCATCTCTTCTTAATATCTTCTGCTTCTGTTAGGTCCATACCATTTCTGTCCTTTATCGAGCCCATCTTTGCATGAAATGTTCCCTTGGTATCCCTAATTTTCTTGAAGAGATCTCTAGTCTTTCCCATTCTGCTCTTTTCCTCTATTTCTTTGCATTGATTGCTGAGGAAGGCTTTCTTATCTCTTCTTGCTATTCTTTGGAACTCTGCATTCAAATGCCTATATCTTTCCTTTTCTCCTTTACTTTTTACTTCTCTTCTTCTCACAGCTATTTGTAAGGCCTCCTCAGACAGCCATTTTGCTTTTTTGCATTTCTTTTCCATGGGGATGGTCTTGATCCCTGGGATGGTCCCTGGGATGATTACAGGGATGGTCTCCTGTACAATGTCACGAACCTCATTCCATAGTTCATCAGGCACTCTATCTGTCAGATCTAGTCCCTTAAATCTATTTCTCACTTCCACAGTATAATCATAAGGGATTTGATTTATATCATACCTGAATGGTCTAGTTGTTTTCCCTACTTTCTTCAATTTAAGTCTGATTTGGGCAATAAGGAGTTCATGATATGAGCCACAGTCAGCTCTTGGTCTTGTTTTTTTTTACTGTATAGAGCTTCTCCATCTTTGGCTGCAAAGAATATAATCAATCTGATTTCGGTGTTGACCATCTGGTGATGTCCATGTGTAAAGTTTTCTCTTGTGTTGTTGTAAGAGGGTGTTTGCTACGACCAGTACACTCTCTTGGCAAAACTCTATTAGTCTTTGCCCTGCTTCATTCTGCATTCCAAGGCCAAATTGGAATTCTTAAGAGCCTTAAGAAACAGAACACAATTCAGGTTTTTAAGGACAAAGGAAATAATCTCATTTTTTCAATGACAGAGAAAAGAATCATTCTCTCACATATTTTCAGGTCTTTGTACCAGTTTCCATAGGATCTGACAATATTTTCTTCCTCAGTATCTCTATATGTTTACAATGTCACTGAGAGTTTGATTTGACCAATGGCAAGTTGCTTCTCATCAAAGAGGCTTGTGATGTAATAGAGGTAGATAATCACTTCTCAGTTTTCTAATCTAGAAAATGACAATAAATGAAAAGACCACCTTCTTCCTCTTTGCAAATCTTTGTTATGTCTGAAATTTTTCAGCTTGGATAAGAAGAGTTGTATCTTCATGATCTTTTCTTTTCTCTTTTAATACCAAGAATTGCAGTACTTCTCCATAGAATTTGGTTTACCTTTATTTTTTCGTTTCCATTAATTAGGAAGTTGATTAGGCTGGACTTTTTCATTCAGATGACTAGAAAACTTAAAAATAAATTACAAACCCACTTAGAACAATAGTTTGGAAGTTTGTAATATGTAATTTTCCATTAAACGCATGCTTCCATTCTAATTTCCAAAAATTATCTTTTCCTTCTCCCCTTCTCACCCATGTTTATCTTATGTAATCTTCTCTTATTTTATAAACCTTTCAAATAAATATAAGTAAATGAATTATATCATACCCAATGAGTTTAGCACACAGCTGTGTGCATCAAAGATGCTTCATAAATACCTGTTGAGTCTTCTTTCACTTAAGGCCACAAATAGTCTTCTCAATGAAATAAGCAGTGATTTACCTAATAGAAGACCTTGGAGCCTTAAATAAAAGGTTCTCCCCAAAAGGTCTGTGATCATTGTCTACATCTATTTATCTATATTTATATGTATTTTTTAAAGTTCTAAAATATTCAATATATTAAATATATAAACACACATTTTAAGTAGTATTATATACAATATAATGCTTTATATTTTTTTTCTGCTCTCATTTAATGAAACACTTATTCAAACCCTTGATAGGCATCTTCAACATCACTCACTAGCATTACTGTTCTTATAGAGTTTTTTTAAAACTTTATATTATGAAAGTTTTCCAACATATTCAAAAGAGAAGCTTATAATTTTTCATGTACCTATTGCTTAGCTTCAACAACTATATGGATGGTTCTATTTCATCTGTATCTCTACCCATTTCCCTTCCCTGAAAATAAGCCTTATAAAATACAATTTGAATTAGATTAACTTATGACATATTTTATCTTGAAAATATTAGATCAAGCCACATGAAACTGCTGATATTTTACCATTATTTTTGTTTATAGAAAGGCAATTTCATATAGCTCGAAACCGTATGCTTCCTTGCTATTCGAAAAAGCAAGAAACAATGGGCAATCTAATAGCAATGATTATTTCTGGTACCTGAATTGTGGTCTGTAAATATCATTTCTCATTAAAAGGAACAAAGATTATTTGGGAAAATGGCTAATCCTAGCTCTGGGGCAGGAAATGTGCAAGCTAAGCTTGGAATATCTTACCACACCATAAAGCAAGCATATTGACAAAGGCCACTGGGACTGGGTTAAAAGGACTCAGAAGCCAATTTAATGTTTTTGATGATTCTTACACATGAATTAAGACAAGAGCATTTCCTTTTCACATTTTCAGAACTATGTAAGGTTGGGGGATTTGACTTGAGCTAGTTAATCAATAATAGCCTTTGTTGGTGATTTTCTCTTTTTCATTCTCCAGGAAAGCTACCTTACTCTAAAGGATTGATGAGTGATGTTCCATTGATAAACTTTCTTTCAGAACATTTAACACTTAACTCCAGAGAAGGTCAATGGGTTCTTCTCCACAATGGGTTAGAGAAGGTCGTAATTTGCATTTCTTGCCAAAGGACCCTGTCTATTTGAATACAGATATGTTTAACTTCTTAGGAGTTCTCTATATAAATAGATAAAGGTTCTTTAGTTTGGGGAAAAAACTAAAACAAACCTGGATGAGGGTCATTTCCACAAATATCTACCAAGTGCCTTAGGACACAGGGGAGCTCATAGTGAATCTAGTGATTACTGTAAGGGGAATTTAACAGATTCTTCTAAGATACTATCGAGTACCTCAAAGGAAACTGAATGATTATTTGCTCCTGGTAAGTCTGACCTCAATAGTAAATATAGATAAAAATATTAGAAATGTGTGTAGATGCTCTTGAATTCTTATATATGAGAACCAAGTGAAACAAAAGACATTAGGGAATCATGCTGAGTTTCTCCTAGGCCCCTTCTATCAGCAGGCAGATGCAGAGAAATGGGCCAAGTTATGTGAAACCCTTATCCATTCTTGCCAGCTGGTGTTTTCTATACTGGGCATGAGACAAGTTCTCTGGACATGAAAATTAATACTCAGTGGAGGCTTTTGCAGTATAGAATGCTTTCCACTAGGGAGGTTAGAAGATACCCTGCTGAGATATGTAGATAAAACTAGACTAAACTGGGAGTAAACCTCTTTCTTTGGCAAAACTATAAACTGGCAATGTTTTTTTCCCTGTGAATATATCTTTATTTTAGAGTTTTTCCTTGTATTTTACTCCCCATATAATCAACTCTCTATTAATTCTACCTTCTAAATGTTTCCACTCTATCATTTTTTTTTTCATTGCTGACCTTATATCCAGAAAGTCCTTATCACTCACTTGGCCTATCCCTATAGCTTCCTGATCCCATACTCTTCCATTCCTGTTGATTATCAGTTTCTTTTATTTTGTTTCAATTTTGGCTGCACTGCATGGCTTGTGGATCTTAATTCCCCAACCAGTGATTGAACCTGCAGCCTGAGTAGTGAAAGCATTGAGTCCTAACCAGTGGACCAGGAGGGAATCACATTTTGAAACCAAGTCTGCCTAAAACTGAGTTCCTCTGCCAAGGAACTGTCTATCCAAAATGTTATTCTCTTCTTTGTCCAATACCTCTTCTCTTTGTCCAATACCTGGTGAGGGTAAGTTCAGTCGTGTATGACTCTTTGCAACCCCATGGACTGTAGCCCGCCAGACTCCCCTTTCCATGGGATTTCCCAGGCAAGAATACTGGAGTGGGTTGCCATTTCCTCCTCCAGGGGATCTTCCTGACCTGGGGATCAAACTCACATCTCCTCCATTAAAGGCAAATTCTTTACCATTGAGCCATCAGGGAAATCAATGAAAGAGTAGGACTGAAACCAAGAAGGACCCTGAGGGGCACTCCTTCTATGAATCCTTTCCATGGCCCCATTTCTAGTTTGTAGAAAATAGGCTTCCTTCAACCTCCCTGGCCTTCCTTGAGTTCCAAAGGGCAGATTCAAATATTGCAAATCAGAGAATGAAGAAACAAAGGAGGAGTAATCAAGAAACAATTGTGCATCCTCCGGGCAAGGTCCTGGTTCTCCTGAAGGAATATATCTAATAATACTTTTGAGTTCCTCTGAAGAACTAAGGGCTTCCCTGGTGGCTCAGGTGGCAAAGAGTCTGCCCACAATATGGAGACCTGGGTTAGATCCCTGGGTCAGGAAGATCCCCTGGAGAAGGAAATGGCAACCATTCCAGTATTTGTGTCTGGAAAATCCCATGGACAGAGGAGTCTGGTGGGCTACAGTCCATGGAGTCACAAAGAGTTGGACATAACTGAGCAAAGTAGCTAAGGACTCCACCCAGGTGGAGGATGGTAACTTCAGGCACAGCACAAGATTCCTGGGTCATGGCCTTGTTACCTTACCACCCACCAATCAGAAGAAAGTCACACAGCCTTCAACCCTCACCCTAAATTTAGCCTGTAAAAACTTCTCCTCGAAAACCATAGCAGAATTTGGGGTTCTTGATCCTGAATCTCCTGTTCTCCTTGCTTGGCCTTGAAACAAACTTTTCTCAGCTCTAAATTCTGATGTTTTGGTTTCCTCTGCAATGGTCACATGAACTTTGTTCAGTAACACTTTCATTCCAATTGATCTCCACACTTCATCTTGTTCTTGTTGAAAAACATGTATCACTGTCAAAATCTCACTCCTCAAGGCCAATTCCAATCCCATCTATTTTATGATCATTAGTAAAGTTAGTATCATAATTTCTAGTAGTTCCTTAGCACCTCATTTGAACCACTGTACCATTCTGCTTTGTTGTAGAGTTTTCTGTCTTTTGCATGCCTAATCACCTGCCTATGATATGGCAAATTTTAGGAAACGCTTCTAATCTTGTATTCCCCACAGTATCTATCACAATGTTTTATACACTGTATGTAATGATAAATGTATTAAATTGAATTGATTCCATTGAATGTAAAAGAGGCATAAAAAAAGCAAGACGTTTTGTTTACATCACCAATTTCCCAGGTCCACTTTCTATGTTGATCCCATGGTGAATTAATTCCTGGTAAAAAATCTTTTTCTGTCTTTGTATGGATATCTCCAGTTACCGTCACAATTTTAATACCTGTAAAATATAAGGTAGAGATTAATCTCTCAGAGTTATCCACACTGAATGGTTTTCTTCTTAAAATTACCATGTAGTTGAGAAGTAGAATGTGTTTGTTAAGCAAGTGGGCTTTGGAGCTAGGCAGATGGTTGCATTCTGGCTCTGCCCTTTAATATCTGAGTGAACTTGGTCAAATTATTTAACTTCCTTGGAAGATTAGTGTTTTCCAGGAAGTGATGGAGTTTAGGGTATAGGATATTTATTTAGGAGGAGCTTGGGATCAATATCTATGGAAGAGATGCAAAGGAAGAAGGAATGGGTAAAAGAAGAAATCTCATTGCAGTGCAAACCCAACAGTAGCCTCCCTTCCAGGAGGGACTCTGGCACTACAAAGGTTCTACAGAGTTGGCTCAAGTAGAATCCAAATGTCAGACCTTTATGTTCCCACAGTCATTAGATGTGGATAAATATTTGACAACTAGCTCTCTGGGGGATAAATAAATGACTAATCTGTGTAGTGTTTGCTGATTTCCAAGATGTAAATACCCCAGTCCATGAGTATTTCAAGCTATCAACATGATGTCACGGTGCTTCTCCGATGACTCAGTGGTAAAGAATCTGCCTGCCAATACAGGAGACATGGATTTGATCCCTGGTCTGGTAAGATCCCACATGCCATGGAGCAACTAAGCCCTGTGCACTGCAACAGGCTCTTGAGCCTGCGTTCTAGAGCCTAGGAACCACAACTACTGAGCCCACTTACCTAGAGCTCCTGCTCCACAATGAGAAACCTGAGCACTGAAAGGAGGAGTAGCCCTGACTCACTGCAATAAGAATAAAGCCCCCACAGCAACGAAGACCCAGCACAGCCCCCACCCCCAAATAATAAATAAATAAATAAAATTATAAAAAATGCTGCCACTCTACATGATATTGGGAAGAAATATACACAATGGGCTCGAGCGGTACATGCAGGTTCCAGCACACACTAAAAGGGTGTAACCTTGGGTGAGGGAGCTCTCTCCAACCAAGGTGATCCAAGAGGCTGAAAGGTGAAATGTATCTGCAGAAAGCACTTTTGGCAACTGGGGCAACCAGTTGCTCACTGAATGGGGATCTGGGTGATATAACATGATGTCTACCACAACCTCTGAGCCGTAATTTTCTCATCAGAAAAATTGAATAAAATTGACTAAGACTAGTATCTAATGCACACAGTGGCTATGAAATAAAATTAGAAGATATATATTCATATGTTAGATGAATGCAAGCTATCATCATCATCAATATTTACTTGGGACTAACAAAGACTATCTCCTTGACTAAATTTTAATCAAGCTCCTCTGAGTTCTCTTTTTGACCAGGCCTAGTCTTTGGCCCTATCTTCAGCCTACCTAGTCCAGTTTTAGCAAGATCTTATGAAGTCTATTTAGGGAGATGCTGCACCCTTGATATCTGGTCACCTGTGATAACTGATCAGGTTCCTCACCTCTCCCCTGACTTTTAACATATAAATCCTCGACCTGCCTTCAGCAAGAATCCCTTTAAGTCAGTTTATCAAGAATCCTTCTAGCCTTGATATTTCTTGTTTATTAATTTTTTATCCACTGATCCCCCTCCTTCTTCTCATTGGCTATAAATCCCCAGTCATCTTTACTAAATCCACAGTTGAGCCTGATGTCTCTGCAATAGTCTTGACAACTATCATACTAGTCCTGAGTAAAGTCTTCCTTACTATTTTATGAGGTATGAGAATCTTTTTTTCTTTAACAGGACACACTGTGCAGTGTGACATTATTACCTTTAGGGGTACCACGAATATGAACCCAAACAGTACCCACAGAAGGAGCGCCACTCTCTCTGAGAAATTAGAATGACCATGGCCTGCTAGGATTCTGACAAGGAGAATGCATGAGCAGAACTGAAGCATTCACTATAGAAAACAGATCCCAACCCTACTGAAGAGGAAAAGTGAAAATTTTACATAACCTCCTTTTTCTTTTGCCTCTGTAACTCAGTTTGCCCCTTGCAAAGTCTAGGTCACATAGGTCATATAGTCTCAGAAAGTGGGGACTTGCAACACTAGAAACTGGAGTTTATCCCACTCACCCTTGTCCTGCTGTTTGCAATTGCCCAGCCCCTGCAAACCAGCTTAATCATGCCTGTCCAAGTCAGGCAAATCCCTCCCCATCTTGACTGCTATTCCTGCAAGCAAAACCCCTTATTTTAAACCAGCCTATCAACAGCTAGTGTTGTCTACTACAGTCTGTCTATAAAAACTCTGTAATCCCTTTGTTTGGGGCTCAGAGCTTGGAGTGTTACCTCCTCTGGGCCCACCAGCGTAATAAACCTGAGTTCTCCAACTCTCCGAGTGTGGTGCTTGGTTTCTCAATTATTGATTTCTGCAACACTACCTCTTGAGTATTACCTGTGCAACCAATAAAAATTGGTGCTATGACACAACATGACTCTTTTGTAAATTGAAAGCTTCTGGTTAAGGTTGATAAGACATCCAATCTCAGTTGTCTTGTTTGAGATTATGAAATCCAGAAAATATGGGTAAAAGCCACTTGGCACTTCCTGTCTGAGCTTTAGCCTTTCTACATCCCTTCTCCTTTAGGGAAGCTCAAGTTTAATTCCTCCATGGGCTTGATGCCGAAAACTTGGCCCTTGTGTGCTGGTGCCAAATCAAATCTCAGAGACAGTTTGGGATGAAGTAGAAAAGGATAGCTTTATTGCTTTGCCAGGCAGTGGGGGACACAGCAGTCTCCTGCCTCAAAAATGGTGTGTGCCAACCCATGAAGCTCCAATACTTTGGCCACCTGATGTGAAGAGCCAACTCATTGGAAAACATGCTGATGCTGGGAAAGATTGAAGGCAGGAGGAGAAGGGGATGACAGAGGATGAGATGGTTGGATGACATGACCAACTCAATAGAAATGAGTTTGAGCGAGCTCTGGGAGATGGTGAAGGACAGGGAGGCCTAGCATGCTGCAGTCCATGGAGTCACAAAGAGTTGGACATGACTGAGTGACTCAACAACAACCCAGGAGGTTTTGGTGAGGAGTTTTATAGCAGTGGTTTAAGGGCAGGGTTGCCAATAAGGATCAGGGTGTGTACAGGGCTTGCACTCTTAATCTGGCCTCAGGTGGCCTGATGAGTTTCTGTCCTTCCTTTAATCTGAAATGAAGACTGCTACATTTGGAAGCATTTGTTGGAGATTTTAATTCTGTAAAGAGCTCAGAAATACCGTTATGTGTGTATCCCTTGATGGGGAACCAGGATTCTGCCCCAATGTTGCACCATTATTTTTTGGCGGTTCCTTCCTTGTCTCTGGCTCCCCTCCCTTCCCTGATGAACAATTGTTTAAATCTGCCCTTTGGAACTCAGGGAAGGAGATTGAAGTCTGTTCTCTACACACAAGAAATGGACGACAGAAAGGCTGTGTCCAGGAGTCCGACAGGGTCCCACTCTATGTTTCAGGCCTAATGTTCCTTATAAGGGCTTGGGCAAGGGTTTCTTTCAAGGCCATATAAAACAAAGACTAGCCATTTCCTGCCCCTGAGGTGAAGCTTAGAAGATCCTAGATCTTAAAACAGTTTTGGTTGTTCTGCCCAGAAGGAGACAGAACTAAAAAAAGTACTTTAGAGTCTTTCTTGTCTCCTACTACAACAAGAACAAGGCAGACACTGAAATCTCCATAGACTTTCCCGACACATTGGCTTATAGTCAGTTTCAGGTCTTCTCGTCATCCTTTGAAATACAGTTTTGTTTTGTTTTTTCCCTTTTTCCCGTCTTTGACTATAATAGTGAATCCTAACATCTTTACCTGAATTACTACAGGTAGTAAAAAGGAAGTGGACTTCACACTCCATACCTCTCTCTCCAGGACTCTAATTACATTTTTCTCTCTGGATAGGCAGTTTGTCACAAGCATTTCCCTTGAGGGCCCTTATTAAGCATAGAAAATGATCCAAGAGTGTTAGGGGACTCATACTTCTTGCTCTTACTAAAGTGGAGGCAGAAGTTTGAGGTACTGGGAAATTTCAGTGACTGAAATCCTTAGTGCCTGAAGGTCAAGTCTTATAGCCCCAAGGCTAACTTGTGTGTGGACCTGGAGGCAAAAACATTTCACTTTTTCACTACAACTCTTCTCCCCTGGGGCAAAATAGAAGATTAAAATATTTGACAATAGTTATATTTAACATTTTTCAGAGTTCTTTTAACAAAAAATACTCTGTGGACTTGTTTAAGAAAATAAAATCGTATAAAGAATCTTCATCTTGAATCTGTAAAACCAAAATAAAAGTAAATATTATTAGGTAGTAAAGTTCAATGGCAACGTCATACCCACATGTGATCTATGACATGCAAGGCCAAGACCAGCATAATAATTCCTTGCCCCAACACATCTGTCATTTTAAAATAATTAATTAATTAATTTTATTTTTGGCTGTGTTGGGTCTTCGTTGTTGCACATGGGCTTTCTCTAGTCCTAAAAGAGTAGGGGTTACTCTCTAGTTGTGGTGCATGGGCTTCTCATTGCAGCGGCTTCTCTTGTCACAGAGCACGGGATTTAGGGCACAACAGCTTAAGTAGTTGTAACACATGGGCTCGGTAGTTGTGACTCCTGGGCTCGAGAGCACAGGCTCAATAGTTGTGTCACACAGGTCCAATTACTTTTTGTGGGATCTTCACACCATAGCATGTGGGATCTTCTGGAAAAAGGGTCCAATCTGTGTCTCCTGCATCTGCAGGCAGATTCTTTACCACTGAGCCACCAGGGAAGCCTGAGTCTGCTCATTTTTGAAATATGATTAACGAAATAGAATGTTAAAACTCAAAAAGACCCTAAAGATATTTTTTAGATGAGAAACTGAGGTTTAGGGAAGTTAAATTACTTTCTCAAATATATTTCACTTCTAGGAACTCATGGCAACCCTTGTGTATCTAGGAAATTTTTCTCTACCTCAAAAATTACTGTTTCAGGAAAGCTTGGAAAAAATGGAAAATATTTGACTTTATGGCTGCCTTCATGCTATTAACAAGACAAATCTAAATGTTTTTCTAGTTCTCAAGATTCACGCTTTACCCCACAGGCTGAGAAAATTTATTCTTACTAACCAACAATTTTTTTCGATGATCCAGCAGATGTTGGCAATTTGATCTCTGGTTCCTATGCCTTTTCTTTAACCAGCCTGAACATCAGGAAGTTCATGGTTCACATATTGTTGAAGCCTGGCTTGGAGAATTTTGAGCATTACTTTACTAGCGTGTGAGATGAGTGCAATTGTGCAGTAGTTTGAGCATTCTTTGGCATCGCCTTTCTTTGGGATTGGAATGAAGACTGACCTTTTCCAGTCCTGTGGCCACTGCTGAGTCTTCCAAATCTGCTGGCATATTGAGTGCAGCACTTTCACAGCATCATTTTTCAGGATTTGAAATAGCTCCACTGGAATTCCATCACCTCCACTAGCTTTGTTTGTAGTGATGCTTTCTAAGGCCCACTTGACTTCACATTCCAGGATGTCTGGTTCTAGATGAGTGATCACACCATCGTGATTATCTTGGTCATGAAGATCTTTTTTGTACAATTCTTCCGTGTATTCAGGCCACCTCTTCTTAATATCTTCTGCTTCTGTTACGTCCATACCATTTCTGTCCTTTATCGAGCCCATCTTTACATGAAATGTTCCCTTGGTATCTCTAATTTTCTTGAAGAGATCTCTAGTCTTTCCCATTCTGCTGTTTTCCTCTATTTCTTTGCATTGATTGCTGAGGAAGGCTTTCTTATCTCTTCTTGCTATTCTTTGGAACTCTGCATTCAGATGCTTATATCTTTCCTTTTCTCCTTGGCTTTTCGCCTCTCTTCTTTTCGCAGCTATTTGTAAGGCCTCCCCAGACAGCCATTTTGCTTTTTTGCATTTCTTTTCCATGGGGATGGTCTTGATCCCTGTCTCCTGTACAATGTCACGAACCTCATTCCATAGTTCATCAGGCACTCTGTCTATCAGATCTAGTCCCTTAAATCTATTTCTCACTTCCACTATATAATCATAAGGGATTTGATTTGAAAAAGCAAGAGAGTTCCAGAAAAACATCTATTTCTGCTTTATTAACTATGCCAAAGTCTTTGACTGTGTGGATCACAATAAACTGTGGAAAATCCTGAAAGAGATGGGAATACCAGACCACCTGACCTGCCTCTTGAGAAATCTGTATGCAGGTCAGGAAGCAACAGTTAGAACTGGATATGCAACAACAGACTGGTTCCAAATAAGAAAAGGAGTGGGTCAAGGCTGTATATTGTCACCCTGCTTATTTAACTTCTATGCAGAGTACATCATGAGAAACGCTGGACTGGAAGAAACACAAGCTGGAATCAAGATTGCCGGGAGAAATATCAATAACCTCAGATATGCAGATGACACCACCCTTATGGCAGAAAGTGAAGAGGAACTAAAAAGCCTCTTGATGAAAGTGAAAGAGGAGAGTGAGAAAGTTGGCTTAAAGCTCAACATTCAGAAAACGAAGATCATGACATCTGGTCCCATCACTTCATGGGAAATAGATGGGGAAACAGTGGAAACAGTGTCAGACTTTATTTTGGGGGGCTCCAAAATCACTGCAGATGGTGACTGCAGCCATGAAATTAAAAGACGCTTAATCCTTGGAAGAAAAGTTATGACCAACCTAGATAGCATATTCGAAAGCAGAGACATTACTTTGCCGACTAAGGTCCGTCTAGTCAAGGCTATGGTTTTTCCAGTGGTCATGTATGGATGTGAGAGCTGGACTGTGAAGAAGGCTGAGCGCTGAAGAATTGATGCTTTTGAACTGTGGTGTTGGAGAAGACTCTTGAGAGTCCCTTGGCCTGCAAGGAGATCCAACCAGTCCATTCTGAAGGAGATCAGCCCTGGGATTTCTTTGGAAGGAATGATGCTAAAGCTGAAACTCCAGTACTTTGGCCACCTCATGCGAAGAGTTGACTCATTGGAAAAGACTCTGATGCTGGGAGGGACTGGCGGCAGGAGGAGAAGGGGACGACAGAGAATGAGATGCCTGGATGGCATCACTGACTTGATGGACGTGAGTCTGTGTGAACTCCGGGAGTTGATGATGGACAGGGAGGCCTGGCGTGCTGCAGTTCGTGGGTTTGCAAAGAGTTGGACACGACTGAGCGACTGAACTGAACTGAACCAACAATTGGAAGCAACCAAAATATCAATCACCAAAAGAATGTATGGACTTCCCTAGTAGCTCAGAAGGTAAAGAATCTGCATGCAGTGCAGGAGGTGCAGGTTCCATCCCTGGGTCAGGAAGATCATCTAGAGAATGAAATGCCAACCATTCTTGCCTGGAGAATCCCATGGACGGAGGAGCCTGATGAGCTACAGTCCATAGGGTAGCAAAGAGTCAGACACAACTGAGCAACTAATGTTTCTATACAGCAAAAGAATATATAAATGCACTGTGGTATAGTCATATGATAGAACATTACTCAGCAATAAAAAAGAATAAACTAATGATAAGCATGACATTATCAGTCAGTTCAGTTCAGTCACCCAGTCATGTCTGACTCTTCACAACCCCATGGACTGCAGCATGCCAGGCTTCCCTGTCCATCACCAATTTCCAGAGCTTGCTCAAACACGTCCATCAAGTTAGTAATGCCATCCCTCAATCTCATCCTCTGTCATCCCCTGCTCCTCCTGCCTTCAATTTTTCCCAGCATAAAGGTGTTTTCCAATGAGTCAGTTCTTCACATCAGGTGGCCAAAGTGTTGGAATTTCAACATTAACATCAGTCCTTCCAATGAATCTTCAGGACTGATTTCCTTTAAGATTGACTGGTTGGATCTCCTTGAAGTCCAAGGGACTCCCAAGAGTCTTCTCCAACACCACAATTCAAAAGCATCAATTCTTTGGCCCTCATCTTTCTTTATAGTCCAACTCTCACATACATACATGACTACTGGAAGAACGACATTATGTATAGACATTATATACATGCTGCAGAACAGAATCCAGACCCAAAAGAATATACAGTTTACTATTCCATTTACATGAAGCTGCTGCTTTTGCTTAGTCACTTCAGTCATGTCCGACTCTGTGAGACCCCATAGATTGCAGCCCATCAGGCTCCCCCATCCCTGGGATTCTCCAGGCAAGAACACTGGATTGGGTTGCCATTTCCTTTTCCAATGCATGAAAGTGAAAAGTGAAAGTGAAGCCGGGCAGTCATGTCCGACTCTTTGTGACCCCATGGACTATAGCCCACCAGGCTCCTCTGTCCATGGGACTTTCCAGGCAAGATCACTGGAGTGGGGTGCCATTGCCTTCTCCAACATGAAGTTCTAGAACACCTAAAATTAATCTCTGATGATTGAAATTAGATTCAGTTCAGTTCAGTTCAGTTAGTTGCTCAGTTGTGTCTGACTCTTCACGACCCCATGGACTGCAGCACGCCAAACCTCCCTGTCCATCACCAACCCCCAGAGTTTACTCAAACTCATCTCTGTTGAGTTGGTGCTGCCATCCAACCATCTCATCCTCTGTCATCCCCTTCTCTTGCGTCCAATCTTTTCCAGCATCAGGATCTTTTCCAATGAGTCAGCTCTTCGCATCAGGTGGCCAAAGTATTGGAGTTTCAGCTTCAACATCAGTCCTTCCAATGAACACCCAGGACTGATCTCCTTTAGGATGGACTGTTTGGATATCCTTGCAGTCCAAAGGACTCTCAGTAGTCTTCTCCAACACCACAGTTCAAAAGTATCAATTCTTCAGCATTCCAGCTTTCTTTATAGTCCAACTCCCAGATCCATACATGGCTACTGGAATAACCATAGCCTTAACTAGATGGACCTTTGTTGGCAAAGTAATGTCTCTGCTTTTTAATATGCTGTCTAGGTTGGTCATAACTTTCCTTCCAAGGAGTAATTGCCTTTTGATTTCATGGCTGCAATCACCATCTGCAGTGATTTTGGAACCCAGAAAAATAAAGTCTGCCACCATTTCCACTATTTCCCCATCTATTTGCCATGAAGTGATGGGACCAGATGCCATGGTCTTAGTTTTCTAAATGTTGAGCTTTAAGCCAACTTTTTCACTCTCCTCTTTCACTTTCATCAAGAGGCTCTTTAGTTCTTCTTCACTTTCTGCCATAAGGGTGGTGTCATCTGCATATCTGAGGTTATTGATATTTCTCCCACAATCTTGATTCCAGCTTGTGCTTCATCTAGCCAAGCATTTCTCATGATGTACTCTGCATATAAGTTAAATAAGCAGGGTGACAATATACAGCCTTGACATACTCCTTTCCTGATTTGGAATCAGTCTGTTGTTCCATGTCCAGTTCTAACTGTTGCTTCCTGAAATTAGATTAATGGTGGTCTATTGGAAGTATTTTCTCAGGTGATATAAATATTCTGTATCTAGTTTAGAATACTAATTATACAGATACCTACAACTGTTAAAACTCATTGAACACCAAGATTTGTGCTTAATACACACACACACACACACACACACACACATATATATATATATAAAACAAATGATTGAATAGAACCATAGAAATATTCAGCAGGACTTTTGGTGTTTTCATAACATTAGATTCATTTTAATGAAGAAAACAGGGAAATCAATTAATAGTTGAGTCATTTTTTGCTTTTAATCCATGTCATCAAATTCTTGGCTCTTTCCATTTCATCGCCATATGTGCTTTTGGATTTCAATGGTTTTTCAATAAAGACATTTTTTATATCATGTGGATCAACAGATTTTTTTGTATATTGGCTTATTCTTTTTAATAAATGAAGTGTGTTTTAGAATGTCTAATTTTACCGCCTCTCCTTCATCACTTATATCAATTAGAAATGTTTTTAACTGCAGGTAATAGATAACTCAACTAAAATGACTTAAAACAGTCTTATTTATTTAATAGAAAGCCCTGAAGTGGGTGGTCTTATAGGTGGCCCAGTGTTTTAATGTACTGAAGACCCAAGTTTTTTCCACTTCTATTCTGCTGTTAGTTCAGCTGGTAAAGAATCTGCCTGCAATGCAGGAGAACCGGTTCGATTCATGGGTTGGGAAGATTCACTGCAGAAGTGATACGATACGCACTCCAGTATTCTTGGGCTTTCCTGGGGGCTCAGATGGCAAAGAATCCACCTGCAATGTGGGAGACCTGAGTTCTATCCCTAGGTTGGGAAGAACCCCTGGAGGAGGGCATGGCAACCCACTCCAGTATTCTGGCTTGGAGAATTCACAAAGAGTCGGACACCACTGAATGACTTTCACTTTCACTTTCATTCTTCTGTTAACAGGATTATGGTTTTCTACCTGAGCTTGTCACTTCTGGAGTGGATCATGTTTGCTTCCCAAAGGAAGACTTCTTTAGCAAAAAGAAGGAGAAATGGCTTTTGAGTGAGCAGCCAAGAGCAAATGTCTCAATTTTAATGCCATATTTTAAGAAAATAGAAGTCCTCTCCATCTACCATACGCAAAAGGACAATGTTACCAACAGCAATATAATTGTAGCTACTCAAATGAATACTGGTATAATTTTAATTAGAGTGAACATGATTGCTGACATGCTTCTAACCCATGAAGCCTCCCTCACAAAAATTCAGTCCAAATCACACTTCATATACTATTTCCTGTTTGTTTTTTCCCCTCATCATTTTTTCCAAAAATTCCTTGGCTGGTCTTAAGCATTTGTCTTCTAGGTAACTTGAAAATTAGCTTGCTTCATTCTATTTTTTAACATCCTGTAGACATTTTGATTGGAATGGGATTGCATTTCCAAATTAATTGGAAACTGCATACAGTTTTGGGAATATGTGAAAACACTTCCTCTGTACATTGATGAAACTTCCAGTCAATAAGATCCTTAAAGGGGCTGACATTAAGCAGGTTGACAAGGATCAAGTGGTTGTAACATTCAGAATCAATGGAAGTAAGAATAGAATTATAATACATATTCATCAGCAAAGGTATAAAGAAATGGGATATGACCTGGTATTAAATTTCCCACTATTCATAGTGATTCCTTAATTAGGAGTTTCCAAAATAAAATAAGAGTAATAAGGTTTAGCCTTGAAGAAATATTATTTGGCACTAAAGGAACATTATTATGCTGCAAGCACTCATCTACTGAGATAAACTCTGCATTCAGCTATCATCACAATAACACAAGTGAGGTCTAACATCCATAAGAGACATGTTCCTCTTTGCACAATAGACCAGCATTCTCCTGCAATGAGTCACAGGGTAACTCAGCTTCCCTCTGCAGCTATAATTTATTGTCAGAATTAAATTCGATATTGTATAAAGTGCTTGATACATTGCCAGACATGTAGTGTGGGCTTGGTAAGTGGTGACTTTCACTATTAATAGACCAATATAATGGTGAACAGCATTAGCTCCACTTTCTACTTGTGGATAATGAGGCTCAGTCTCCTTAAATAGCTTTTACTAGCTGTGTTCCAGAGAATACACACCTCCTTGACTCTTAATTTTGTTATTCCCACTGTACTTTGCTGTCTTCAATATGTACCAGTATCTTAAGCTGGGGAAGCCAGGTCTCAAGCTTCCTTTGTTAAAGATGATTATATCAAATTGACAATTACCACCCATGCCAAATATAGATATATAGTGTAACCAGAATATTCTTGAAAAAATAAAGCAAACTACTTGTTTTGAAAAGTTCCTGAAAAAGTGGAATCTATGGACATGAAAGTTCTAATAAACATCTTCAACTACATTTATTTGATTTTGAGGTTGTCATAGAATCAGAGGTTATTAGACCTTGAAGATTGCTTGGTTCATCCCTTAGAAAATCCCCCATAGAATGATGACATCTGAGTAGGAGAGGAACTTGTCAGAGTCAACACTTTGGTGGATGTGGATTAGAATCCAGTTCACCTGATTCCCAGTCTAGTCCAGTTCTTTGAATTAATATTATGGACAGAAAATGTGAATTGTACCAATTTGGGTATGAAAACCATAAGTAAAATTAAGAAGAACAGTTATGCACTTCATTGTATTTAAAATTATTTTAAATGTTGTTTTAGGTTGTAATTTTTTTTTGTTTGCAATTTGTTTGAATACATCTTTGATATATATAGTTTGATTTTTGCTTCCAGTTTTATTGAGATGTAATTGACACACAGCACTGTTTAAGGTGTACAGCATAATGACGTGACTTACATCATGAAATGATCCTCACAATAAGTTTAGTAAACATCCACCATCTCACATGGACACAAAATTAAAGAAATAGAAAAAAAAATTTTGCTTATGATGAGAACTCAAGATTTACTCTCTTAAAAACTTATATATATGACACAGCAGAGTTAATTATTTTAAGCATGCTGTGCATTCAGTTCAGTTCAGTCACTCAGTCATGTCCGACTCTTTGCGACCCCATGAGCCACAGCACGCCAGGCCTCCCTGTTCATCACCAACTCCCAGAGTTCACCCAAATCCATGTCCATCAAGTCAGTGATGCCGTCCAACCATCTCATCCTCTGTTGTCCCTTTGTCCTCCTGCCCTCAATCTTTCCCAGCATAAGGGTCTGGTCAAATGAGTCAGCTCTCAGCATCAGGTGGCCAAAGTATTAGAGTTTCAGCTTCAACATCAGTCCTTCCAATGAACACCCAGGACTGATCTCCTTTAGAATGGGCTGGTTGGATCTTCTTTCAGTCCAAGGGACTCTCAAGAGTCTTCTCCATCCAACACCACAGTTCAAAAGCATCAATTCTTCAGCACTCACCTTTCTTTATAGTCCAGCTCTCACATCCATACATGACCACTGGAAAAACCATAGCCTTGACTAGATGGACCTTTGTTGGCAAAGTAATGTCTCTGCTTTTTAATATGCTGTCTAGGTTGGTCATAACTTTCCTTCCAAGGAGTAAGCGTCTTTTAACTTTATGGCTGCAATCACCATTTGCAGTGATTTTGGAACCCAGAAAAATAAAGTCGGCCACTGTGTCCACTGTTTCCCCATCTATTTCCCATGAAGTGATGGGACCAGATGTCATGGTCTTCGTTTTCTGAATGTTGAGCTTTGAGCCAACTTTTTCACTCTCCTCTTTCACTTTCATCAAGAGGCTTTTTAGTTCCTCTTCACTTTCTGCCATAAGGGTGGTGTCATCTGCATATCTGAGGTTATTGATATTTCTCCCACAATCTTGATTCCAGCTTGTGCTTCCTCCAGCCCAGCATTTCTCATGATGTACTTTGCATATAAGTTAAATAAGCAGGGTGACAATATACAGCCTTGACATACTCCTTTTCCTATTTGGAACCAGTCTGTTGTTCCATGTCCAGTTCTAACTGTTGCTTCCTGACCTGCATATAGGTTTCTCAAGAGGCAGGTCAGGTGGTCTGGTATTCCCATCTTTTTCAAAATTTTCCACAGTTTATTGTGATCCACACAGTCAAAGGCTTTGGCATAGTCAATAAAACATAAATAGATGTTTTTTTTCTGGAACTCTCTTGCTTTTTCAATGATCCAGCATTACATCCCTAGTATTTATTTATCTTATAGCTGGAATTTTGTATCTCTTGACTATCTTCATAAAGTTCTCCCTTCTCCCACCCCCTAAATCTTGTAACCACAATGCTTATCACTGTGAATTTTTTGAAATGTAATTGATCTAAATGCTATATTAAGTTCTGTTATACAATATAGTCATTTGGTATTTCTATACACCTCATAATGATCATCACTATAAGTCTAGTTATGATGTGTCACAAAGATATTGTATAGTTATTGGATATATTCTTCACTTTGTACATTTCATATCTGTGACTCATTTCATTGCAACTGGAAGCTTGTGCCTCTTAATCTCCCTCACCTATTTCTAAACAGACAATTTAAATTGACAAATCACTAGTGACAAAATAAAAGAAATAATAAAGTTTGTTAATAATATAATTTTTCAAGACTACTTAGACTGTAGTTGTTTGTATTTAAACATACACAGGTATTATAATAAGTATCACTGCAAAAAAAATTAAAACAATGCAGAAGTAAATAGAGCAAACCCTTCCTACATTTCCACTCTATTCCTCAGCAGTAATCTCCTTGAATAATGTGGTGGATTTCTTCCATTTTTCAGACAATTTATTTGTATACATGATATTTAACTTGGTAGATTAATATCTGAATCATTTCCACTTGTTTCTTCAAAAGCAATACATCTTGCTGAACTTTCTGTGTCAGTACAAATAGATGTACTTCATTCTTTATAACTGCTGCATATACCCAGCGGCATGGATATTCCAAAATTTATTTGATTTTACCCTATTGATGGTCATTTAGGTTGTTTCTAATTTTTCACAATTGTTATTCCAAAAAACATTACAATTAATCATCCACAAGCTTCCTTGTGCACTTGTGTGCCAAGTCTTTCTCAGACATGGCTACCAGGAAAAACTTAAACATGTTTAAAGGGAAAAGGGAAAGGGAAGTCGCTCAGTCATGTCCGACTCTTTGTGACCCCATGGACTGTAGCCCACCAGGCTCCTCCATCCATGGGATTTTCCAGGCGAGAGTACTGGAGTGGGTTACATACTCCTAAATTCTCCTCCAAGATGACTTTGCCAATTCACACAACTGCCAGTAGTAGATGAGAAACTCTGACTCTCCAAAATTGTGCTAATTTTTGATATTATTAATCCTCAGTTTTTACCTGATGGCAAATAATGATGTTTCTTGCTTTTATTCACTTGAATACTTGTAATTATACATTAGCACAATATTTATATTTCTTCTTTTGTCTTCTTTTCACTTTTGTGTTAATTGTGTTTTTCATATTATTTTGTAGGATTTCTTTACACATTCTTGATATTAATCCGTTGTAGGTTATATGTCAATACTGGAGTGGGTTGTCATGCCCTCCTCCAAGGGATCTTCCTGACCCAGGGATTGAACTCATATCTGCATTGCAGACAGATTCTTTACCCACTGAGCCACTTAGGAAGCTCCTATCTTCTTCCAAGTATTTGTATTTGGGAGGATATAAAACTTTCCTTCAATTTTCAGATGATAAAATTAGTCATTCTTTTCCTTTTTTATGTCTATGTTTTTCTTACTTGAAACTTTTATAAGGACACTTTAACTTCTACTTTTATACCTTGATTTTTAGGTTAACTTTCTTATCCATCTTGAATTGATTCTTGCCATATGTTAATGTGGAGGATTCTGTGGTTTAGTTAATAAAGTTGCAGAATTATGTTACAAACTAATAGACACTCAGAAAATAAGAACTCAATTGCCAAAAGAATAAAAAATATGAAGAAAAGAAAAAAACTTCCCATTTCCCCCAGTCAGAGTGGCTCTATTCATTTATTAGAGACATAAGTCTGTCCACATTTGGTATGAGGATTTATATGTTTGCACACATTTCTTCAGTTTTATTTATGTTCACTATTTCTCTAGCCTTATGTTAATTTGTATTTACCATATTTTGGCTTTTTTTATTGTCTTTCCTGCATTTTGTTGAATTTCAACTTCTCTTTGTTTACTGTTCCCCTACAACACATCCAATTTCTGTTATTTCAATAGAAATTTTACTATGTATAAAATACGTATGTGACTTTCTCTATATTACTTTATATTTAAATGTGAAAATGCAATTAACCATTAACTATGACGTTTATCTCTTTATGACAAAATCTTAGCATGCTTTTACTTTTTCCAGCCCATACCCCTGCTTCAACAACACACAGACACACATACACATACACTTCCCACATTCAGTTGAGATTCTCTGGAGTTTTCAGTCTAGACTAATATTAAATTCTGTGACATAATCAGCAAATATTTAAACAGAAATAAAAGTTTGGCTACTGTGCTTGTCAAAATGAAAAACAAATCTCTGGAAAGAAAGATATTGATCTCAAGAAAAAGTAGAGACAGAGTATAACTATTCAAATAAGTTTTTGTAAACTGAAATTTTCAAATGTGTTGAATGTCCACCATACTCTATTTTCACACATGAAAGAATATATGTGCATATATATGCATATGCACATAAATAAACACATGTATACATTTATGTGAGCACACATACGTACAAGAAGGTTCACAGCAGTGTTATTCATAAAAGCCAAAAAGAGAAGATAACCTAATTGATGAATACATAAAGAAAATTTTGTATATCCATACAATGAAATATTACTTGGCCAAAAAAAAAATGAAGTACTGAAACATGTTTCAATATGGATGAACCCTGAAACATTATGTTAAGTGAAAGAAGCCAGACAGAAAAAGGTCACATATTGTATTTCACTTCATTAAATATCTGGAATAGGAAAATTCACTGAGAGAGTAAATCAGTGGTTTTCAGGAGATGGTGAGAGTGTGGAATTGATAAGTAAGGGTTTTATTTTGTGATGATATAAATGTTTTGGAATTAAATACTGGTGGTAGTGGCATGACTTTGTGAATATGTTTCTTAAAAAATCACTAAGTTGTATATTTTTAAATTGTTAAAAAGGCAAATTCTATGTTATGTGAATTTTATGTCAAAAGTCTGTTCAAAAAGTGTAAAATTAGTGTAATGTATTACTATCAGTGAAAAAGTACAAATATTAAAGTAAAAACTTAATAGTTTCTTCATTCCATTCTCCTGCTCCTTCAACCTGAAAACTAATATTTGCAGCCTGGTATGAGTCCATTCACACTTATTTACTCTGCCCACACAAATATAAACATATGCACACAAGTATTTTAAAAATTATTTTGTTTATATTAGTGCTGATGGAATCATATTATATGCATTATATCATTTATATTATACTTCATGGACATTCTTCAAGTCAATAAATATAGCTCCAGTTGGTGCTTTTTGACAGCTGCATAATATTCCAAACTATGGACTGGCAAACTATAGTCCATAGAGTTGCACAGAGTCAGACACAACTGAAGTGACTTAGCACACACACCATGTGCATTAGTCAGGTGTCTCCATAGAAACTGAAACAAGAGGGAGTGTATGTGTGTGTGTGTGTGTAAGTGTGTGTGTGTATATATATAAGGATATTTTTTTAATAAAGAATAGGCTTACACAATTATGGAGGCTTATAAGTCCCAAGAGCTGCATTTGCCAAGCTGGAGACTCAGAAGAACCAAAAGTATAGTTTCAATCTGCATCTTAAGGCTTTAGAGCCAGGAGAGTTGATTGTTTAAGTTCTAGTCTGAATGGTGGCAGACATGAAACACAGGGTCCAAAGGCTGGAAAAAATCAATGTCCCAGCTCAAAGGCAGTCAGGCAGGGGGAGTTCCCTGTTACTCAGTCTTTTAAAACTTTCAACTGACTGGATTAGGTCCATCCACATTAGGAAGAGAAATCTGCTTTAAACAAAGTATCGAAAATATTAATCTTACCCAAAAACATCCTTAGACACGCCCAGAGTATTTGTTCGAATATTTGTGCAGCCTGTGGCCCAGACAAGATGACATAAGATTAACCATCACAGCATGGATAGAACACTACAATTCATTCAACTGTTTATACATTGTGGACATTCTGGTTCTTCCTAGGTTTTTCACTACTACAAATTTACTGCAGGAAATCATACACGTGTACATATACACACACATATGCACAAGTGTGTATATGTCATTATTTTTGTGTATATACATGTCTATATGCATGTAAAGGAAACTTTTGTGTTTACTTCCAGAGAATAAATTTTAAAACTTTGATATTGCTAAGTCAAAGACATGCATATTTTTTTTAAATTAAATAGATATTGACAAATTTGTTTCCAAAACTGTTGTAGGAATTCAGATCTCTAAGTCCCTTTCCTAGATTTAAAGTCATAGATCATTGTTGTCTTGGCATTCTGATGAGTAAAATTATATTTAATTTTCATTTAATTTGCATTTTCTAGGTTGCATTTATAGTGCCTTTTGCCGTACTTTTCTTTTTGATTTTTGTCTTATAGTGGTCTCAAATGAATGTGCATGTTAAGTTGCTTCAGTGTCTGACTCTGTACAACCCTATGGACTATAGCCCACCAGTCTCCTCTGTCCATGGGATTCTCCAGGCAAGAATTCTGGAGTGGGTTGCCATGCCCTCCTCCAAGGGATCTTCCCAACCCAGGGGTTGAACCCACATCTCTTATGTGTCCTGCATTGGCAGAAGGATTCTTTACCACTAGGGCCACCTGGGAATCCCAGTGATCCTGAATAGTCTTGGTGTTTTCCAATATAACTTCTAAATTCCTGTCTTCTTTAGGGTAATAATTCTATCCCACTATGAAATTATGCAAATGTCTTCCATTTAAAAACATTTTTATTTTTTATTTAAATTGTGAATTCATCTGACATTAATTTTTATAGGTAAAGATCTAGCCTTTTAATTCCAGATGGAAAATCAGTTATGTAAGTAACTCCAGTAAAATAGATCTTCCATACTTTATTTAGTTGGAATAAAACCTTTATCATATGTAAATCTTTGCATTTATTTATATCTACTTCTGGACTTTTTATTCTATTTCACTGATATATTTGTTTATTCCTGTGTCATTTCAATACTACTTCGAGTATAGTAGATTTATAGCTATCTGGTAAGGTGAGTTCCTTACCCACTATTTTTATTTTTCATAATTTACTTGACCAACGTTTTGACTGTTACTCTTTTATATATGTTAAAAAATAATTTCTTATGTAGTTCACATAAAAGGAATGCTTATTAAAATTTCAATAATGGCCACCATTAATGAAGAGACTGCATGCATGTTAAGGTGCTTCAATCATGTCCTACATTTTGTGACCCTATGTATATAAAGTCGCCAGGCTTCTCTGTTCATGGGATTCTCCAGGCAAGAATACTGGAGCAGGTTGTCATTCCCTCTTCAGGGGATCTTCCCTACCCAGAGATCAAATCCAGGTCTCCTGCATTGCAGGCAGACTCTTTACTTTCTTAGCCACAAGGGAAGCCTAGTATAAATGTATTACTAGATAATTTCCATATTAAAATGGTTATTGCAAAAACATAGATAAAAGGTATTGATTGTTGAAAATTAGGTTTTTACTCAACTATTTAAAATTAAATTTAGCAGTTTTAAATTTCCTTGACATTTTTGGACATAGAGATTTACCAGTTCTCTCTCTATAGATATAGATATAATTATAGATATAGATATATAACAACTAAATCTCTATACAACTGTATCGCCATATAATTGTTGTATAAATAATTTCACTTTTTAAAACATAGATTTTTTTTAACTGTTCTACTATTTTACCATAGGAATATATTACTTTTTAAATAAGAAATAAAAACTATTTCACACACAGAAAGCTAGTTTTAAAGTTGATTTTTGCTAAAAATAAAAATCAATTGCTTTTTCAGATGAAAATAACTGTAAAGATTAATATGAGAGTTGAACTTCAAAATAAATAGAATTTCTAGCACTAGCAGGAACCATCACTACTGATTGGAGTTACTGAATATGCTTACATTATTTAAAGTCAATTTTCCAAATTTTTAGAAATGGTGTCTTTGGTCTCATAAAAAGGAAAAGATAAAAAGGGAAAGAACAAAGAGAAACAGAAATAATGCAGGCAACTACTTAAAGCAATCTAAGCATATGAAGTAGATGTAATTGTTACATCTACAGGAGACCATTTTAAGTTTGTATTGTCATTCATTGCCTACTTCCTCATGATTAATGCCATCATCTGTAAAACAGTAGACTTGGGGTTAGAAGTGCAATTTGTTTCTATCCAATAGAACAGAGTCAGCAGGTTCACTTAAGGAGTGAAAAGGAAATGAAGACTTACTTCATCTCTGCATGAATGGCTGACCAGTTGAGATAAACAAGCCATTTCCCATTCTCCCATTATTTAAAATCATTGGTCAGGATCACAATCATGATCATGTTTCCAGTAGTTAAGAAGAATCATCACACTGTCATTAAGGAAAGATCAGTTTGCATATGAGAATACTGTGGAGGAAACTCCTTTGTATTTAATGGATTTACTTTAAATAGAGTCTCAATAATTCTGGGTAAACCAGACATACAAGACCAAAACGTGCCAATAATGAAAAGAATAATATATCTCACGTATAAGCAGATATTGGTTACTCTTTTTATGAACTGGAAAACATCCAAGATGATAATTCTTGATAGTAATATACCTTCACTGTTTCCCTACCCTATCCCTCTATAACAGAATGTGTATGTGTGTGTGTGTGTGTGTGTGTGTGCATGTGTGCATGCACTCAGTCATGTCCGACTCTTTGCGACTCCATAGACTGTAGCCCTCCAGGCTGCTCTGTCCATGGGATTTTCCCAGGGAAAATTACTGGAGTGGGCTGCCACTTCCCACACCAAGGGATCTTCCTGACCCAGGGATCAAACCCATATCTCTTGAGTCTCCTGTATTGACAGGCAGATTCTTTACCACTGCACCACCTAGGAAGCCCATCCCTCTAGAATAGACAGTCACAAACAGATTGTTTTAAATATATTTATTTATTTGGGCTGTGCTGGATCTTTGTTGCTGCTCGTGGGCTTTCTCTAGTTGCAGTGAGCAGGGGCCACTCTCTAGTTGCTGAGCCACTGCTATGGCTTCTCTTGTTGCAGAGCATGGGCTCTGTGGCACAGGCTCAGTAGCTGTGACACATGGGCTTAGTTGCCCCAAAGCATGTGGGATCGTCCCATACCAGGGATCAAACCAGTGTCTATTGCATTGCAAAGTATATTCTTAACCACTGGACCACCAGGGAAGCCCACAAACAGAATTTTTTAAATGCCTTTTACAACATTGAGTTTCTATTGATAGTTTAAATATTACATAACTCAAGTGGTAGGTTTATAGCAGTCTTATTGTATTCTGTGTCATGACTGATTGTGACAAGTCCCTCAAGAAAATATTTACACACTCATAACCAGAAATATTAATTAATCATTTGTATCCACAAGGTAAAGAAAATCATAACCATTGATAGCAGTAGATATACCACAGGCTGGTCAGGGCACAGCCATTACTTGGCCGACAAAGGTCTGTCTAGTCAAAGCTATGGTTTTTCCAGTAGTCATGTATGGATGTGAGAGTTGGACTATAAAGAAAGCTGAGGGCCAGGAATTGATGCTTTTGGACTGTGGTGTTGGAGAAGACTCTTGAGAGTCCCTTGGACTGCAAGGAGATCCAACCAGTCCATTCTGAAGATCAGTCCTGTGTGTTCATTGGAAGGACTGATGCTAAAGCTGAAACTCCAGTACTTTGGCCACGTGATGTGAAGAACTGACACATCTGAAAAGACCTTGATGCTGGGAAAGATTGAAGTCTGGAGGAGAAGGGGATGACAGAGGAAGAAATGGATGGCATCACCAACTGAATGGACATGAGTTTGAGTAAGCTCAGGGAGTTGGTGATGGACAGGGAAGCCTGGCATGCTGCAGTTCATGGGTTTGCGAAGAGTTGGACATGACCGAGTGACTGAATTTAATTGACTGAAGAAGAAATCATTCAGGATTTCATGCAGTAGCACCATCTTGATGGAATCCCAAAGTTTGGAGTCTGTTTCTCATATTTGCAGATCTACCAAATTAATTTGTCAATCTACTCTGTGCTGATCAGGATCTCAGAGACAGACTACATATAAACAAACTTAGAAGAGACCGGTGTACAAATTACATCCAAATAAATCCATTGCTAAAGAAATGCCCATGAACTAGAATGATCACATTATTTATTGTCCACACTGCAACACTTTTAAGATTAAAAAAAAAAAAAAGGGAGGAGGGAACTGTCAACAATTAAACCAGGACAAGAGGTACAAACTGATCATTTAGGACAAAGCAGGACATATGGTCATTTTACCTATAATGCAAACACTCATCTCCACGGTCCAATGCATCTCCTACCCTGTATCAAGGTCTCTGGGAAATCAAAATAGTAATTTATAAGTTGTGTAGTCAGCAGGAACTTAGAATCAAAGGAGATGGATAGTTCTGGCCATGGATAAATCTCTTGTAGTCGGACAAGCAAGCATCATGCACCAAACTACTTATTTGTTGATGTAGTTGAAGTGTGGTCCTCAGGTCCAGTGTGTCTCCCTCTTTGGACATAGTTTCTTACTCCTCTTTTCTAGATCCATCGTCCTCCATCTATTCATATTGAATACAATGCAATTGGTTAGAATTCAACTTTCTAGGTGACAAAGAACATCCAGTCTTGTCTCCCTGAAGAGATATTCTTGTCACTTGGACCTCAACATTTTCCAACTGTCCGCAAAATCCACATCACCTTATCTTAGTTTACAGCTACAAGTGTTTGATCTCATTCATTAACTATTAGAAATAAACTACCTTCTGAGAATGAAACCAGAAAGAAGCAAATTCTTAAGCCTCCTGACTTTATATACTGATAACAATATTTATCTGCACAGATTTATCCAAAATTATATTAAAGTCATGTGCAATTTATAGTTGAAACATATTATTAAAAGAGATCAAAAGGTTTGTTGTAGCAATTCAGGATAATTACCACCAAACTGATTACAAGCTAGGTTGGTGGCAAGTAAAGAAGACATATGATAACTGGTTAGAAAACTGGACATATAATTGGAGGAAGCAAAGTTTTGGCTTTTGTAAGATGCATATGATATTAACAAGATTAATCAGAACTTAGTTTAGATACCACCAGTGAGCAACCTGCAAGTATGTACTTTTAAGCACATTAACAAAACGGTGAAGGCTAAATGAAATGCTATTTAGAAAAATAGCACTTGTATGACATTCTGGGAGACCATTATAATAATAAAGGAGCAAATCTGATCCAAGAAACATTAAGAATATTAAGAATGCAATGGAATGTGGTGTTTAGTAGAAAATTTTATAAATGTATTCAGAGAAATAAAAATGGAAATTATTATCTTGGTCAGACACTAAAATGTGCAGAGAAACTAGACTGACTGATTTCAGTAATCAGGGAGTTTGGACATATACTGACTATACTTTATCCAAGTAAATCGTTCTTTGAAGCCAGTTTTGGAAGCTAATGCTTCTATTTTACTGGATCACGAGCCTTAAATGAATATTAGTGAGTGTTGGTAATCTTCAAGACTAAAAGGACAATTAAGTGGGATTGCTTAAGGGCAACAATAAAAACTCCAGGGGCAGGAAGGCAAAAATTTAAGTTATTGAATGATAAAATTAAACATACCTGATAAGGAATGGGGAATGAAATTGACAAAGAAGGCTTTGGAAGAATCCAAATATTTACACTCCTACTCTACCACACCAACACTGAGAAATGAGAAAATAAAAGCCCTCATCCATGCTTGCCTTTCTTCCTCTCCTTTTATCTCCCTTCTTTCTTATTTTATATTTGAGTATAATCAATTAACAGTCGTAATAGTTGCAGGTGCACAGCAGAGCAACTCAGCCATACATTACATATACATGTCTCCCTTCTTTGTTTCATAATCCTTCCATTCAGAAGAGGTGGGCTCAGTGCCTTTCCTTTTTCCTGTTCTGGAACAATCAAACCCATATCTTGGCCTTCACACAACAGAAGAGATATTTTCTCTACCTCATGGGAGAAAATACAATGATTTCAGTCTGTTCTAGGCAAAATAGAATGGAGTTATGATACAGTAATAAGCAACCCCTGAGTTTCAGTGGATTAACACATGAAGTTTATTTCTTGAACACACAAAGCCTATTGTGAGTCAAGTGACCCTCCGTTGCAACTGTCTTCCAATTCATGCTGCTTCAGTGTTGCAGCTCGTCCATTTTAATTCACCACTCAAAGCTCACCATTGAAAGGGAAAGTTGAACAGGTATTTTGCTGTTAGTCCAGAAGTGACGCTCATTACTTCTGTGCATGGTCCGTTAGCCAATAGCAGATGCATGGCCTCACCAACTTCAAGGAGTTCAGTAGAGTATTGGTGAAGACTAGAAATATCTACCAAGAACTTTCCATGCTTGATCTTTGATATGTTAAAATAATTTATTCAATTCTTCCCCCTCTCCCCAAAGCATGATTTTCAAGCATATTGTGCTCCTAGGAATGCAAATAAATATATCATTTGACTCTTGATGCTGAGATATGGCAGAGTTCTCATGGTGGATATATCTACTCTTCCCTTGAAACACTGGAACTCCGCTGCTCCAGTAGACAAGAGCCTAGTTGAAGAATGTGCAGACACATGGCATGGTTTCAAAACTATGCTCCCATTTCATGGTGGTATTAAAATATAATATCTGGCCTTTATAATATGTAAGAAATAATGCTCATTTTATGTGCAAAAGAAAGGACAAAATCGGCTGAGTTTAGTAAAATAAAATCTCATCATCATTAAAAGGAATTTAACTTCCTCAATGAAAAGTAAGGGAAACCCTTACATACAGATAATATATAAGCAAACAAAATCCTCTTTCATCTCCTGTTGCAAAAATCCATTCAGTGAGTAACCATGAATTAGAAATCAAAACAAACAGCTGGGATCTAAGTATAGGCTTCTGAATATGGAGCTTTTTGGTTGACTGTATCTAAATATGTGATACTCTTAGAGGAAGTCAACATGGTTACCTCCTTCTGTTAAATGCATTATTTAGAAACAATGAGGCAGTAAACTTCTAAAATATACTCTGAAAGGCTTAATACAAGGAGTGTCATTTAACCCGTTTGAAAAAGTTTCAGGGAAGCGCTTTGAGTGCTGTTAACATGAAAAGCAGTTTGTATACAATGAACCTCAGTAAGAAGTAATGCTCACAGATTTACCTATAAAATGGTACACCTCTCCCTCTCAAATATTTATCCTGCCAAATTTAATTGGACCAAAGCAGATAAAACTGTTAGAGCATGAAAGCCAGTAATTGTAATTCATAAAGAGGATTACACACATGTAATACTTCTAGAGAAACAACCTGTCTGTAAAGGAGCACAATTACAACCAAGTGTCCTACAAATATGACTCTTTAATGGTCTACTTACCTATAGGAATAATGCAAGAGTCAGTGCCCTTGAGGGGATGTCAGGGGTCAAATCTCAGCTCTAAGCTCACACAGTTAGTGTCAAGTTTAGTTTCTAAAGCTTCATCTGCATGCCAGGCAGCTAAATCAGCCACAGTCATCTATGTCCTGGTAAAGCTGGAACAAGACTTACTACTAGGTCTTCCTTGCTAATGAGTTTCCCAGAGGTACCCACTAGAACAACTGTTGACCTTGTCCTCCCCCTGTGTGTAATCAACACAAGCCTAAAATCCAAGCAATAAGGAAAGTTGTGTGTGTGTATATACATATACATATATATATATATATATATATATATGTACTTGAGTGCTAAGTTGCTCAGTCGTGTCCGACTCTCTGAAACCCTTTATACTGTGGCCCCCCAGGCTCTTCTGTCCATGAGATTCTCCAGGCAAGAATACTGGAGTGGGTTGCCATGCCCTCCTCCAGAGGATCCTCCTGACCCAGGGATCGAACTCACGTCTCTTAGTTGCCTGCAGCGGCAGGCAGGTTCTTTACCACTAGCGCCACCTATATATATATATATACACACACATATATGTATATAGTTTGTTTTTCCATCTCCTTGCTTTTTATGGTCTTGACATAAATCTTCCCCCAGGCTGTGTATCTCTTTTCTCAATACCTTGTTCAGTCACTCAGTCATGTCCAACTCTTTGTAACCCCATGGACTACAGCACGCCAGGCTTTAAATTTAATCTTCCCCCAGGCTGTGTATCTCTTTTCTGAATACCTTGTTCAGTCACTCAGTCATGTCCAACTCTGTAACCCCATGGACTACAGCACGCCAGGCTTCCCTGTCCTTCACTATCTCCCTGAGTTTGCTCAAACTCATGTCCCCCAGGCTGTGTATCTTCCCCCAGGCTGTGTATCTCTTTTCTCAATACCTTGTTATTATTTAAATTTAAATCTTCCCCCAGGCTGTGTATCTCTTTTCTCAATACCTTGTTCAGTCACTCAGTCATGTCCAACTCTTTGTAACCCCATGGACTACAGCACGCCAGGCTTCCCTGTCCTTCACTATCTCCCTGAGTTTGCTCAAACTCATGTCCACTGAGTTGGTGATGCCATCCAACAATCTCGTCCTATGTCACCCCCTTCTCCACTTGCCCTCAATATTTCCCAGCATCAGGGTCTTTTCCAAAGAATCATCTCTTTGCATCAGGTGGCCAAAGTATTAGACCTTATATCAGCATCCATCCTTCCAGTGAATATTCCTTTAGGATTGATTGGTTTCATCTCCTTGTGGTCCAAGAGGCTCTCAAGAGTCTCCTCCAGCACCACAGTTTGACAGCATCAATTATTCAGCACTCAGACTTCTTTATAGTCCAGCTCTCACATCCACACATGACTACTGGAAAAACCATAACATTGACTATATGGATCTTTCTCAGCAAAGTGATGTCTCTGCTTTTTAATACACTGTCTAGGTTTGCCATACTTTCCTTCCAAGGAGCAAGCGACTTTTAATTTCATGGCTACAGTCATGGTGTGCAGTGATTTTGGAGCCCAAGAAAAGAAAATCTATCACTGTTTCCATTTTTTCCCCTTCTGTTTGCATGAAGTGATGGGACCAGATGCCACGATCTTAGTTTTTTGAATGTTGCATTTTAAGACAGTTTTTTTTTCTCTCTCTCTCCTCTTTCACCCTTATCAAGAGGCTCTTTAGTTCCTCTTCACTTTCTGCCATTAGGGTGGTATCACCTGCATATTTGAAGCTGTTGATATTTCTCCCGGAAATCTGGATTTCAGCTTGCTATTCATCCAGCCCAGCATTTCACACTATGTACGCTGCATATAAGTTAAATAAGCAGGGTGACAATATACAGCCTTCACATACTCCTTTCCCAATTTCGAACCAGTCCATTGTTCTGTGTCTGGTAGTAACTGTTACTTCTTGACCCACATACAGGTTTCTCAGCAGACAGGAAAGATGGTCTGGAACTCCCTTCTCTTTAAGAATTTTCCACAGTTTGCTGTGATCCACATAGTCAAAGACTTTAGCATAGTACATGAAGTAGAAGTAGATTTTTTTTTAAGTTCTCTTGCTTTTTCAATGATCCAACAGATGGCAATTTGATCTCTGGTTCCTCTGCTTTTTCTAAACCCAGCTTATACATCTGGAACTTCTCAGTTTATGTACTGCTGAAGCCTAGCTTGAACAATTTTGAGCATAACCTTGCTAATGTGTTGTTGCTGCTGTTTAGTCATTTAGTCATGTCTGACTCTGTGACCTCATGGACTGTAGTCCATCAGGCTCCTTTGTTTATAGGATTTCCCAAGCAAGAATACTGGAGTGGATTGCCATTTTCTTCTCCAAGGAATCTTTGCAACCCAGGGATCAAACAAACATCTTCTTCATTGGCAGGTGGATTCTTTACCACTGAGCCACCTGGGAAGCCCTGCTAGTATGTGAAACAAGTGCCGCTGTATGGTAGTCTGAACATTATTTGTCATTGTCCTTCTTTGGGATTGGAATGAAAACTGACATTTTCTAGTCCTGTGGCCATTGCTGAGTTTTCCAAATTTGCAGACATTGAATGCAGCACTTTAACATCATCTTATAGGATTTTAAATAACTCAGCTGGAATTCCATCACCTCTACTAGCTTTGTTTGTAGCAATGCTTTCTAAGGCCCACTTGACTTCGTACTCCAGGATGTCTGTCTAGGTGAGTGATCACACCATCGTAGTTACCTGGGTCATTAAGACCTTTTTTGTACAGTTCTTCTGTGTATTCTTGCCACCTCTTCTTAATATCTTCTGCTTCTGTTAAGACCTTACCATTTCTGTCCTTTATTATGCCCATTCTTTCATGAAATGTTCCCTTGATATCTCCAATTTTCTTGAAGAGATCTCTAGTCCTGTACTGGAACTCTGTGTTCAGTTGGGTATATCTTTCCTATTCTCCCTTGCCTTTCACATCTCTTCTTTTTTCAGCTATTTATAAAGCCCCCTCAGACAACTACTTTTCTTTCTTGCATTTCCTTTTCTTTGGAATGGTTTTGGTCACCGCCTTTTGTATAATGTCACAAACTTCCATCCATAGTTCTTCAGGCACTCTGTCTACCAGATCTAAACCCTTGAATCTATTGGTCACCTCCACTGTATAATCATAAGGGATTTGATTTAGGTACTACCTGAATGTCAACAAAGGTCCATCTAGTCAAGGCTATAGTTTTTCTAGTGGTCATGTATGGATGTGAGAGTTGGACTATAAAGAGGGTTGAGCACAGAATAATTGATGCTTTTGAACTGTGGTTTTGGAGAAGACTCTTGAGAGTCCCTTGGACTACAAGGAGATCCAACCAGTCCACCCTAAGGGAAATTGGGCCTGGGTTTTCATTGGAACAACTGATGTTAAAGCTGAAACTCTAGTATTTTGGCCACCTGATGTGAAGAGCTGACTCATTTGAAAAGACCCTGATGTTGGGAAAGATTGAAGGCAGGAGAAGGGGACAACAGAGGATGAGATGGTTAGATGGCATCACTGACTCTATGAACATGAGTTTGGGTAAACTCTGGGAATTGGTAATGGACAGGGAGGCCTGGTGTGCTGTGGTTCATGGGGTTGCAAAGAGTCGGACATGACTGAGTGACTGAACTGAACTGAATGGCATAATGGTTTTTCCTACTTTTTCAACTGAGGCCTGGATTTTTCAGTAAAGAGTTCATGATCTGAGCCACAGTCAGCTCCAGGTCTTGTTTTTCCTGACTGTATAGAGCTTCTCCATCTTCAGCTGCAAATAACATAATCAATCTAATTTTGGTATTGACCATCTCATGATGCCCATGTGTAGAGTTGTCACTTGGATTGTTGGAAAAGGGTGTTTGCTATGACCTGTGTGTTCTCTTGAAAAAACTCTGTTAACTTTTGCCCTGCTTCATTTTGTTCTCCAAGGTCAAATTTGCCTGTTATTCCAGATATCACTTGATTTACAACTTTTGCCTTCCAATACCCTATGATGAAAAGTACACCTTTTTTTGGTATTAGTTCTAGAAGGTGTTGTAGGTCTTCCTAGAATCAGTCAACTTCAGCTTCTTTGGCATCAGTAGTTGGGGCACAGAGTTGGATTACTGTGATGTTGAATGGTTTGCCTTTGAAATGAACCAAGATCATTCTGTCATTTTTGAGACTGCATGCAAGTACTGCATTTTGGACACTTTAGTTGAATATGAGGGCTACTCCATTTCCTCTAAGGTATTATTGCCAACAGTAGTAAATATAGTGGTCATCTGAATTAAATTCACCCATTCTTGTTCATTTTATTTCATTGATTCCTAAGATATTGATGTTCACTCTTGCCATCTTTTACATGACCATGTCCAATTTACCTTGATGCATGAACTTAACATTCAGGTTCCTATGTAATACGATTCTTTACAGCATCAAAATTTACTTTCACCACCAGACACATTCACAACTGAGCATCATTTCCACTTTAGCCCAGCCACTTTATTCTTTCTGCAGTTGTTAGTCATTGCCCTCTGCTTTTCCCCAGTAGCATATTGGACACCTTCTAACCTGAGGAGCTCTTCTTCTAATGTCATATCTCTTTGTCTTTCCACACTGTTTATGGGGTTCTCCAGGCAAGAATACTGGAGTGGGTTGCCATTTCCTTCTCCAATATATGTACATATATATATGATTAATACACTCATTAATTTCATCAGGAAAATTTTAATTGGGCATCTACTCTGTACCAGGTACTCTTCTTGAGACATAATGGAATCGAGACTAAAGATCAGACCAGTGCAGGCCACAAAACCCAGCAATGCCACAAGCAAACAGTGAGCAAACGAGACCAAATCAGTTATTGTCCAATACCAGTTAATTGTTTACCTGGCAGACTTCTGTGGAATGGTTAGAATAGAAGTGCTGTTTAAAAAAAAAAAACAAAACACAATATCAGTTTTGCCATTCAGATCAATGGACAGTGGGGATATTAGTATGTGGCTGCCATGAAGCCATCTTGGGAGCATTTATTCATACAGAGAAACTAATGCTATCACTGAAACACCATGCCAGGAAATTTCTTCACAAACGTACAATGAGGCTTTAAGTAAATAAGCCGTGAAAACACCACATTTAAGGATAATAGAAAATTCCACAAAGTTGAAATGCTTCAGGAGATTTTGTGGATTTAGGAGGATGTTTTAGGAGAATTTACAATAGTGGCAAACACTGATGCATTCACCTCATATCTGTAGGGACTTCATTCTTCAGGACAGAAAAATATGCTTTGCACGAATTGTGACTCTATTATTTCACCATTAACTCCAGAATTTATACAAGTGCAGGATCGTTGCCCAGATCCAACACAAAGTTGGCATCCTTCCAAACCAGCAAGTCATTCTCAGGCCACTGAGGGGACCTTAACTCCAAAAGCCTGGAAATCATGCTTATTTAGTTTCCTTTTGTCGTCAGTGGACAATAGTTGGAAAAGGGTAACATTTATACCTGTCAGGGACAACCCACCAGGAAGCAGACTTCCTTGGAGTCAGCACTCAGAGAAGCATTCCTTTTGAGAGAGGTGATAAACTATAATTTGGTTAGAGGAAGGATATGCATTTATGTCATGATCAGCCTGTATGCTTTGCAGATTCATTTATTAATTTAGTTCCCAAGTACCCGGCTTCATTTCCCCCACATCATCATCCTGAAGTGACCTTCGTTGAACTCGGTGTGGGCTGTTTCTCATCACTTCTTTTCTACATCTTTCCCTCAGTGAATGCTTCTTTTCCACCAGGGGAATTGAAGTTTTCCACTCAGAGATATTGGCTAGAAAGGGATCTTATGTCTCTACTGCAGGCTAAAAATCAGGATAAAAGACAGAAGTAATAAGTCAAATATTTAGCTGCCCCAGGACTCCTGAAAAAGACGCATCCCAAATGTGACCACTATATGGAAACTGTGAGATGACTGCTATTTTCCAATATCATTTTTGTTCATTTTCTGAGTATTTCAACCTCCCAAATCCAATTAATCTTGTTTACCAGATTAAAGATGTCTCTTATGAACTCTTAAACTTTTTCTCCCTTCTTATCTTCCCCAGATTCAGGGCACCTGGAGGGCAAGCTGAGCTAGCAGGACCTTCATAAATATGATGACCACTGGGAACCACTGAAGCTTTACCAAATTATCATGTTTTAATGACACAGTAGGAGGAGGAGTGGGGCTTTAACTGGCTTGTGGTTGCCATCATGAAGGTCTGGATTTTACAGGCAGTTACAAGTATGCTTAGAAAGTGAGGAAATGTTACTGGTCTGTAGCAAATGAAGCATGTTGATTCTAAAAACTCAGAATTCAATTAATACTATGGGATGGGAATAAGAAAAGGAAAAACAAACAACGTATTTCCTGTCACCACTCTAAGACATATAAGAAGATGGCCATGTCTATCCCTTTGCCTCTCCTGAAATAATTTCTACAAACTCCTTCCCTCCCTGTGCTTCCCAGTTACCTCTGAAATATGTTTGCCATACTTAGGAAAAGATATTTATTTTTCAAGTTTTTGTTCCAATGCATGAAAATCCTTGTTTGAAATAGTCTGTTCATTTTTAAGATTGTGATGCTATCCAGATTAACTTCCCAACATGTCTTTATGATTTTTGAAGGGCTGAGATAATGCTAGTATAGCCAACAAATTTCACAGTGAGGACAGCATCTTTAGCTGAGGTCAAAGGATAAATTTTACACTTCTTGATTTATATTTACCTGACAAAGGCAGTACAGATCCTACTCTTTTTTTCAGGGAATAGAAGATTTCATGCTTCTTGTGTGTATTTTTAAGTAATCTTCCTGATGCTTTTTTTTTTTTCCTTAGTAACTATATTCCTAGCTCAGTTTGGGAATTTTGGACCTAAATGATGATTTTTGAGAAAATCATATGGTGAACTTTTTGGGTAAGAACAGAGGAAAGCTAAGGATTTAATTGTTAATTGTACCCAGAAATGCAAAAGGCAGGTATGCTTGTGGTCCTGATGGATGTCCAGATCTAGTAATGAAGAAGGAGTGCTGATTTCTTAATATGGATATTGTGGTTGCTTCTGTGCATGCTTTGGTCATGTCTGGCCTCTAAGGAGGGAAGTGTGGGATGGAGGATAGAATTTAAATTATTCTGTCCACTCCTGATGCCCATCCTTTCATTTTCTATGGCTGGGGCCAGCAACTCTGTGCCGTCTTTGGGATCTCCCTCAGGGGCTTCCCTGATGGCTCATATGGTAAAGAACCTCCCTGTGATGCAAGAGACCTGGGTTTGATCTCTGGGTCAGGAAGATCTTCTGGAGAAGGGAATGACTATCCACTCCAGTATTCTTGTCTGGAGAGTTCCATCGACAGAGGAGCCTGGTGGGCTATAGTCCACAGGGTTGCAGAATCTGACACGACTGAGCAACTAACATTTTCACTTTACTTCAGCCTGAGCATATCCTGCTGCTTCCTTCCTTCCCCCCATCACTATGTCCCACAGCAACTGATTTTCCTGCTGCTGCTGCTAAGTCACTTCAGTCGTGTCTGACTCTGTGCGACCCCATAGATGGCAGCCCACCAGGCTCCCCCGTCCCTGGGATTCTCCAGGCAAGAACACTGGAGTGGGTTGCCATTTCCTTCTCCAGTGTATGAAAGTGAAAAGTGAAAGTGAAGTCGCTCGGTGGTGTCCGACTCTTAGAGACCCCATGGACTGCAGCCTACCAGGCTCCTCCGTCCATGGGATTTTCCAGGCAAGAGTACTGGAGACTGATTTTCCTACCGGGGCATTTTTCACTGATTCAATGGCTATAATTTGGAAGCCTTTGATGGAAGAACTTGAAAGAGTCATTAACTTCATTTTGCTTCATTTGTTTTCCAAGTCAAAGAATCCCAAAGAGAACTGCTGTGAAAAATAAGAGTATCTTAACTGACTGCCTTGAAGCTATGCATTTCAGACATCATGGACAAAGGCTGAGTTCTTCCTGGAGGATGGATGGATATAAAAATATTGTCTATGGTTGGAGTTCCCTCGGCCTATACCCAAGTCTACCCTTCACTCTATTCTAGTCTTCTGTCTTTGAGCATCAACTCTTCCTTTGAAGTTTAGAACCCTACTTTGCCCTAGGAATTGAAGATTGCAAACCTTTCTTGAGAGTATCACAAAGTGATCTTATCTGCTGGAAATTTACTTTTTCTTAGAAATTTTTAGCTTGAGTAGGAGTTGAAACAGTTCACCTGAATAAGTAGTATTTTGTTGTTCAGTCACTCAGCCATGTCTGACTCTTTGTGACCCCATGGGCTGCAGCACGCCAGGCTTTCCTGTCCTTCACCATCTCCCGGAGCTTGCTCAAACTCATGTCCATTGAGTCAGTGATGCCATCCAATCATCTCATCCTCTGTCTCCTTTTCTCATCCTGCTTTTTATCTTTCCCAGCATCAGGGTCTTTTCCAATGAGTCAGCCCTTCACATCAGTGGTATTTTACCATTTGCATAATTAACTCATATCTTTTTCATTGGGTTCAAACGCTGGTTATATCTTTTACTAACTGGTGACTTCCAGAAGCTTCCCAGGGGCTTCTCAGGTGGTGCTAGTGGTAAAGAACCTGATTGCCAACGCAGGAGACACAAGAGATGTGGGTTCAATTCCTGGGTCAGGAATTTCCCCTGGAAGAGGGGATGGAAACTCACTCCATTATTCTTGCCTGGAGAATCCCATGGACAGAGGAGCCTGGTGGGCTACAGTCCATGGGGTCACAAAGACACAACTGAAGCGACTTAGTACACACCACCTCCAGCAAGTTACTTAACTTACTTTGCTTCTTTATGTCATGAGAATAGCAAGATTAAATGAGTTGATAATTTTTAAATATTTAAAAAGGTGGTGACATATAGTAAGCTCTCAAATATATGTTATTATTATTACTAATAGGAGTATTATAATTTCTAAGTTTTAAGATAAAAGTTGGATTTCAGTAAATTAGGTTTTTTGCTGTTAACATAAACTAGAAACATAGTTTGCCTACCTAGATAAAAAATAAACTATGCACTAACATTTTAATTTGTGTTCTATATTTTTTATAAAGGTAAGAAGATTCAAGAGGACTTTTCTACAACTAGGTCTTAAGGAATAGGGTATGTGAAACTTCTATTTATAAGAAAAGAATGATAGATTAGTTAGAAAAAAAAACACATCTAAAAAGATTTAGTGTAATTACCAAATACTTAGGACTACAGGAAATAAGAAAAGGTATTGTATAAGTTATCAATGCAGAAGGGTGTGTGTGTGTGTGTGTGTGTGTGTGTGTGTGTGTGTGTGAAGTAAATATTAGCTAAGCACTAGGAGGGCAATAACTATTTAAGGCATTTTCATACTTGATCTTTTTCCACAACCTGGTGAGATCCCTGGTTATAGATAAAGAATCTAAGGCCTAAATAGTCTAAGTATCTAAACCCAAACCTTCTGAATCTAGTTTTCATTACATTATTCTAAGCATCAGCGCTCTTTTGACTCTACAGTAATTGTACACGTACTAGGCAGAGGGGATAGGACAGAACAAGATAGACAAGGTCCCCGCCCTCTTGAAGTCTCCAATTTAACAAAGAATAAAAATGTTGAAAAAGTAATCAGAAGCCTTAAAAAATTAATAGAACTTCTAGGTCTCTGAACGCAATGGCAGCAACCAAGAAACCAGTCTTCCACTATATCTTTCCAAAACAATTCCAAATGACAAAATGAGAAATGTCCACTTACACAAAAGCCAAGCCACCAGGATAACCTGAAGATATAATATTCCAAAGCCTCAAAGAAACTCTGTGTAAAAAATAACAAATCATCAAATTCCATTGCAACTGGGTTGGAATTACTCCATGCTGTCAGCTTCACTCCCTACCTGCCAACCATTAGGCAAAAGGAGAAAAACTGGAGAAGACAGAAGAGTGAAGCTAGGGAAGGGGCATAAAAGTGATCCAAAATCAGCCTCAGAAAGATTAAGTCCATGTTAATCTGAATATTCTAAAAAAGCATCTGAGAGATCAGAAAGTGGATTACGAATATGGGGATATAAAAGTACTTATGATTTAAGGGAGTAATACTTAAAACTCCTAGCTTCTGAAAGAGAATAACTCAGTAAAGAAGAGAGAAACTTCTTTTGGCAATATATGGGGAAAAAAAAGAAACTAAGGGGAAGCAGGAATTTAGGGTCTTATAGGACAGAAAAAGATCATAAAACTAGAGGACACACAGCCTTTACAAGCCCCACTGAAACAAACAAATCTGCTTATAGTGCCTAGACTTCCATATCTTGAGAGAAAGGTTATCTGTCAACTAGGAATCTTACAAAATATTCCAAAGCCACAGAGAAATGAACAAAAAAAATCAGCAAATCCACCTAGAGATATTCTAAAAAATCAGAAAAACAAAATTTCACACATATGAGGAAATTTCACACATATGATGAAAAGTTCCCATAGGAAAAACAACAGTAAAGTAGAAGAAAACTGTAAGAATTAAATATAATCAAACACATATTTGAGGCTATGAAAAACTACATTATAAGAAATTGAAAAGCTAAGGAAGGAAATAGTCAAAATCCAGGGAGATATGAAAAGAGAGTTGACTTAATTCAAGAAAGGATTTTAAAAAAGACAAAATTATCTCAGACATAAAGAATAAATTATCAGATACCCAAGGGAGAATAGAGATTCAAGTGAAATTTAATACGGGGTTATTGGAGAAAGACAAGAAAACACCAAAGACAATGGAAAGGAGATAAAGGAAAGAGTAAAATGCCGATAAGAGAGAAAGTAGTAAAAATGAATGACAAAAAAAGTAAGAATAATGTTCTTATCATCAGCAGCTATCTACCATAGGGAATTAAACTAATCCACAACTTGATTAGAGCCTTATGCGAGACCTTGAGCTAGAGGCACTCAGCTATACCATGCCAGGATTTCTGTTCCACAGAGACTATGGGATAAAAACAAATTTGTGTTCTAAGCAGTTAATTTTGGGGTAATTTGCTATATAGCAATAGATAGTGATACATAGATTTTTGGTAGTGAGTATAGTTTTTTTTTTTTTTTTAATCCATGCCACGGGACATATAAGATCTTAGTTCCCCAACCAGGGACCAAACCCACCCTGCCTGTAGTGGAAGTGCAGAGTCTTAACCAATGGACAGTCAGGGAAGTCCCTTAGTACAGATTTTTGTACTTAGAAGTCTAGTACTGCCGTGTTGTTTTTGTTGTTGCTGAGTCATGTCCTACACTTTGCGACCCCATGGACTGCAGCATGCCAGACACCTCTGTCCTCCACTATCTCCCAGAGTTTGATCAAATTCATGTCCATTGAGTCAGTGATGCTATCTAACCATCTCATCCTCTGTCACCCCTTCTCCTTTCACCTTCAATCCTCCTCAGCATCAGGGTCTTTTCCAAGGAGCTGGCTCTAAGTATTGGAGCTTTAGTTTCAGCATCGGTCCTTCCAGTGAATAGTCAGCACTGATTTCCTTTAAGATTGACTTGTTTGATCTCCTTGCAATCCAAAGGACTCTCAAGAGTCTTCTCCAGCACCACAGTTCAAAAGCATCAATTCTTCGGTGTTCAGCCGTCTTTAAGGTCCAACTCTCACATAAGTACACAACTACTGGAAAAACCATAGCTTCGACTACACAGAACCTTTTTGACAAAGCGATGTCTCTGCCTTTTAATACACTGTCTAGGTTTGTCATAACTTTCCTTCCAAGGAGCAAGTGTCTTTTAATTTTATGGCTATAGTCTGTACTGCCATGACAACTAAAATATGGACATGGCATTCAAAATGTGCAGCAAACTTTGAAAAGCATTTTAATGAATGCTTAAAATGCCTTGAACACACTGTAAAATGTTGGAATTTGAAGAAGATACTAGTGAGAGTTCTAAAGGAAGTAAGAAAGATGTTCTTGGAAACTTAAGGTCTATTCTTGTGATTTAAGGGCAGAATGTAGCTGTTTCCTGCAGTTGTATGCAAAGTAGAAAATGTGCCTGATGAACTGGGTGATCTATATAAGGCTATTTCTGAGCAAAATGTCAAAGGTACCACCTGGTTGCTTCATGCTATTTATAATAAAATGTGGGAGGAGAGAGATAAATTGAGGGAAAGACTCTCTAAGAAAAGGAGCCAAGACTTACGGGTTTTGAAAATCCTCTACTTCTCCAATTGGTAAACAAGGCTAAAATTAAGAAATGGCTTCTGAGTCAAGATCAGATCTATGACACTTCCAGGAAAACATTGAAAATTGGAGTTAAGGGTGTGACTGTAAAATCCCTTGTGAATACTTCAGAAATATCAAAGATACTATTTACATAATTAAAGTTATATTCAGTCACAGAGGCCCTTTCAAGAGATTAAGAGTGTACCTCACAGATCATTGGGGCTTCCCTGGTGGCTCAGATGGTAAAGAATCTGCCTGCAATGTGGGTGACCCAGGTTCGATCCCTGGGTCAGGAAGATCCCCTGGAGAAGGGACTGGCAACCCGCTCCAGTATTCTTGCCTGGAGAATTCCATGGACAGAGGAGCCTGGCTGGCTACCATACATGGGATCACAAAGAGTCAGACACAACTGAGCGACTAGCACTTCACTGATCGTTAAAACAAAACCTTAAGGGTTTTGTCCCATAGTTCACTCAGCACAAAGCAGAGGAAGATTCACCTCATAGAGATTTGTAGGTGTGGCTTTTCTTTAATGGAGTGAATCCCAGTGAAATTTACAGAAGACTCATAGAGTTAATGAGAAAACTACATCAGCAAAAAACACTGCCAGTTTGAACTATAAGGGACAGAGAAAGCAGAATGAAAAGAAGCCAGCAGATACCCAAGATTCTATTGGTATGCAGCAGGCTGAGAAAACCACTAAGCCACAAATGCTGACTCAGAGGATGAACACAAAACCAGACAAATGAAATCAAGAATATAAGCCTGATCAAACAACATAAAACATTCCCCTGGCTAGATTTCAAAATTTTGGTGGACCAGTGAGTCCTTTGTACTGGCCATTCCCTTCCCCCCATTTTAAATAGAAATCTGTACAGCATGTATCCTATGCCTGTCCCACAACTATATGCTCGGTGTGTTGGGGAGAAGATAACTTGTCTCTTTAGTTTTAGAACAAAAGAGAACAAAGGAAACTACACCCAAGTTGCACCTGGACCTGATTTAGATGAGGAGATTCTGAATTTTGGGGTGAAACTGTAATAGTTTATGAATTTTGAGGACCCTGAGGGGGTGTGAGTGTATTTTGCACATGGAAGGGAAGTGAATCATTAAGGGCCAGAGGGCAGATTATAGTATATGAACTCTAAGATGCTCCCAAAGAGAACTGCTTCCTTCTGATACTCAAGCCCATGGGTAGTTCCCTCCTCCTGAGTGTAGGCTAAAGTTATGACTAGTTTCTAATGAAAGAAAGTGGAAGTCACTCGGTGGTGTCCAACTCTTTGCAACTGTATAGTCCATGGCATTCTCAAGGCCAGAATACTGGAGTGGCCTTTCCCTTCTCCAGGGTATCTTCCCAAACAAGGGATCTAACCCAGGTCTCCTGAATTGCAGGTGGATTCTTTACCAGCTGAGCCATAAGAGAAATCCAAGAATACTGGAGTGGACAGCCTATACCTTCTCCAGCAAATCTTCCTGACCCAAAAATTGAACCAGGGTCTCCTGCATTGCAGGCAGATTTTTTACCAACTGAGCTATCAGGGAAGCCAGATATTAGGACATTTTTAATGAATCATAATGAATTGCAAAAGTAAAGGGATGTCACTTCCAAGACTAGATGACAAATATATATATATATATATATATATATATATGGCTTCTGTCTCACTCTCTTATTTATTTAAATTAATTTATTTATTTTAATTGGAGGCTAATTACTTTACAATATGGTAGTGGTTTCTGCCGGAGAAGGCAATGGCACTCCACTACACTACTCTTGCCTGGAAAATCACATGGATGAAGGAGCCTGGTAGGCTGCAGTCCATGGGGTCGCTAAGAGTAGGATATGACTGAGTGACCTCACTTTCACTTTTCACTTTCATGCATTGGAGAAGGAAATGGCAACCCACTCCAGTGTTCTTGCCTGGAGAATCCCAGGAACGGGGGAGCCTGGTGGGCTGCCATCTACGGGGTTGCACAGAAGTGACTTAGCAGCAGTAGCAGTAGCAGTGGTTTCTGCCATACACTGACATGAATCAGCCATGGGTGTACATATATTTCTCTCCTGAACCCCTCTCCCACCTCCCTTTCCATCCCATCCTTCAGGGTCATCCCAGTGCTCTGGCCCTGTGCACACTGTCTCATGCATCAAACCTGGACTGGTGATCTATTTCACATATGGTAATATACAGGAAGAGAGTTCCAGAAAAACATCTATTTCTGCTTTATTGACTATGCCAAAGCCTTTGACTGTGTGGATCATAGTCAATAAACTGTGGAAAATTCTAAAAGAAATGGGAATACCAGACCACCTGACCTGCCTCTTGAAAAATCTGCATGCAGGTCAGGAAGCAACAGCTAGAACTGGACATGGAACAACAGACTGGTTCCAAATAGGAAAAGGAGTATGTCAAGGCTGTATTTTGTCACCCTGCTTATTTAACTTCTATGCAGAGTACATCATGAGAAATGCTGGACTGGAAGAAACACAAGCTGGAATCAAGATTGCTGGGAGAAATATCAATAACCTCAGATATGCAGATGACACCACCCTTATGGCAGAAAGTGAAGAGGAACTAAAAAGCCTCCTGATGAAAGTGAAAGTGGAGAGTGAAAAAGTTGGCTTAAAGCTCAACATTCAGAAAATGAAGATCATGGCATCCGGTCACATTACTTCATGGGAAATAGATGGGGAAACAGTGTCAGACTTTATTTTTTGGGGCTCCAAAATCACTGCAGATGGAGATTGCAGCCATGAAATTAAAAGACGCTTAATCCTTGGAAGAAAAGTCATGACCAACCTAGAGAGTATATTCAAAAGCAGAGACATTACTTTGCCAACTAAGGTCTGTCCAGTCAAGGCTATGGTCTTTCCTGTGGGCATGTATGGATGTGACAGTTGGACTGTGAAGAAGGCTGAGCGCTGAAGAATTGATGCTTTTGAACTGTGGTGTTGGAGGAGACTCTTGAGAGTCCCTTGGCCTGCAAGGAGATCCAACCAGTCCATTCTGAAGGAGATCAGCCCTGGGATTTCTTTGGAAGGAATGATGCTAAAGCTGAAACTCCAGTACTTTGGCCACCTCATGCGAAGAGTTGACTCATTGGAAAAGACTCTGATGCTGGGAGGGATTGGGGGCAGGAGGAGAAGGGATCGACCGAGGATGAGATGGCTGGATGGCATCACTGACTCAATGGACGTGAGTCTGTGTGAACTCCGGGAGATGGTGATGGACAGCGAGGCCTGGTATGCTGTGATTCATGGGGTCGGAAAGAGTCGGGCATGACTGAGCAACTGAACTGAACTAAATATACATATTTCCATGCTATTCTCTCAAATCATCCCACTCTCACCTTCTCCCAGAGTCCAAAAGCCTGTTCTTTATATCTGTGTCTCTTTTGCTTTCTTGCATATGGGCTCATTGTTATGATCTTTGTAAATTCCATATATATATATTAATATATTGTATTGGTGTTTTTCTTTCTGACTTCGCTCTGTATGATAGACTCCAGTTTCATCCACCTCATTAGAACTGATTCAACTGCATTTTTTAAAATAGCTGAATATATCCATTGTGTATATGTACCACAGCTTTCTTACCCATTCATCTGCCAATGGGTATCTAGGTTGCTTCTAGGTCCTAGCTATTGTAAACAATGCCACAATGGACATTGGGGTACACGTGTCTTTCAATTCCGGTTTCTTCGGTGTGTATGCCCAGCAGTGGGATTGCTGGGTTGTACGGCAGTTCTATTTTCAGTTCTTTAAGGAATCTCCACACTGTTCTCCATAGTAGCTGTATAGTATGCATTCCCACCAACAGTGTAAGAGGGTTTCCTTTCTTCTGCACCCTCTCCAGCACTTATTGTTTGTAGACTTTTTAATAGCAGCCATTCTGACCAGCGTGAGATGGTACCTCATTGCGGTTTTGATTTGCACTTCTCTGATAATGAGTGAAGTTGAGCATCTTTTCATTTGTTTGTTAGCCCTCTGTTTGTCTTCTTTGGAGAAATGTCTATTTAGTTCTTTGGCCCATGTTTTGAGTAGGTCATTTATTTTTCTGGAATTGAGCTGCTTGTATATTTTTGAGATTAATTCTTTGTCAGTTGCTTCATTTGCTATTATTTTCTCCCATTCTGAAGGCTATCTTTTCACCTTGCGTATAGTTTCCTTCATTGTGTAAAAGCTTTTAAGTTTAATTAGGTCCCATTTGCTCATTTTTGCTTTTATTGGAAGGTGGGTCATATAGGATCCTGCTGTGATTTATGTCAGAGTGTTTTGCCTATGTTTTTCTCTAGGAGTTTTATAGTTTCTGGTCTTACATTTAGATCTTTAATCCATTTTGAGTTTATTTTTGTGTATGGTGTTAGAAAATGATCTAGTTTCATTCCTTTACAAGTGGTTGACCAGTTTTCCCAGGACTACTTGTTAAAGAGATAGTCTTTAATCCATTGTATATTCTTGCCTCCTTTGTCAAAGATAAGGTGTCCATAGGTGTGTGGATTTATCTCTGGGCTTTCTATTTTGTTCCATTGATCTATATTTCTGTCTTTGTGCCAGTACCATACTGTCTTGATGACTGTAGCTTTGTAGTATAGCCTGAAGTTGGGCAGGTTGATTCCTCCAGTTCCATTCTTCTTTCTCAAGATTCCTTTGACTATTTGAGGTTTTTTGTATTTCCATACAAATTGTGAAATTATTTGTTCTAGTTCTCAAAAAATACCGTTGGTAGCTTGATAGGGATTGCATTGAATCTATAGATTGCTTTGGGTAGTATACTCGTTTTCACTATATTGATTCTTCTGATCCATGAACATGGTATATTTCTTCAACTATTTGTGTCCTCTTTGATTTTTTTTCATCAGTGTTTTATAGTTTTCTATATATAGGTCTTTTGTTTCTTTAGGTAGATTTATTCATAAATATTTAATTATTTTCATTGCAATGGTGAATGGAATTGTTTCCTCAATTTCTCTTTCTGTTTTCTCATTGTTAGTGTATAGGAATGCAAGGGATTTCTGTGTATTAATTTTATATCCTGCAACTTTACTGTCTTCATTGATTTGCTCTAGTAATTTTCTGGTTGATATCTTTAGGGTTTTCTATGTAGAGGATCATGTCATCTGCAAACAGTAAGAGTTTTACTTCTTTTCCAATCTGGATTCCTTTTATTCCTTTTCCTTCTCTGATTTCTGTGGCTAAAACTTTCAAAACTATGTTGAATAGTAGTGGTGAGAGTGGGCACCCTTGTCTTGTTCCTGACATTAGGGGAAATGCTTTCAACTTTTCACCATTGAGGATGATATTTGCTGTGGGTTTAGAGTAAACCTTTAACAAAATTCAACATCCATGTATGATAAACACCCTCCAGAAAGCAGGCATAGAAAGAACATACCTCAACATATTTATTTTTGGCTGTGCTGCGTCTTCTTTGCTGCCTGAGGGCTTTCTCTACTGATGGAGAGCTGTGGCTACTCTTTTGTTGCAGTGGGTGGGTTTCTCATTGCAGTGGCTTCTCTTGTTGCAGGGCACAGGCTTTAGGGCATATGGGTTAAGTAGCTGTGGTGCATGGGCTTAGTTTCTCTGTGGAATCTTCCAGGATCAAGGATTGAACCCATATCCCCTGTGTTGGCAGACAGATTCTTAACCACTAGACCACCAAGGAAGCCCTCACTCACTCTTTATTATTGTTTCTGAAAGAAGACAGTTGCCATGTTGTCAGCTGCCCTATACAGAGGCTTGCATGGCAGGGAACTGAAATGTCCAGCCAACAGCCAGCAAGGACCTGAGGCCTGACAACAACTATAAGAACATGAAAGTGAATCCTCCCCCTGTTGAACCTTGAGATGACCGTAGCCCAGGCCAGCAACTTGTCTGCAGTCCTGTAATAGACCATGAGACAGAGGATTGTGACTATGTAACTCCCTGATTCCTGACCCACAAAAACTGTGTCATAATATGTTTGTTGTTTTAAGCTGCTAAGTTATAGAGTTATTTGTTTGTTTAGCAAGAGATAGTTAATACATCCATTTACTAAAAGAAAAATATTTTTACTTTTCTCACAAAATACAGCCTACCTGTGTGCCTCAGACACAAGGCACACCTCCAACTAAGTGATTCAGAAAGCCAAAATGAAGGAATAAGAAATGTATACTAAGCAAATAGAAACAAAAAGAGAGCAGGTATAGAGGTGCTGATATCAGGCAAGTTTAATTCAAGCCCCAAAGCATTAAATGTGACAAAAGATGTTTTCTTGTGTGAGCTAAAAGCCATCATACAACATGAAAACACAATGAACATGAACATTTACATACTAAATTACAGAGCAGCCACACTTAGAAAACAAAAACTACAGATATGCAAGGAAACATGTAGACACACACTAAAAATAAAACATGTTACTATAATACCTTCAGTATAAGAGAGATCAAATGGATGCATAATATGTAAAGATGTAGAATACATGAACAAAATAATTAATAAGGTTAATATCATGAATGTATAAAGAGCTACATATCCTGATATACTTTCTGCTCAAGCTTTATGACACATTGACAAAATTTGATCATATATTCAGTCACAAGAAAAATATCAGTAATTTCCATTATGTAGAAGTATTGCAAATAGCATATCTGATCACAGAACTATAAAACTGGAAATTACTGACAAAAGTAAACAAGTAAGATGAATTAGTACTTCCACCTGGAAATGAAAAAGTCTTCTGTTAAACAACTGCTGGGTGGAGGAGAGGCATAGACTGAAATTACAGAATCTTTAGGAAAAAATATGTAAAAATGTGGAGTCTAAAACATAAAACAAACTAATGTATATAACAAAACAAAAATAGACTCATAGATACAAAGTAGAGATTACTGGAGGGAAAAGGAGGGAGGGAGAGGTGAAAAGGGGGTAGGGGATTAAGAGACACAAACTACTGTGTATAAAATAAATAAGCAACAAGGATCTATTGTACAGCATAGGGAAGTATAGCCATTATTTTTAATAACTTTAAATGGAGTACAATTCTATAAAAATATTGAATCACTATGCCATACACCTGAAACTAAAATAACATTTTAAATCAACTATACTTCAAAAAATAACATAAAAACTATATAATGAAAACAGCACATACCAGAATCTATGGGTTACATTTTAAGCAGTGATCACAAGAGAATTTATATGTTTAAAAAAAATAATATGAGGAAAAGAATAAAGCAAACCAAAAGAAAGCACAAGGAAAGAAACTATAAAGATAAAAGCAGAGGTTGAGGGAAAAAAATAAATCTAAAAGCAGAGACTAAGTATAGAAAGCAATAAACCTCATTAATAAATCAAAATCACATTTTTAAGAAAAATTTTTTAAAAAGGAGATGCATTACCTACTAACATTAAAAAAACAAAGAAAGAAGGCACAAATATATAAACTAAAAAATGACAAGAAGCAAATGACCACTGAAACAGATGAAATTATTTTTAAAAAATCTTAAGGGACTACTTTGGAGACCTCTAGAGAAATGAATTTTAAAATCTAGATCAAATGTATAATTTCCTAGAGAAATACACATTACCAAAATTTGCTCTATTAGACTTCAAAAGATCAATTTCCATAAAAGAAATAGAGAAAATAATTAAGGAATTACACCACAAAAAGAGCAGTCAAGGTAGTTTCCCAGAGAGAGCCTATCAAACCCTTAAAGATAATTCCAATGCTTTTTATATTATTCCAGAACACTGAGAATAAGGGAAAATGTCCTACTTCCATTCATGATGTAAAACCCAATAAAGACAGTATAAGAATGAAAAGTATGGGCCAATATCACTTAAGAATGCAAATACAGAAGAAAAAAAAACAGATAAAATACTAGCAAAAAAATTCCTGCATTACAGTGAGAAAAATAACACACTATGACTGAGTGGGATTTTGTGGGCTGCCATCTATGGGGTCTCACAGAGTCGGACACGACTGAAGCGACTTAGCAGCAGCAGCAGCATTAAGATATCCATTAATATTATACCAGATTAATATATTGACCAAAAACATATATAATGATCTCCACAGATGCTGAAAAATCCACTGACAAAATTCAAATAACCATTAATGTTAAAAGCTCTCAATGAAATAAGAACTGAAGGATATTCTTCTTAACTAAGGAGTAAATATTTTAGTTCTGATACCATTATCTTATCCTACTTACCTGGAGAACAGGAGAGATGTTTCCACTCATATCAAAGCAAGTCAAACAAATGAAAACTAGAAATCATAAGAGTTTCCCACTGTCTCTTGACCATTTTTGTAATTCAACATTGTAAACTGGAGTAAAAGTTCTCTCACCAGTGCCTCTCCTGACTAGGGCCCAGGTAAACAGCAGCTGGAGACAAAATCCCCAGGCTTTGCAGTGGATAACTGATAACTGAGTGACTCAATATATTTTCTTGTTAAAAAGCTGAGATAAGCCATTTTGACCGTCACTGTGAGACAAAGAGTAAAGGCAAAGGAAGGAGGGGTAGAATGATGGAGGGCAAGAGAACGAGAAAGGGTGAAAGAGAGCTAGCACTGAGAACATCTGGCTCTCAGGGGCAGAATGATCTGTCCAGGACATTAGCCATTGATAAGCTATAATGTCAAGTCACTTCACTCCAGTGAAGGAATACACTGTTGATTCCCATATCTGGCTTTTCACACAGTCTAGCAGAGTCCAGTTTATTTTGAAAGCCTCTCACAGCAATAAACAGGGACTTCCCAGGTACCCAGTGGTAAAGAATTTACCTGCCAATGAAAGAGCTGCAGGAGACGTGAGTTTGATCCCTTGGTGGGGAAGATCCTCTAGAGGAGGAAATGGCAACCCACTCCAGTATTCTTGCTTGAAGAATCCCTTCGACAGAGGAGCCTGGCGGGCTACAGTCCATAGTGTCCCAAAGAGCTGGACACAACTGAGCACACACACACAACGTTCTAAATGATGCCAGTCTCATGGTGGTTTCAATTTTCATTTCTCTGGTTACTTATGACTTCAAACTTCTTTTTTATTAAAAAAAATATTTCTTTAGGTTGCTCTGGGTCTTCCTTGTGTGGGCTTCTCACTTCAGTGGCTTCTCATTGTGGAGCACAGGCTCTATGCACAGAGGCTCGGTAGTTGCGGTATGCGGAATCACCTGCCTCAAAGCATGTAGAATCCTCCCAGACCAGGGATTGAACCTGTGTGCCCTGAATTGGCAGGCGGATTCTCAATCACTGGACCACCAGGGAAGTCCTCTCAAACTTCTCTTCATTTACCTATAAGACTTTAAGCTTTCCTATTCTGTATACTGTCTGTTCATATCACTGGGCCATTTTAAAAGTGAGATTTATTGTTACTATTCTGGTTGTTTTACAGAAGCTCCTTGTACAATCAGAAGCACTCCTCAATTTGAGGCATCACTGTCTTCTATGTGTAATCTATCTGGCCATTTTAGCACCTCACTGAACAGAAGTATTTAAATTTGAGGTCCCCCAATTCATCAGGGTTTTTTATCATTATTTTTTAATTTTTAATTCAAAGATAACTGCTTATAATGTTGTATTGGTTTCTGCCATATAACATCACAAGTCAGTAATAATTATATATTTAATATATGTATTAAATACATATATTTTGTATTATAAAGTTATTCATTTATAGTATAAATAAATAATATATATTTATATAAAATTTATTATATATATATATATCTTCCATTTTGAGCCTCCTTCATACCCACTCCACCCCTTGTCCTGTCATTTTAGGTCATCTTCATCAGGTTTTTTGCTTCATGATATTTGTTTTTGAGATTTTGGTTATTCTATTCACCCACACACAGGTGGCAAACATATTCTCTTGAGTTTAATTAACTTGATAATTTTACTTTTACTCTTACCTCATTACTATTTCACATATTGATCATAAACTAATACTCTGAAGAAAGCATATTCTGTCAAAAAGAAAGTCAGAGCATGTCATTTCTCTCTTCAAAATCTGGTGATGGGGAATTCCTTGATTGTCCAGTGTTTAGGACCCAGAGCTTTCACTGCAGAGGGCCGGGGTTCAATCCCTGGTCAGGGAACTAAGATCCTACAAGCCATGCAATGAAGTCAAAAACAAACAAAAACAAGAAAGAAAGAAAAAAACAAAAACAAAAGAAACCTGGTAGTGGCTCCCCACTTTAGAGTGAAAGCCAAAGCCCAGTTAAGAGTTTAAAATGTTCTGTATGACTGCTGCTTCCCTCTTACTGGTCTGAGCACATCTCCTCCTTTTCTCCCTCACTCATTCTGCTCCAGCTGCACTGGCCTTCTCTATGATCTGCAAAAATGTCAGGTGCATACACATATTTTTTTCTACTCCTGGAATGCTCTTCACATATGTATCTGCATAGAAAACCTCTTTATCCCCTTCAAGTGTTTGCTCAAAAGTCATTCTCTGAGAACATCTGTCCATCCCCACCACTTCTGATCTCTCTTGCCCTGACTTACACCTTTCCCTATTCATTCCCTATTTCCATACTATTCATCATTTCTTAACATAGTATATAATTTACTCATTTTTAATGTGTATAGTTTATTATCTATTTCCTTCCACTAGAATGCAAGCTCCCTAGAAGCTGGAGAGTTTTTAAACCAGCTATAACCTGGGTGCTAGGGGCTTCCAAGGTGGCGTTAGTGGCAACAAGCCCACCTGCCAATGCAGGAGACTTAAGAGATGTGGATTCGATCCCTGGGTCAGAAAGATCCCCTGGAGGAGGGCATGGCAACCCACTAAAGTATTCATTCCTGGGGAATCTCATGGACAGAGGAGCCTGGTGGGCTATGGTCCACAGGGTCGCAAAGAGTCAGTTCAGTTCAGTTCAGTTCAGTCACTCAGTCGTGTCCGACTCTTTGTGACCCCATGAATCGCAGCACGCCAGGCCTCCCTGTCCATCACCAACTCCCTGAATTCACTCAGACCCATGTCCATCAAGTCTGTGATGCCATCCAGCCATCTCATCCTCGGTCGTCCGCTTTTCCTCCTGCCCTCAATCCCTCCCAGCATCAGAATCTTTTTCAATGAGTCAACTCTTTGCATGAGGTGGCCAAAGTACTGGAGTTTCAGCTTTAGCATGAGTCCTTCCAAAGAAATCCCAGGGTTGATCTCCTTCAGAATGGACTGGTTGGATCTCCTTGCAGTCCAAGGGACTCTCAAGAGTCTTCTCCAACACCATTGATTCAAAAGCATCAATTCTTCGGTGCGCAGCCTTCTTCACAGTCCAACTCTCACATCCATACATGACCACAGGAAAAACCATAGCCTTGACTAGACTGATCTTAGTCAGCAAAGTAATGTCTCTGCTTTTGAATACACTATCGAGGTTGGTCATAACTTTTCTTCCAAGGAGTAAGCGTCTTTTAATTTCATGGCTGCAATCACCATCTGCAGTGATTTTGGAGCCCCCCAAAATAAAGTCTGACACTGTTTCTACTGTTTCCCCATCTATTTCCCATGAAGTGATGGGACCGGATGCCATGATCTTCGTTTTCTGAATGTTGAGCTATAAGCCAACTTTTTCACTCTCCTCTTTCACTTTCACCACGAGGCTTTTTAGTTCCTCTTCACTTTCGGCCATAAGGGTGGTGTCATTTGCATATCTCAGGTTATTGATACTTCTCCCTGCAATCTTGATTCCAACTTGTGTTTCTTCCAGTCCAGCGTTTCTCATGATGTACTCTGCATAGAAGTTAAATAAGCAGGGTGACAATATACAGCCTTGACGTACTCCTTTTCCTATTTGGAACCAGTCTGTTGGTTCATGTCCAGTTCTAACTGTTGCTTCTTGACCTGCATGCAAATTTCTCAGGAGGCAAGTCAGGTGGTCTGGTATTCCCATCTCTTTCAGAATTTTCCACAGTTTATTGTGATCCACACAGTCAAAGGCTTTGGCATAGTCAATAAAGCAGAAATAGATGTTTTTCTGGAACTCTCTTGCTTTTTCCATGATCCAGTGGATGTTGGCAATTTGATCTCTGGTTCCTCTGCCTTTTCTAAAACCAGCTTGAACATCAGGGAATTCACGGTTCACGTATTGCTGAAGCCTGGCTTGGAGAATTTTGAGCATTACTTTACTAGCATGTGAGATGAGTGCAATTGTGTGGTAGTTTGAGCATTCTTTTGCATTGCCTTTCTTTGGAATTGGAATGAAAACTGCCCTTTTCCAGTCCTGTGGCCACTGCTGAGTTTTCCAAACTTGTTGGCATATTGAGTGCAGCACTTTGACAGCATCATCTTTCAGGATTTGAAACAGCTCAACTGGAATTCCATCACCTCCACTAGCTTTGTTCGTAGTGATGCTTTCTAAGGCCCACTTGACTTCACATTCCAAGATGTCTGGCTCTAGATTAGTGATAACATCATCATGATTATCTGGGTTGTGAAGATCTTTTTTGTACAGTTCTTCCTTGTATTCTTGCCACTTCTTCTTAATATCTTTTGCTTCTGTTAGGTCCATACCATTTCTGTCCCTTATCGAGCCCATCTTTGTATGAAATGTTCCCTTGGTATCTCTAATTTTCTTGAAGAGAAAAGAGTCAGATACGACTAAAGCAACTGAGCATGCACACACAAAACCTGGGCCCTAGATCACTCTGTGTCTGGCCCAGATAAACTCTTTGTCATCATTTGCTAGATGGTGAATCTTGTGACTCTTTCCCAGTGAGTGCTGGCAGTAGCAGTGGCCCCCGTTTCCTCTCTCCTAGTGTCAGCTTCCAGCAGCATGGCAAGTATGGTGCAACGTAGAGCATGATTTGGGACATGATCTTCGATTATGGGGCTTCTGAGTCCATCTGGAGGCAAGCTCTACAATATCCTGTGTCATAAATCCCTTAATTTAACTGAGCTTTGTTGGTATAGCTTATACTACATATGAAGGGGTACAAATGCACATCTGAAATAAATCAGAAAGAAAATATAATTTAACTCATGTTTTCTCAAAAACTCTAATTCATTAAACTCAAAATGAAGAATGGTCCAATTTCCTCAAAGTGGACAGTGTCTTGGAGTGGTATGATAGCATTGTCAAAGATAGTCTCAGTGCATCCTTTTATGATTTTCTGCAATGTAAAATCTCCACTCCTCCTAACAAGGGATGAAGTGTTCTCCCCACCTCCTTAAGTCTGGACTGACCTCTTGACTTGCTTCAACTAACAGATGCAATGGAAGTGACTCTGTGCCAGTAGTAGGTTTAGGCTTAAAGACCTTGTAGGTTCCACAATTATTCTCTCAGAATGTTTCAAGGAGACTATCACATGGGGAAGCTGATCTATTCTATTAATATTTGAGGATGAGAATCAAGGTGCCCCAACTGATAACCAGAAGTAGCTGTTGGACGTATCAGAGGAGATGCTTGCACCCCAGCCAGTGGTCCAGGTGACAGCAGTTGCATGAGCGAGTTTAAGTGAAACCAACAGGAGAATTGTCCTGCAAACCCACAGAATAGTGAGTTATTTGTTATCTAAAATCACTAAATTTGGGGATGGTTTGTTATCGAAGGGGATGATGCCACTCCAAAATATGCTACTTTGACATAAGGATTATTTTGACTTACAGGTAATTGAGAATCAAAAGATGCAGAAAGAAGCTTTCTCAGGGCTTTCCTTACTAACCTAAAAGTAAAAGCCTTCTCAAAATGCTCAGTTGTTCTCAATTCCCTGCCCAGAAGCAGGAGACAAGAAGTCAGCACCACACCCAAACAGACATTGTCACAAGACTGTCATATTCTCCTAAGAGCCCATTTGTCTTTCAGGAAAGTCATTCATTTTCCCCTAAGTGCATTTTCTTTCCCTCCCTTTTCACCTACTAAGATGATTCATAAACTCCAATTCTAACTATTCTTTGAGTTACATATCACTGAGTACTACTGTGTGTAGGCAATGTGGCATATGTAAATATACTTCATTTTCTCTCGCTACTCTATCGTCTGTTAGTTTAATTCACAGGTGCCAAGTACTGAACCTGAGAGGATTGGAGAAGAAGTTTATTTACCCCTACACTACACAGCTGACTCCCTCATTGGAAAAGACCCTGATGTTGGGAAAGATCGAAGGCAGGAGGAGAAGGGGATGACAGAGGATGAGATCATTGGATGGCATCACCAACTCGATGGACATGAATTTGAGCAAGCTCCAGGAGTTGGTGATGGACAGGGAAGCCTGGTGTGTTGCAGTCCGTAGGATTGCTTACAGTCGGACAGGACTGAGCAACTGAACTGAACTGACATTACACAGCAATAGATAAGTGATATAACTAGAAATACTACTTACCACAGCCAGAGCCAGTATATCTTTTCTTTCCCAGTATTTTTGACATGAACTGGTGTAAGCTGTACTTGTTCAGGAGAGTCATATGGCGTTGGTAGGCAGAATTAGCTGAAATTCTGCAAACCTAATAATATTGATATAGTTGTTCATTAGGGGCAAATTATCTACTTTATTATCTAAATTTTAAAACTTTTACTATGCCTCCCAAGAAGACAGCTGGTTGAGTGGGAAAGAAAAAAAATCACAAGAAAAAAACTAACAGAAAGTGAGAGCCTCTCCCCAAAAAGTGATTTTTCTCAACAACAAAGAAAGAAAAATAGAACATAAATGTTGAACAAGACACTTTAAATTAAACCATGAGGAGGTGACATTTGACATAGACTTGAAGGTAATAGGGCCTCCCTGTTGGCTCAGATGGTAAAGAATCTGCCTACAATGTGGGAACCTGGGTTTGATCCCTGGGTTGGGAAGATCCCCTGGAGAAGGGAATGGCTACCCACTCCACTATTCTGGCCTGGAGAATTCCATGGACAGAGGAAACTGGCAGGCTCCATGGGGTCACAAAGAGTCGGACACGACTGAGCGACTTTCACTTTCAATTCACTGAAGGCAGTAGAAGGTTTACATGGAGTTATCTGGGGGAAGAGCATTCCAGATGAAGGGGTCAACCAGTGCAAAAGTCCCAAAGCGTGAATGCAGTAGTTATATCCTTAGCGTGATTGGTTTGTGATGTCCATTTATGGTAAGGACAGTGTGGAATAACAAAATTAAAGACCAGGTAAACTTTAATTAGGGCTTCCCTGTTGGCTCAGATGGTAAAGACTCTGCCAACAATGTGGCAAACCTGGGTTCGATCCCTGGGTTGGGAAGACCCCTGGAGGAGGGCAGGGCAACCCATTCCAATATTCTTGCCTGGAGAATCCCATAGACAGAGGAGCCTGGTGGGCTGCAGTCCATGGGGTTGCAAGGAGTTGGACACAACTTAGTGACTGAACAACAACAACAACACTTTAATAAATTCCTATTTTCATAAAAATTGATAAAAGTTTGACTTATAGACAAGCAGCTTCTCTCTTACTTCCAATCAGCAAGTGTTAAATATTTAAAGGGCTTTCCTCGTGGCTCAGCTAGTAAAGAATCTGCCTGCACTGCAGAAGACCCCAGTTTGATTCCTGGGTTGGGAAGATCCCTTGGAGAAGGGATCGGCTACTCACTCCAGTATTCTGGCCTGGAGATTTCGATGGACTGTATAGTCAGTCCATGGCAGTGTCGGACACGACTGAGCAACTTTCTAAATACTTACAGGACAACAGTTTAAGTATTTGTTTGCCCAGGAACTGGTTCTAACCTGTTTTTAACTCTAATTGCCATCCCAAAGACCAAGCTGGTCTCTGAAGGTCTTGCCCACATCTATTGCTCTGAGCCCATGTGTATTTGAAAGCAGGTCAAACTAGTCAACATCACAACAACTGGAATTGCAAACATCAAACTGTTCTGTGGTTTCTGCAATCCAAAATTTGTTGCGGCGTATCATGAAAATAAGCCCAGAGTGTTACTTTGTCTTTCCAAGAAATAATATTTAAATGTTGTAATTAATAATCCAGTAGCAGCAGCAGCAGAACCCCAAACATAACTTCTTGATCACTACTAGACATACATTGAGGTCGTTTTAAGGGTTTCCCCTTCTAATAATTAATGAATGTTTTAATGTGTCTAAAAACCTAAAGAAAAGCTTTTGAAAAGAAATTACCTTAGATAGCTTTATTATACAAAAATGTATGCTACTTTGAAAATTTCAGAAATACAGATAAGAAAAAATAAGCCAAATGCAATTCTGCTACTGAAAGATACATACTGCTTGCATTTTATATTATTCCATTCTTGAGCATATTCTTATAAATATATGATAAAATAGGCTCAACTCTATGCTTTATTTTATAATTCATTTTATTACCTCATTTTTATATCATGAAATTTCATCCTTGTCAATAAATATGTGTGTGCTAAGTCACTTCAGTTCAGTTCAGTTCAGTTCAGTCGCTCAGTCGTGTCTGACTGGGACTCCATGAATAGCAGCATGCCAGGCCTCCCTGTCCATCACCAACTCCATGCAAAGTCACTTCAGTCATGTCCAATTCTTTGTGACCCCATGGGAGTTGTAGCCCACCAGGCTTCTCTGTAGATGGGATTGTCCAGGCAAGAATACTGGAGTGGGTTGCCATGCCCTCCTCCAAGATCTTCCCCACCCAGGGATTGAACGTGCGTTTCATGTCTCCTGCATTAGCAGGCAGGTTCTTTACCATTAGCACCACCTGGGAAGTCTGTCAATAAATGTCTATTGTCATTTTGAATGACTACCCACTAGTCTCATATTTCACCACTACCTTACTGTTGACCATTGTCTGTGTAAATATAGAATGGTTATGATAAGGTTATTTCCATATGTATAGTGAAAGTGAAAGTCACTCAGTAGTGTCCAACTCTATGTGACCCCATGGACTATACGGTCCATGGAATTCTCTAGGCCAGAATACTGGAGTGGGTAGCCTTTCCCTTCTTCAGGGGATCTTGCCAGCCCAGGGATCGAACCCGGGTCTCCTGCATTGAAGGCAGATTCTTTACCAGCTTAGCCACAAGGGAAGTCCATATGTACATCCACGGCTAATTTCTAAAGGTCAGTTTCTGGAAATTAAGAGGACAGATATTATACACATGCACTATGGGACATTGCATTGCAGAATATGTTTTGCCACATCACCAAAATTCTTTTTAATTATTTAGAATAAAAAGTTTTAGAATTTTTTTTTAATCAGTGCCAATCAAATGGGGAACAAATTGTGTCTAAATTTTACATTTTGAAGTTTTGATTGCTACTTCTGGTAAACAATTTCTCATAGATATTAACAATAATTCCATAATATGATCTGATGTGAAGTCTGTGTTAACATTGTTCTGACTGTCCCAAGAATGTTTTCTATGGTAATTTTTTTTTCAAACCAGGGTCCAATAACAATTCAAGCATTGCATTGCACTACACTGTTAGGCTTCTTCCCACCCTCATTTTAATGACATTGATTTTGAAGATTGCTGATTCACACACTGGTCCCCATACACAGAGGGCAGGGAGACACCAAAAAAAGGGAGACCACTCCAGATTGGTGTAGGTGGCAGGTTTAATCAGCAAGGAAATTTACATGTGAGATTTGTGTTGGGTGGCCACAAAACAGACCTCTGCACTTGCCCATCAGAATCTTAGAAGTTGATATATAGGCTTTAGTGGGATTCATTCATGTGTACTGTTAACACCTTGCTCTCCAAAGGCTATGTCCTTTAAAGAGCTCCTAGTGTGGGAAGAATGGGCATTATGTACATTTCAAGGACAGAGGAAGAGGTTCAGAAACTTCCATGACCTAGGTCCAACTCTTGTATCAATCGGTGATCACATCCTCTCAATGACCTCCTCCAACCAAGATTCTAAGCCTATAGAATATTGCACATCCTTGATTTATTTGATTGTTTCTTCATGATGTAATTTAACTTGCCCTCAGTCTGGGATATAGGCAAAACATTAGGCTTAAGAATCTTAAGTGAGATTGTGGATTTCATATTGCATGATATTAAGAAGCTTATAATTCCAAGTTGACTCAAGTAGATGCTAGGTTTGATCATTTGGTTAAGGTAAGAGATTAACAGTTTCTCCATTGTGAAAGTACACTTTCCCCCTACATGATTCTGAGTAATCTGTGGGCTAACACATTGATTAGCACCATGTAAATATTCTCTTCCCTAATAGCTTTCATCTAATAGTCTTAGTATCCATTGATGATCCTTCCTGAATTATATATTACATTGGGAATTGCAGAATGGTAGTTTTAAAACTTTGTCATAAATTTTACATTTACCAGTTGGCATACTTTTCAAAGAGACTCTCTCTCAATTTCTCTTCATATTAGTATGGATTCAAAGATTTTTATTTATTCATTTTGTTAGAATAAATTGCAGTTATTTAATTTTTAGATCCTCAAATTATCCGCAATTTTTGCCAGTAGGGGCCCTTTCACCGCAGCCCCGATATCTTTTTGACATGATCCCATTTGTCTTTGAGTGTTTTCTAGTTTTCCAGTGCATTGAGATGTTTTTGGCTCACTTTGCATTTTTCTGCCCCAGATCTGGAAATTTCCACCTGTGGAAAGAGAATTCCAGGTTGGTGGAATATCAAGTGCAAAGGCCCTGAGGTAGAACCACACACTATGTTAGAGATGTAGAAAGGAAACTAGTATGACTAGAATAGAGTTACTGGGGGGAGAGGGTTAAGAGATTGGATCAGATATTGTAGGGTCTTATAAATTAGGGTAAAGGCTTCAAATTTGACTTTCAGTGAGTTGGAAGCCATTGGAATGTTTTGATTAGAGGACTAAATTTATCTAACTTAACTTTGATGAGATCCCTCTGGTATGTTTGTAGAGACTAGGGCAGAGGGCAGGGTTAGAAACAGATATACTAACTTGGGAATATAGTGTATTATTTAGGGTAAAGATGAGGTGGCTTTGACCAGGCAGACTGGTCAAAGTATAAGAAATGGTTGATTCTTAATTCATTTTGAGGCTAGAGCAAAGAAATTGTGGGATACAGGAGGAAGAAAGGAGCTAAGAAAATTAGACATTTATAAAAATGAGCAATACCACTAAGAACAAAATTACAGAAGGGGATTAAGTAAAAGAGCAAATGTTTGATGTGAATAAAACTGAATTATTTGAGGGAAGAATCAGGTAACACTTATTATTTACAGCCCTGGGAAAGAATAAGAAATACATATTTGGCCTGGGCACACAGCTCCAAAAACCCTTGGAATCTCCAAAGTAACCAGCGTGTCCTTTGTATGTTAATAAAATTGCTGGCTGGAGCCCCTAGGTACATCAGGATGGGCACTAGTCACAAGAAAAACCAATTCATAATTAGAAAGTTGGAACTTTAGCTCCACCGCAGGTGGCACTACTGGTAAAGAACCTGCAGGCCAGTGCAGTAGACCTAAGAGATACAGGTTTGATCCCTGTGTTCGATCCCCTGGAGGAGAACATGGTAACCCACGGCAGTATATTCTTGCCTGGAGAATCCCATGGACAGAGGAGCCTGGTGGGTGGCAGTCCATGGGGTTGCAAAGAATCATACACGACTGAAGCGATTTAGCATGCACACGCTCTTAGAAAAGGATTGGGATTAAGATTGAGATAATCACCAATAGCCAATGATTTAATTAATCATGCCTATATAATGAAACCTCCATAAAAACCTCTAAACAATGGGGTTCAGAGAGCTTTCAGGTTATAAACACATCAAGAGACTAGGAAGATGTTGCATCTAAAGTTGGCATGGAAGCTTGGCGCCTCTTACCCCACATCGTGCTCTATTTATCTGTTCCATTTGGCTGTTCCTGAGTTGTATCCTTTATCATAAACTGGTAATAGTAAGTAAAGTGGGCTTCCCAGATGGCACTAGTGGTAAAGAATCTGCCTGAAAATGCAGGAGATGTGAGTTCAATCCCTGGGTCAGGAAGGTCCCCAGAGGAGGAAATGACAACCCACTCCAGTATTCTTGCCTGGAGAATCCCATGGACTGAGGAGCCTGGTGGGCTACAGTCCAATAGGTCGTACAGAGTGGGACATGACTGAAAAGACTTAGCACACAGTTGCTCTCAGTTTAGTTCAGTTCAGTCACTGAGTCATCTCCGACTCTTTGTGACCACATGGACTGCAGCACGCCAGGCCTCTCTATCTATCACCAGTTCCCAGAGTTTACTCAAACTCATGTCCATTGAGTCGGTGATGCCATCCAACCATCTCATCCTTTGTCATCCCCTTCTCCTCTCACCTTCAATCTTTCCCAGCATCAGAGCCTTTTCAAATGAGTCAATTCTTAAAATCAGGTGGCCAAAGTATTGAAGTTTCAGATTCAGCATCAGTCCTTCCAATGAATATTCAGGACGGATTTACTTTAGGATGTACTGGTTGGATCTCCTTGCAGTCCAAAGGACTCTCAAGAGTCTTCTTCAACACCACAGTTCAAAAGCATCAATTCTTTGGCACTCAGCTTTCTTACAGTCCAACTCTCACATCAATACATAACTACTGGAAAAACCATAGCTTTTACTGGATGGACCTTTGTTGGCAAAGTAATGTCTCTGCTTATTAATATGCTGTCTAGGTTGGTGATAACTTTTCTTCCAAGGAGTAAGTATCTTTTAATTTCATGGCTGCAATCACCATTTGCAGTGATATTGGAGCCCCTCCCCCAAATAAAGTCAGCCACTTTTTCCACTGTTTCCCAATCTATTGGCCATGAAGGGATGGGACCAGATGCCATGATCTTCGTTTTCTGAATGTTAAACTTTAAGCCAACATTTTTACTCTCCTCTTTCACTTTTATCAAGAGGCTCTTTAGTTCTTCTTCGCTTTCTGCCATAAGGGTGGTGTCATCTGCATGTCTGAGGTTACTGATATTTCTCCCACAATCTTGATTCCAGCTTGTGCTTCACCCAGCCCAGCATTTCTCATGATGTACTCTGCATATAAGTTAAATGAGCAAGGCTGTAAGTATACAGCCTTGACATACTCCTTTCCCTGTTTGGAACCAGTCTGTTGTTCCATGTCCAGTTCTAACTGTTGCTTCCTGACCTGAATACAGATTTCTCAGGAGGCAGGTCAGGTGGTCTGAAATTCCCATCTCTTTCAGAATTTTCCACAGTCTGTGGTTATCCATACAGTCAAAGGCTTTGGCATAGTCAATAAAGCAGAAATAAATGTTTTTCTGGAACTCTCTTGCTTTTTTGATAATCCAGCATATGTTGGTAATTTGATCTCTGGTTCCTCTGCCTTTTCTAAATCCAGCTTGAACATCTGGAAGTTCATAGTTCACATACTATTGAAGCCTGGCTTGGAGAATTTTGAGCATTACTTTACTAGCATGTGAGATGAGTGCAATTATGCAGTAGTTTGAGCATTCTTTGGCATTGCCTTTCTTTGGGATTGGAATGAAAACTGCCCTTTTCCAGTCCTGTGGCCACTGCTGAGTTTTCCAAATTTGCTGGCATATTGTGTGTAGCACTTTCACAGCATTATCTTTTAGGATTTGAAGTAGCTCAACTGGAATTCCATCACCTCTACTAGCTTTGTTCATAGTGATGTTTCCTAAGGCCCACTTGACTTCACATTCCAGGATGTCTGGCTCTAGGTGAGTGATCATACCATCATGATTATCTGGATCATAATGATCTTTTTTGTACAGTTCTTTTGTGTATTCTTGCCACCTCTTCTCAATATCTTCTGCTTCTGTTAGGTGCATACCATTTCTGTCCTTTATTGAGCCCTTCTTTGTATGAAATGTTCCTTTGGTATCTCTAATTTTCTTGAAGAGATCTCTAGTCTCTTCCCTTCTATTGTTCTCCTCTATTTCTTTGCACTGATAGCTGAGGAAGGTTTTCTTACCTCTCTTTGCTATTCTTTGGAACTCTGCATTCAAATAGTATATATTTCCTTTTCTCCTTCGCCTTCTACTTCTCTTCACAGCTACTTGTAAGGCCTCTCCAGACAACCATTTTTTCCTTTTTGCATTTCTTTTCCTTGGGGATGGTGTTGATCCCTGCTTCCTGTATAATGTAACAAACCTCCGTCTGTAGTTCTTCAGGCATTCTGTCTATCAGATCTAATCCCTTGAATCTATTTGTCACTTTCACTGTATAATTGTAAGGGATTTGATTGAGGTCATACTTGAATCATCTAGTGGTTTTCCTCACTTTCTTCAATTTCAGTCTGAATTTGGCAATAAAGAATTCATGATCTGAGCCACAGTCAGTTCCTGGTCTTGTTTCTGCTGACTGTAGAGAGCTTCTCCATCTTTCACTGCAGAAAACAAAATCAGTCTGATTTCGGTATTGACCATCTGGTGATGTCCATATGTAGAGTCTTCTCTTGTGTTGTTGGAAGAGGGTGTTTTCTATGACCAGTGCATTCTCTTGGCAAAATTTACCTGGGGCCAAGCTATGGTGGAGGTGATGAAGATAATGGTCACCTCCTTCAAAAGATCCCACGCATGTCCTGCTACACTCACTGCCCCCAACCCTGAAGCAGGCCACCACCGACCAACGCCTCTGCTGGAAACTCATGAACACTCCCAGACAAGTCTATGTCAGTCTCTTGTGGGGTCACTGCTCCTTTCTCCTGGGTCCTGGTGCCCACAAGGTTCTGTTTGTGCTCTCCAAGAGTCTGTTTCCCAGTCTTACATAAGTTCTTGCAGCTCTATGGTGGGGTTAATGACAACCTCCTCCAAGAGGGCTTATGCCATACCCAAGTCTGCTGCACCCAGAGCCTCTGTCCATGTGGCAGTCCACTGCTGACCTGTACCTCCACAGGAGATGCTCAAACACAGTTCTGGCTCAGTCTCTGTGGGATCCCTGGGTCCTGGTGTGCACAAGGTTTCTTTGAGCCCTCTGAGCATCTCTGGTGGGAATGGGGTTTGATTCTAAACATGAATTCGCCCCTCCTACCATCTTGCTGGGGCTTCTCCTTTTCCTTTGATCGTGGGGTATCTCCTTACAGGTGCTCCAGTGCTGGGCAGCCCCCACTCCAGCATTTACCATCTTGCTGGGATTTCTCTGACCTTGGATGTGGTGTATGTCCTCATGGCTGCTCCAGCGGTGCTCAGCTGCTGCTTCAGAGCAGCTCTATAGACTCACAATACTTGGCATTTTTATTCTGCTTCATTTTAGCCATTGGGTAGGTATATAGTGGTATCTCATTGTGGTTTTATTTTGCATTTTTGATAATTAACAAGGTTGAGTGCCTTTTCAGATATCCTCAGGAAAAGATAGAATATGTGCATTATTCTAATAGGGTTATAAACCCGGGTTATAAACTTCCTTATATACATAGCTTTAGATGTATTTCACTAGTTTGTACTTGAATCATTATTTAGTTTGGAATATTCTCTAACTGCTACTGTAATTGATTCTTCGATGAATTGTCTGTTTAAACATATGTTGCTAACTCCCCAGACATGCGGGGATTTTCTGGTTATCTTTCTGTTAATCATGTTTACTTCCTCATACTTTGATATTTATTCTAGACCCAATGTAGGGTAAATTTTGGTAAATATTTTGAGTGCTTTTGTAAGCAGTGCACAATCTATCATTGTTGGGGTCAATCTTCTATATATGTCAAGTTAGAACAAGCAGGTAAGATAAATACTGATAGGTTCTAGAGGATTCATACAATATGAGACATAAGATTGACATCTTTGGCATGTATAGAAGCAGAAAACATGCTCTGATCACAATAACACAAAATTTGAAATTAACAACAAAAACAGAAAGAGAAATACAAGTAAAATGCAATCTCTTTCCTAAACACTTGATACAAGAGGGGAAAAACCTCATTTTAAAATAAGTACAATTATATAAATGTTATATATCAGATGAAAATTAAAGCATTATTCAGAGAAACAAATCTTAGCACTAAATATTTATATTAATAACTAGGAAAAATAAAAATAAATTAATTAAACTCAGTAGGTTAGAAAAAGAACACAAAGTTAAGCCTAAGGGAGGCAGAAAGAAAATGAAGCAAAAGCAGAAATTTTTGATATAAGAAACAAGACCTCTATATTTAACAAATAAATCAAAGAGCTTATTCTTTGAAAAAGTCAGTAAAATGGATAACTTTATTGTATTAGGATTAAGCTAAGCTTAGACTGTGGTTATAAACAACCTCTAAATCCAAGTGGCTTATCACATAAATTTGATTTTTCATGCACACAAAGTCTGCTATAGGTTAAAAGACTCTAAGGCAACTGTTTTTCCAGCAGTAACTCAGCCATTTGGGCTGCTTTGACTTGAGGTTCTACCCTGTTAACAGATGCCCTCCAAGCTTACTGTCGGTAGGGAAGAGAATCTGGAAGGTTTCACAAGGGCTTTTCATTCTGGAAGGTTTTCAAGGACTTTTCATCCTGGGATGTCTCCAGGGCTCCAAGGGAGATAAGTTTTATTACACTTTGAATGGATGCATATAGCTCCAAGTCTAATACCTTAAGAATGTGAGGAGCCAGTGGGTCTGGGCTAAAGGAGACATTCTCTTACATGTTAGTTTTCTTTGCTCAGGACGTCAAACAGTGCAGAAACATGAAAAGATTTACTTCCTGACACTAGTATTTACTGGAAAGCAATTAGAAGTGAAATTACTGGGTTGCATCTTCAACTTTTCTAACCATTGATAAATCAACCCCCCCCAAAGTAGCATAATCAATTTAAACACTTATTGGCAGTGTATTCAAGTTACTCTTTTTCCACATCTTCATCAAGAAATAACATTGGCAGACATCATTTTTTGTTGTTGTTGGCAAACAGATAGCTGTTACACTATGTCTCACTGTTTTCTAAATTTTTATTTCCCTGATAAAACAAGGTGAAAGAATTAAAAAAATATGTTTGGGCCATTTGAATTTCCTTTTTTCTTAATTGCTTGTTCATATTCTATGCCTATATAGCTATTGAGTATTTGTGTTATTTATTGATTTGTAGGCATCATTATATATTCTGAAAGTAAAACTTTGCTATTTGCATGCATTGCAATATCTACTTCCAGTCTGTCCCGTCTCTAATTGTTTCACTCTATTAATGGTCTGTTGTATAAAACTTTTAAAAAATTTAGTTAAAATGTATCAGTGTTTTTCCTTATGGAGTTTTTTTGGTTTGTTTGTTTGTTTCTAGCTTTTAAAATGTTCTCAAATCAAAAGTCACAGTTATATTGTCCCACTAGTCATTTTGAAACTAGTAGTTTGGTCTTCACATTTAGGTTTTAATTTTATTTGGAACTTATTTTCTAAAAAATATCATTAAGTTCCTATTATATTTGGTTGTTACTTTTATATAGACACCTGTGGGGAAAGAATTTGAGATCATGGCCCACAGAGAAAATGTAGTATCAGATGCACTGAGGTAAAAGGACATTAAAAGAAAGCCAGGGGGTGGTCTGTCAAGAAACAGACTGTGAGTACACTGGGAAGATGGAGGCAACATTATTGATCTGGGCCATGATTCTTCCTTCTTTCATTAGACAAAGACTTGGCTTTGTTCTTGCTGAATACAATTTGATAAAAGCAAGCCTATTTTTTTATGCAAATATTCCTTAAACAGAAGCACCAGGTTGTTTATGAAAGTTCTCTGGACTAGTGATGTAGGCTCAACTATAACAGAGCAATGGCACAGTCACAATTAGGTTATTTTCTGCTCTGATATTGTCTCTGGCTAGTATTCATACTTTATGAATTTAGGGGAAGAGGAAAATGAGAAAGCCATTTCAATTTATGCAACATCTGCTCTGGGTCTGTTTGGTTATCTCAGTTCCATTAAGTTCTGTAGTTGTGCCTAAATTAATTGGCACTTATAGCCAGTTTGGGGGAAGGGAGTCTCTTCCCACAAGTCTGTTATTCACTAGATTGCTAAAATAGCCTGTTGTCCCAGCACAATTTATAAACTAGTCTACCTCTTACCTTTAATTTGTAATGACAGTTTGGCCATACATCAAATTTCAATATAGAAATGCTTTTGTTTATGGGAAGCTGTCTATTCTGTTCCCTGGGTTTATTTGTCCCTGCAACAACTTACTGTGATTAATTACTATCTTTATAATAAATCTTAATATCTACTAGTGGGAGTATTCACATTTTATTTATTATTATTTGGACACAATAAAAACAACCCTCCCCCAAAAAATCCATGTGAATTTTAGGATTATCTTGGTAAATTCATTTAAAAATTTTATTGAATGTTGTGATTATAATGTAATTTAATTCAGAGATCAGAATAGGCAGAACTGATATTTTGCTGTAGATTTGCCTTATCCATGAACGTGGTCAGTCTTTCCAATTTATCAGAACTTCATTTATGTCCTTCCATAATGTTTCTATGAATAGCTTGTCCATATTTTGTTACCCTTGTCTTCCCCTGCAGGTTTTCTTATTTTGAACATTAGCATTTTTAGATTACTTTTTCAAATCATGTGACAGCCATGAAAGTGGGTCAATCCAATCCTCAGATTTCTGTTCATAGAAAATTAGCTTCCAGTGGCAGCACCTTTGAGATATACTGAAGTGTATGAATCAAGGGGGTATTTTGCTCAGTCAGCTCCAGCCACAAACAGAGCAAAATAGGGATGCCAGATCCTGGGCAACTGTACCCAAGGTAGAGCTCCTCCAGAAGCAACCTCTGCTCTGGAGTACTGGTCTAGCTTTCTATTTTGGTTCTTATTCAATTTTTAATTTTTTTAGATATTTATCTTGTCTATACACCCAGGAATATCTTTTTTTACTTCCCCTTATTAATATTTTACTGATCACTTCAATATGCTTGAAAGCCTGTTCTTACAATATCATCTTGACCAAAGTGTATTCCTTTTTTCCAGAGAAAGTATTCTCTTTTCTCTCTCTTTTTCTTTCTTGCAGCTTTCAAGGTTTTCAACTTTACCTTTTCTCTTTCCAGTTTCACTGAGAAGTTTATAGGAAATTTATTTTTATTCATTTTGTTTGGTACTTTAAATACCTTTTTTATGAAGACTCTTGTGTTTCTTTAATTTTGGAAACTTAATCATTATCATTTCAAATATTTAGTCACCACCATTCCATCAATTCTTCCAAAACTATAAAACATGGTACTCTTTTTTCTTCTTTTATCCATCTTACTTTCCTTCTTCCATGAAATGCATTTGCATTGATTGAATTTTTGTGATATGCTCTGTATAGTGACAGGCATTAAGAGTAAAGAAGCAAATATGTGCACTGAAAGGCTTGAAATATTGTCTCAAAGTTATAAGAAATTTTGAAATGATTAAACCAAATGTTTTGGGACACTTGGGTAAAGAGGAAGTGGGAAATGCTTAAGAAAATATCTACCTTAGCTTCTACTTACAATATTTTTTCCTCAACACAGATCCACAAATGAATTGACAATGGAAGGAATCTCCAAGCCAGTACCTTATTCTCTGTTTCAAATTATTCATGCCAATTGACTCAAGTTCAAAATTCTTAAGCAAGTTATTCCTGAGACACTCTTTTCATGAGGGCTATACACTTACTATGGCTGAAACCCAGCAGGGGGTGAAGGTTTGCTAAACCCAGAAGCTCTGCTACTTTGGGTAAGGCAATTTGCATCTTCCATATTTATTATTGGTATTTCTAGGCAGTATTTTGGTTTTACTCTTATTAGTCTCAGTAAACCGAAACAGTTGCACTTTATTCACTGTAAAAGCAAATGGCCAAAACATACAAAAATAAACATTAGCACCTTTACGTCTGACAATCTTCTATATAACACTTTAACAGTCATCATAGGACAGAAAAAGATCAAAGAATATTATCAATACCACAGAAATGATCCTGTCATATGTTGTCGCACCCCAGTCTTTAAATATATTGCTTCCTCTTCAAAGATAATCACTATGCTTCTCTATAATATATTGGATTTGTATCCTTCTGAGTACTCTGAACATTAAATCATATGGTTGTCCTTTATATATGAGTCTGTTTTTTTCTCAATATTATATTTTTGTGATCCATTTATGTTGTTAGATATAGTAGCAGTTTCTTAATTTTCTTTGCTGTATACTATTTCATTATATTAATGTGCCACAAATTATCCATTTTTCCTGTTGATGGTTATTTAAAGAGTTTCTATTTTGGAGCTACTAATATCCTTAAACTTATATGTATCTGAATATATGTATGCATTTTTGTTACATATATACAAGGAGTGGATGTGCTAGATAATAAGTTAAGCATCTGGTCAAATTTAGTGACAGTGACAGTGAAATGAAGCTAAAGAGTTACAAAATGATGTCACAAATGTGTATCCCATCAGCAGTGCATGAGAAATCCAATTCTTGACTAGGGCCCCTGTACAAAAGACAGATTAATAAAAGCATACAAATTTATTTAACGTAAATGTTATGTGATAGGGGAGACTTCATAAGGAAATGAAGATGCAAAGAAGTCATTAAACCTGAGCATTTTTTAATGCTGGGTTTGATGAAGAGTGGAAAGTTATGGGAAAATGTGATAGGACAAAGAGTCTGAGTTATTAAATGTAGCAGATTGAGGGAAACTGCAAGATTTATTTGCTCAGATTCCTATGGACGTCCTTCCATGTTTGGAGATAAGGGTGCTCTTGTTCTCCAGGTGAATGGAAGGTACTTTTTGTGTGAGAGTCTTACGACTTGCTGCAGGGGACTATTCCCAGCCTTGCATGAGTACTGTGCGGTTCCTTAATACTTCCAAATATTTCTTTCCCTGGCTTTGTGTAGTTTCCTATCACACATGGTCTGATTACTCTGTTGAACAGACACAGAGGGTCCTGTACAGATTTCTGAGTCTCTGGAGTTCTCTCTCTGAGAATTTCTCTCCTCTCCAGCATTCTGCATGAATGTTTAGCTCTGTCTCTTCAACTCAAGGAGCTTGCTGTGTTCTGTCTAGGTTGCTTCTGCATCTGCCTCAGCCTGGAAAATCTCTTCAGTCAGTAGCATGGATCATTACAGGATTTCCCTCATTGTTCCCCATCTCATAGGGATTGTTGTCCTTTATCGCTTGATATCTATTGTTTTGAAAACTGCTATTTCACAAATTTTATTTCTCTTTTATTTCATTGTTTCAGGTGTAAGGAAAACTCCAGGCCCCATTACTGCATCTTGGTCAGAAGAAAAAGCCTTAATTTGCATTCTTTATTAGAATTCTATAAGAATTTGAATATCTTATATGCCTATAGGCCATAATAGTTTATATTATGTGAAATGACAGTTTATATGTTTTGCCCACATTTCTACTATAGCAATTTGTCATTTCTCATTATTGTCGAATACTTTCTTCTATATTAAAGATATCAAATCCTTGTCTGTCATATAAGTTATGAATATTTTATCCTTTTGTTATTTGCTTTTCATTTTGATTTATTTATTTTATCTGTAATGCAACCACTTTTAGTTTTTACTTAATTAGATCTCTTATTCTCTTGATATTTTTTCTCATTGATTCTATCATTAATAATTTACCAGTATTACATGCACACTTATAATGTCTTCTAATTATTTTATGATTTTTCCTAAAATTGTAAGGAATCATAAAGAGATAAGGAAGCAGAATCCAGCTTTCTGGAAAGGCTATAGCCCAGAGGACAGAAATGGTATTGACATAACAGAAGCAGAAGATATTAAGAAGAGGTGGCAAGAATACACAGAAGAACTATACAAAAAATCTTCATGACCCAGATAACCACAGTGGTGTAATCACTCACCTAGAGCCAGACATCCTGGAATGTGAAGTCAAGTGGGCCTTAGGAAGCATTACTATGAACAAAGCTAGTGGAGGTGATGGAATTCTAACTGAGTTATTTCAAATCCTAAAAGATGATGCTGTTAAAGTGTTGCACTCAATATGCCAGCAAATTTGGAAACCTCAGCAGTGGCCACAGCACTGGAAAAGGTCAGTTTTCATTCCAATCCCAAAGAAAAGCAACACCAAAGAACGTTTGAACAACTGCACAGTTTCACTCATCTCACATGCTAGTAAAGTAATCTCAAAATTCTTCAAGCCAGGCTTTAAGAGTACATGAACCATAAACTTCCAGATGTTCAAGCTGGATTTAGAAAAGGCAGAGGAACCAGAGATCAAATGGCCAACATCTGTTGGATCATCAAGAAAGCAAGAGAGTTCCAGAAAAAACATCTATTTCTTCTTTATTGACTATGCCAAAGCCTTTGACTGTGTGGATCACAATAAACTGTGGAAAATTCCTCAAGAGATGGGAATATCAGACCACCTGACCTGCCTCCTGAGAAATCTGTACACAGGTCAGGAACCAACAGTTAGAACTGGACATGGAACAACAGACTGGTTCCAAATCAGGAAAGGAGTATGTCAAGGCTGTATATTGTCACCCTGCTTATTTAACTTATATGCAGAGTACATCATGAGAAATGCTGGGCTGGATGAAGCACAAGCTGGAATCAAGATTGTGGGAGAAATATCAATAACCTCAGATAGGCAGATGACACCACCCTTATGGCAAAAACTGATGAAGAACTAAAGAGCCTCTGATGAAAGCGAAAGAGGAGAGTGAAAAAGTTGGTTTAAAACTCAACATTCAGAAAACTAAGATTAGGGCATCCAGTCCCATCACTTCATGGCAAATAGATGGGGAAACAGTGGAAACAGTGGCTGACTTTATGTTTTAGGGCTCCAAAATCACTGCAGGTGGTGATTCCAGCCATGAAATTAAAAGACGCTTGCTCCTTGAAAGAAAGGCTATGACCAACCTAGACAGCATATTAAAAAGCAGAGACATTACTTTGCCAACAAAGGTCCATCTAGTCAAGGCTATTGTTTTTCCAGTAGCCATGTATGGATGTGAGAGTTGCACTATAAAGAAAGCTGAGTGCTGAAAAATTGATGCTTTTGAACTGTGGTGTTTGAGAAGACTCTTGAGAGTCCCTTGGACTTCAAGGAGATCCAAACAGTCCATCCTAAAGGAGATCAGTCCTGGGTGTTCATTGGAAGGACTGATGTTGAAACTGAAACTCCAGTACTTTGGCCACCTGATGCGAAGAGCTGACTCACTGGAAAAGATCCTGATGCTCGAAAGGATTGAAGGTGGGAGGAGAAGGGGACGACAGAGGATGAAATGGTTGGATAGCATCACTGACTCGATGGACATGAGTTTGAGTAAGCTCTGGGAGTTGGTGAGGGAAGCCTGGCATGTTGCAGTCCATGGGGTTGCAGAGAGTTGGACACCACTGAGCGACTCAGCTGAACTGATAGCCCAGAGCATTTTTCATGGAATTTTAAAACAAATGACTTTCATTTTTTCACTTCACCTTGCTCTCATTCTCTAAAACTGAGGATTGCGACTTAGATCAAATGGGTCAAACCTCTCTAGATACGTTTCACAGCTGTTGTTTCCAATATATAAAAGTACACTGTCTTCCTTACAGCTGGAATATACCAAGGGAACACACTCTGGGGTCTTCCTCAAAGAACTGACTTGGGAGACTCAGACTACAGGCTCAGTTGAATATCTCAATCTGGGATTACACTAGAATCTGTGAAATTGTAACCGTAGCTGGGTAAATCACTTCTAGCAGGAATCAGTGCATGGTTACAGAACAAATTGAAAAATCAGGTTTCATACAGATTCTTCAACCATTATTTTTCAGAGTCATTTTCCACGCCTCATTCTGCTGCCTACATTCCTCTTTCTTTCTTGCCCTGGTTTCTACATCTTTCTCTAACCAGAAATTTCTTCTTTTCTTTAGAGAACTTTTTAACGAAGGGTATAAGAGTATGCAGGCTTCCCTGGTGGCTCAGCTGTAAGGAATCCACCTGCCAATGCAGGAGATGTGGGTTCCATTCCTGGGTCAGGAAGATCCCCTGGAGAAGGAAATGAAAGCCCACTTCAGTATTCTTGCCTGGGAAATCCCAATGGACACAGGAACTTGGTGGGCTAGAGTCCATGGGGTCACAAAGAGTTGGATATGTTGCTGCTGCTGCTAAGTCACTTCAGTCTTGTCCGACTCTGTGCGACCCCATAGATGGCAGCCCACCAGGCTCCCCCGTCCCTGGGATTCTCCAGGCAAGAACACTGGAGTGGGTTGCCATTGCCTTCTCCGAGTTGGACATGACTGAGCAAGTAAACAACAACAAGAACATGCTTACTCCAATGTCTCTTTGGCTCATGGATCATTTTGAGCCAAAGGCCATTGAAAACCAACACATCAGGAAAAGAGAGCACAAGTTTTCTTTTTTTTTTAAGTTTTTATTTTGTATTGGGGTATAGCTGATTAATGAACAATATTGATATCTTCAGGTGAACAGCCAATACACTCAGCTGTATATATATATACATATATATCCATTCTCCCCACAAGCTTTCATTTTGAAAAGGAAATTTCCATAGATACAGGGAAAGATACAGAATTGGGGCTATATCACACCTTATAATAATGCCAGCTTTCCAATTTTATGCTGAATGAGTGCTCAATAAGATGCTTTTCCTACAGACATCTTGCTTCTTTGGGTCATTCTGACTCCTTCCTCCAAGAGGGCGCCAGTCAGAACACATAACCTCAAAGATCTTATCAGGGTAGAACAAAAGGTGCAAACAAGTTCCATTCAGAGCACCCTTAAATGCAAGTGAGTAATTTCATTTCTGAGGACTTTCAGACAAGGAATTGCTTACATTCCTAAACTTAGGTGCTTCTAAGGATCACTTGAAGAGGTTTTTGAAAATACAGATTCCCTGGTTGCACCACCCAGAAGCATTAGTTCAATTGAGCTATCTATTGGGCCTGGAATTGTATGTTTGAAAAGGCTCTCCAAGTGATTCTGTGATGCAACCAAGGTATGAATCAGTAATTGAAGGTATTTCTTCACTGATCTCATGTTTATTGATTTGGTTTCTTCTGATAATATGTTCATTCATTCATTCTGCAATTATATATCGGGGCACCTATTAAGGTAGAGTTTCGGTAGAGGCCTGGAAAAGTCTGCTAGCAGACAAAGTTAAGCTTCATAACCTTTATCTTTAAACATTTAAGCAGCTCTTCAACTTCTGTCTTATAAAATCTAAGGATTATAAATAAGGAGATAGTAAGATTTCTAGGTTTTTATTCACTTTGTGGATCTTAGGTCCTTACTTCAAATACAGAATACCTATCAACTGGTTAAAAGTAACTTCAGTAGTCCCTACTGGATTTAAGACATCAGTGAAGCAGAAATCTTATTACTAATACCTAGTAACCATCTAAGATCTCAAGAAATTAAAGCGATACACCTGTAAGAAGGGCAAACTCTGTCCAGGACACTCTGAATTAAGGAAAAGGTGCATTCTGATTAATCACATGTCTCTTGACAAGCTGTTGTGAAATGAAAATCAAAATGGAGTTGGTATGGCTAAGAGAGCTCTTTAAAATGAAGGCATTTGGGACACTTCCTTGGAACACTCTCCAGGTTACCGAAATCTGTGCCACCTGAATTGCAATTCTTAAGACCCTCCTGATAAACTATTTTCTTATTTTCAGCCTCCTGCATTGTTTTCTAGTTGATGCTATAAGTATTTGTACATTCCTTACCTCCCTGACTTTAACTTAGCCACTTGATAATGTTGGTCACCTGCAATTAATAAAATATTTATCTGGTGTTCCTATGTGCCAGATCTATTATATAAATTTTACAAATAAAGAAATTTAGTGCTCAGTAATTTTCCCAAGATCCCATGACGAGTAAAAGGCAAAAATAGGATTAAGATGCTGTGCTCACACTCTTAACTATTTGGCTGTTTCTTCCTCCATTGTGACTCCACCTCCCACCCCATCACCAACCCAAAGTTTTTGAAATCATTCCTGGCATACTTCCTAGAAGGAATTGTTTATCTGTATGGGTCCTTGATAGTAAATACTGAAGCGAAAAAATAAATTTGTTATAAGGATATTAATAGTTAATTAATAGTTATCATAATTTATATTATATAATATTAGCATAATTTAGTAAGTATAGCTCTTAATATAATATATAGTTAATATGCCACACTTATTTTTTATCAGACACTTAAAATGTTTTAATTCATTTAACACTCACCACAATCCTATAAAATGGGCTTGATACTGGGTTGGCCAAAAAGTTCATTTGGATATGGATGTCCAAACCCGAATGACCTTTTGGCCAACCCAATGCCGTCTCCCTTTTAGAGATAAAGAAACCAAGTCTTAAAGTGATAGAGGGACTTGCAAATGGCTCCAAAGCTATCGATGAAGATTCAAATCCAGGCAATCTAATGTTATAGCCAATGATCTAAACTATTGCAGGATACTGCCTCAGGATACTGAGGTGGCCCTGAGATCCCAAGAACAAGAACATAGCTGCAATGCAGGCAAACACTGGAACAAGAAGCTTGTATGCCATCAAGTATCTTTAGCCCTGCTCTGACTCTCTTCATTCTTTTCTATCTCTGCAAACCAGCTACCTCAGCTCCACAATCCACAAGAAGGAACGTGGCCACCAACAGTTCCAACATTATGTTTTTAACAGGTGATGCCACTAGAGAAGGTGGCCTGGATCTCTCAGGTACCTCTCAGGTGGCCAGGTTCAGGTAACCCCTGTGGTTCTAGGAACTGCGATAAGGCATGTCAACTGTAACAGCAGGCCATATGGCCATGCCCACTGCCACCATGTGTTTGAGGGGAGATAAATTCTTAGAAAAGGTGGAATTGAGCAGAAAAGTCAAAAGATGTACCCTCCTATGGTGTCTCAGAAGCTAAATAGCATTTGGGATTGTTGATTACTAAAAATCATTCTGTTGACTTTAGTTATTTCTAGGACATTTTCATGGGGTCACTAAGAGTCAGACACGACTGTGCGACTTCACTTTCACTTTTCACTTTCATGCATTGGAGAAGGAAATGGCAACCCACTCCAGTGTTCTTGCCTGGAGAATCCCAGGGACAGGGGAGCCTCATGGGCTGCCGTCTATGGGGTCGCACAGAGTCGGACACAACTGAAGTGACTTAACAGTAGCAGCAGCAGGACATTTTCATACATTTTGAAGCGATCCTATTCTTTAGTGTGTTTATTTTACACTTGAGATTCCCCCTTGATGTTAAGTTCTCAGGAATCTCCAAAAGAATTGCCCAATTTGAGTCAAACCCATTATCTGTCTTACATGTTAAGTCCATTGTTTAACTCCTTCAAACCTTTTTGTAAGTTTACATTTTTTTTCATTGAAGTGTAGCTGATTTATAATATCATGTTAGTTTCAGGTGTACAAAATAGTGATTCAGTTATACATATATATAGAGAGAGATAGATAGATAGATTCTTCTTCAGATTCTCTTCCTTTATAGGTTATTGCAAAATACTGAGTATAGTTTACTGTGCTATACAGGAAGTCCTTGCTGGTGATCTATTTTTGAGTGGTAGTGTCTATATATCATGTAATTCTGAGAGAAAAAAAAAAAAACAGGAGATTAAACAAATTTCAAGAAATTAAGGGCATTAGAGTTTAATTTCATTTTGTAATATATGGAAATTTGTATAAAGGTTTGTTTCTATACTAGTAAATATAGAAAATATAAATATAAGTATAAATATAGCCTTATATAAAAATAGAAATATAGATGTGCAAAAATAAAAATCTCCAAGATTTCACAATTCAAGAGTATTTTACTGCATGTTCTTTCAAACTTTTTGCTATGACCTTGGTCTTTTTTATCATTAGTGATTTAGAGGTTTTATTTAACTGTTTCTGTAATTACATGCTAAAATATATTTTTCATTTGAAACAACTGAAAAATAATGGGCTCATTTATTTTTACTTAAACAGAAAAACTAAAATATTAGTACATTTTATTTTTATCCCCTCCTTTGCAATTTTTGTTGGAATAATCTGGGATGTTGAAACTAGATTATTTTATAATTATACATCTTGTCTTTCAAAAATTGTTTGATATTTTTTATACTTCCATATTAACAATTATTTCAACATTGAACATAAATATTACTGATCTCAGCAGTAACTACAATTGCTTTTAAATCACATTTCTCTCAATTGAAGTTACATATTGTGATTTACTTTTGGTTTGTTGGAATTTATCCTTTTCCTTAATTTATCCAGCTCTTTGTGGATGGTACACTTTCTAAGGTCGTACATGTTTGTAAATGGCTTTCTGTTCCATGAACTGTAGCTTAGGTAGGCTCTCAAAATTTTGTTGATGCTGCTTCAGTGTCTTCTGACCATTAGTATTACAGAAGAAAGATCTGAAACCAGCCTGATCTTTTAAACTATTTTATCAACTTATTTTCACCCTTCACTCTATCCTAGGGAATTTTTTTTTTTCAGTTAAGAACAAGAATCTCTTTCATTATCTTCTCCAACTAGATGGGCCACTCTGGTCTAAAGCCTCAAGTTTTTCCTCTATTCTTGCTATTATTTTTTTTTTAATTAGTGGTTATATCAATCAGGATCCCACTACCATAAAAATTACAGAATACTCAAATAAGGTAATTGAGTAGAGTTAAAGGAGTTACAAAGGACTTCCCTGGTGGCTCAGATGGTTAAGGTGTAGAAAGGGTTAAAGAAGACCAACTAGATGGTGAAGCACCTAGAATAAAACAGCTGGGGATTCATTATCACCCCTGGGTCTGAAAAGGTAGAGGGAAGGAGTGGTTTCCAGGACTTTAGAAGGAACTTTGAGCACAGCTGGGTCAGTATCTTTAGGAGAGGCATTGTTAGCTAGGGACCAGCTGGAGGGATGGTATCTGGGCCTTACTCTCCTCCCACAAGTGCCTCTCCTAGACTGAACCAAATGAGAAGTCCTTGTAAAACATCTGAGTGGGTTGCCATGCCCTCCTCCAGGGGATCTTCCTGACCCGGGAATCGAACCCAGGTCTCCTGCACTGAAGGCAGATTCTTTACTGTCTGAACCACCAAGGAAGCCTCTATTATGTATTTAAATTTAGTAATCTTAGTTTTTATCTGACTTCAGTCTTTCTTGATGTTATATTCTTTCCATGAGTACAAAATTCCAACAAGTCTTACTGAGGATGCAAATTAAACTGTTTTTAAACTTTATTTTTTTGGTATAAAACTGTTTCACATGGATACACTTATTCAGAATCCCCAAGTGGCTCTTTTAGTTTGCTCAGAATATTTTTCAGAAGTCTAGTGGTTTTTCTTTATAACCTCAACTTTACTTAGTTCGTAAAGTTCTTTGAGTACTGAGATTTGAGATGGATTCTGTGTCAGAATCCAAATCTTCTAGTCCTGGAAAGTGGACATGAAAGTATTTCTATTTGCTGTAGCTCTATTTTGTTACAGGTTGAATTAAATTGTCTACATGGAATGGGAAGTCAGCTGTGGGGAGAAAAGCCTCATGACAGGAAAGTTAATTGATTTTCCAGTTTCTTTTCAGTGACTGCATGTTTGAGTCCTGATGGGTACAGCTCAAACAGCCTTTGTAGGATTTAGACTGATTTCAAGTAACCTCCTCCACAGCCTAGCTCATTCACCCTGGGAATATGGTGGACCTGACTAAGACAGATTCCATTTGCCCCTGGGAGAATATCCTTTGCAGAAAGGAACTAGGGTACTAGTGTGATGGTTAATATTGTGTGTCAGCTTGGCTGGGCCACAGTGTCCAGATGTTTGGTCAAAAATTATTCTGGATGCTTCTGTACAGGTGTTTGTGGATGGGATTGACATTTAAACTGATGGACTTTGAGTAAAGCAGGTTGCCTTCCATAATGTAGGTAGGCCTTATCCAATCAGTTACAGCTTTAATGGAACAGTGACTTCCCCTAAGCAAGAGGGAATTATGCCAGCAGATGGCCTTTGGATTCCAGCTGCAACTCTTTCCTGGGTCTCCAGCTTGCTGGTCTATCTAACAGATTTTCAGACTTGCCATGTGTCAACAATCATGAGACTCAATTCTTTAAAATACTATATATATATATATATATATATATATATATATATGAGAAAGAGTTATTTAAGCTTCCCAGGAGGCTCAGTGGCAAAGAATCCACCTGCCAGTGCAGGAGAGGAAAGAGATACAGGTTCAATACCTGGGTCAGGAAGATCCCCAGGAGTAGGAACTGGCTACCCACCCCAGCCCACTCCAGGCAATTTCCCTTGCCTGGAAAATTCCATGGATAGAGGCATCTATAGGGCTATAGTCCATGGGGTCACAAACAGCTGGGTGTGACTAAGCAACTGAGCACACACACAATACATATATAGAAATATATATATATACACATGCATATATGTATTGATATATACATACACAAACACACATATACATATGCATCCTGTTGCTTCTGTTTCTCTAGAGACCACTAATACCACTAGGAAGAACTCAATATAAAAGGAGATGTTTCTTTTCTGAATTATTTTGTTTTAATTTTTCTGGGTAGGTTATAGGAGCCCAACCTTTTCTTTCTGAGAGATTTATCCATATAAAAATACATATAATAGCATTTTTACTTACTTCTGTTTGCACCAAGAGAAAGCTGAGAATGAATGCTATATTTAGCTGACTTTTCTGAAGAATTTTGGTATGAATCCATGTGAACTTTGACTTTTATCACACCTCCTTCATCCTGGAAGCCCTTTTTTATAGCCTCTCTTTTTCAGAGGTAATTTTCCTGGTTCTGTGGAGTAATGATAATATTAATTGCTCACTTTCTTTACTTGCCAGTCAACCTTGTTAAAATATGTGGTATTTATTACTTCCTCCATGCATGTGTGCTAACTCACTTCAGTCTTATCTGACTCTTTGCGACCCTACGGACTGTAGCCCACCAGGCTCCTCTGTCCATGGGATTTCCCAGGCAAGAATACTGCAGTGGGTTGTCATTCCTTTCTCCAGGAAATTTTCCTGAACCAGGAATTGAACACACGTCTCGCATCTCCTGCATTGGCAGGCGGATTCTTTACCACTAGTGCCACCTGGGATGTGACATGCATTTCATGCAGGGAAGGAAAATCCATACCCCAAATAAGTATCTATTCCAGTAGGAATAAAACACCACTTCTTCCATGATGAAAGCGGCCCAGTATAATCTACCTGCCACCAGAGAGTCAGATGATGACCCTGGGGTTGGTAACTGTCAGAGACTCAGTAGTTGCTGATGTTGATGGATGGGGCACTCAGCAGGGACTGAGGTCAGCCTGGGTGAGTGGACATCCATGTTGCTGAGCTCACACATAACCTCCATCCATGCTACTGTGCCCACTTTTTCATGAGTTCATTAAGCAATGGTAGGAATAGCTGGGGAAGGAAGCTGAAAAATACACATTTTAGTTAGTTAATTACACTTTGCAAAAAAAAATATCCTTGGTTTCCAAAGACAAGTGAGTATGCTGTAAATCATTGTATCATTTAGGAATTACATGTGGCTGCTCATAACAGTGACCTTTCAATAACAGTGACTTAAAAGATCTACAAGTTTATCTTTCTCTTTCATAAAAGAAGTCTAAAAATAGTCAATGCGGCCCTGGCATGGAGAATCCATAACCATCAGGGATCTAGTATTTGACTCTCTTCTGCTGTAATATCCTTAGCAAATGATTTCTATCCACAAGGTTGCTTCATAATCAAACATAGAGCTCTAGTAATTTCATCAAACTCAAGGTTAAAAAGCACACAGTGGGAAATGCAAGGGAGGATTCATAAGTTGTCTATTTCCCTTTGCAGGAGATTTTCCAAAATTTTCTCCCGACAATTCCACCTGTATCTTCAGTTCAGTTCAGTTCGGTTGCTCAACAGTGACCGACTATTTGCGACCCACGAATCACAGCACGCCAGGCCTCCGAGTCGGTGATGCCATCCAGCCATCTCATCCTCTGTCGTCCCCTTCTCCTCCTGCCTTCAATCCCTCCCAGAATCAGGGTCTTTTTCAATGAGTCAACTCTTCACATGAGGTGGCCAAAGTACTGGAGTTTCAGCTTCAGCATCACTCCTTCCAAAGAACACTCAGGGCTGATCTCTTTTAGAATGGACTGGTTGGATTTCCTTGCAGTCCAAGGGACTCTCAAGAGTCTTCTCCAACACCACAGTGCTAAAGCAACAATTCTTCAGTGCTCAGCTTTCTTCTCAGTGCAAATCTCACATCCATACATGACTACTGGAAAAGCCATAGCCTTGACTAGACGGACCTTTGTTGGCAAAGTAATGTCTCTGCTTTTGAATATGCTATCTAGGTTGGTCATAACTTTCCTTCCAAGGAGTAAGCATCTTTTAATTTCATGGCTGCAGTCACCATCTGCAATGATTTTGGAGCCCCCCAAAATAAAGTCAGCCACTGTTCCCACTGTTTCCCCATCTACTGCCCAGGAAGTGATGGGACCAGATGCCATGATCTTAGTTTTCTGAATGTTGAGCTTTAAGCCAACTTTTTCACTCTCCTCTTTCACTTTCATCAAGAGGCTTTTTAGTTCCTCTTCACTTTCGGCCATAAGAGTGGTGTCATCTGCATATCTGAGGTTATTGATATTTCTCCCAGCAGTCTTGATTCTAGCTTGTGCTTCTTCCAGACCAGTGTTTCTCATGATGTACTCTGCATATAAGTTCAATAAGCAGGGTGATAATATGCAGCCTTGACGCACTCCTTTTCCTATTTGGAACCAGTCTGTTGTTCCATGTCCAGTTCTAACTGTTGCTTCCTGACCTGCATATAGGTTTCTCAAGAGGTAGGTCAGGTGGTCTGGCATTCCCATCTCTTTCAGAATTTTCCACAGTTTATTGTGATCCACACAGTCAAAGGCTTTGGCATAGTCTATATCTTACTGGACAGGTTTTAGCCACGTGGCCAAACCTAAAAGATTAAGTAATATACGTTTCTGGCTAGCTCTATTATCTCTCCAAATAAATTGGGGGATTTTTAACTGACAGAGAAAGTCAGAGTGAATGTTATAATTGGCAACCAGTGATCTGAGAGAGCACTTTTTTTTTCTAATCAGCACTTTCCATTTGAGATGATGTATGGTTGTAAGAATATATGCTTTTATTGCTATAACAGAATTGAAGTGGATGAAACTGCCTCTAACTCCTTTATATCTAGTTACTCAGTGAATACCTTAATCCAGTTACAAAACCCATAAGACTTTATTTATTTATTTGTACATTTTCCCAATTCACTTTCTCAAATGAAAAAAATAGTGAATAATGTGTTTTTTTTGTAGTTTCTGTTTTCCTATGATCTTTTTTGCCTTAATAACTATATACATATAGCCTATATATATATGTATATATGTATATGTGTGTATATATATATATATATATATATATATATATATATATATGCCTCCCAGGTGGTGCTAGTGGTAAAGAACCTGCCTGCCAATGCAGGAGACATAAGAGATGTGGGCTCAATCTCTGGGTTGGAAAGATCTCCTGGAGGAGGGCATGGCAACCCACTGCAGTATTCTTGCCTGGAGAATCCCATGAACAGAGGAGTTTGGCAGGCTGCAGTCCATGGGATTGCAGAGAGTTAGACACAACTGAAGCGACTTAGTGTGTATATATGGCTAAGCCACATTTGACATGAAAATGTTCAGATTCTTCCCCACTCCATCCCCACCAAGAAACTTACTCTACAAAAAGAGAATAACAGAAACTAAACAGCAGCTATACTAATGGATAATTCTAGGTTACAAACTGAAGGGAGACCCCAATATCATCCCAACTCAGATGATATAGCAGGTTCAATGTTGAGCCTTTTCCTGGGCATCTACACCAGACAGGCTCCTCTGAAGGGACTTCAAAAATTGCTAGCTTCAAGTAAGGATAAAAATCTCATTTCTTATGAGCTTTTTCATGTTTTCCCCTCTTTTCTTCATTTATGAACAATGGTAAGCAAGCTGTGACGGATTTGCCCTTTAAAAGTAATGATTTATTTTGGCATAACTTTCTTTTTTTTTTTAAATAACCCTAAGCACTGAGAGTCCCTTGGACTGCAAGGAGATCCAACCAGTCCATTCTAAAGGAGATCAGCCTTGGGTGTTCTTTGGAAGGAATGATGCTAAAGCTGAAACTCCAGTACTTTGGTCACCTCATGCAAAGAGCTGACTCATTGGAAAAGACTCTGATGCTGGGAGGGATTGGAGGCAGGAGGAAAAGGGGATGACAGAGGATGAGATGGTTGGATGGCATCACGGACTCGATGGACGTGAGTTTGAGTGAACTCCGTGAGATGCTGATGGACAGGGAGGCCTGGCAGGGTCCCAAAGAGTCGGACACGACTGAGCGACTGAACTGAACTGAACTGAAGCACTGAGAAAATCAGCATAAGACCCCTGTGGGTGGGGCAGCCATCAAATAACTGTAATTTTCAGGTGATCATAAAACTTTCACCACTTAAGAGTATATACCCCAAAAAAGAGAATTCATTTGAGTGATTTCTAAGCTTTTAAAAATAACCTCCCTGAGAAGAAAACTATTTTAATTTAGGCTATTAGTTATTTCTACCTGAATATAAATTAATTATATCAGGTGTTTTCTGCTTAACACATAAATGAAAAACTTAGTCTCAAGGCTTAGGGTTTTGAATGAGATGATAGGATGAATGCTGAATAAGGAACAGGGAGGAAGGGGATGCAGAGCAGTTTTATAGGAAAAAGAGAAAAGAGGTAGGGTTGGATTGGATCCTGCATTTATAGGACTAGGGAGCATGGTAAGTATATTAGGCAGCTAAAAACTAGTGTTAGGGTGCAGAGTGCTTGGAGCAACATAAAAGATGACTCTACTGAAGAAACAAGAGGCTGATAGCACATGTGCACAGGCAAAAGAGAGAGAGAAAGTTAAACATGAAATTCTCAGCAATTGCACTGAGCTGACTCCCTTCCTTCCTCCCATTTATTTATCTGTTTATTTGTTTATTGTTTCTTGGTTTTTCAAACTTTTTAAAATTGATAGTTAATTTGCAATGTTGTGTTACTTTCTGGTATATAGCCAAGTGATTCAGTTATACCTACATATATGTATTATTTTCCATTATAGTCTATTACAAGACTTTGAACATAGTGTGCTTATTGTTTATCTCTTTTATATACAGTAGCTTGCATCCACCAGTCCCAAAGTCCTAATTTATGCCTCCCCACCACATTCCCCTCTGAAAATCATAAGCTTGTTTTTTTTATGTCTGTGCGTCTGTTGCTGTTTTGTAAATAAGTTCATTTGTATTATTTTTTACATTCCACATGAGTGATGGCATATATTTGTCTTTCTCTGTCTGACCTACTTCACTTATTATTATAATCTCTATGTCTATCCATGTTGCTACAAATGTCATTATTTCATTCTTTTTTCATGTCTGAGTAATATTCCATTGTATATATGTACAAAGTCTTCTTTATCCATTTATCTGTTAATGAACACTTAGGTTGTTTCCGTATCTTGGCTATTATAAACAGTGCAGCTATGAACATTGGGATGCATGTATCTTTTTGAATTAGAATTTTTTTTTTATCATAACCTCTATTTAAAATAGACTTAAAATCTGACCATTTCTTTGTATTTCCATCATTACCAACTTTTTCTCCTGGATTACTGCAAAAGCCTGGTCATTGATCTCCTTGTTTCCTTCATTGTCCCCCACAAAGCAAACAAAACTATTCTTTTTAAACGACTTGGTGCTGTCACTGCCATGGCCCAAGTTCAGCCCCTCATCAGGAAACTAAGAGCCCACAATCCAAACTGCAAAAAATAAAAAATAAAAAAAAAAAATCAGGTCATCACACTCTGCTTAAAACTTTCTGATGGCTTCTTTTGTCTTTCAGAAGCAAATCCTAACCATGGTCTCTGAGATGGGCCCCTGGATCGCTCTTGACTTCATCTCCCAACTCTTTCCTTGGCTCAATCTACTCTAAGCACTCTGGTTCCTGTTTTTGGGGCCTTTGCATCTATGATTCCCAGTCCCTAGAATGTTCCTCCTTCAGAAATCTTCATTCACTCACTTCCTCACTCGATTTATATCTCTGCTAATAAGTCAGTTTTTTATTGGGCTTTGCCTAAACACATGACCTAAAAAGACACAAGCACCATGCATTATCACATCCTATTTTTTTACCCTGCCATATGTTTCCTCATAGAACTTATCAGAACTAGACATGGATACTTACTTATTGATTCATTGGCTACATTTTCTCACTGGGCAGCTTATTGCTTGAGAGCAGATTTCATGTCTGTTTCATTCTCTGCTATATAGAGAGCACCTAGAAAAATTCCTGGTACATGACAGTGGTTCAATAAATTTTTGTGGGATGACTATATAAATTGCATGAGGCCTCAGGAAGGTTTTGGGTAATTTTAGAGAAAAAGTTGAGATACTCTTACTATAAATGGAGTAAATTTTCAGCATCTCTATAATCAGAAGCTGAATGCTTTTGTTCTGACATAAGCGTTGATACTGCTTTGCTGAATCTCTGAAATAAGTGTTTCTATGGAACATTTAAAATGCTGACTATCATAGATTACATGAAAAATACTTCCATCCAATTACCTATAATCCTTCCTGGGACAATTATCAAATGTGCTTGTTAACATGAAATTTATCTTTCTGTTAAACATTTTGCTTTGGGTGTGATCATTTTGAATATAGAAGAAGTCATATGTTTGTGCCAGACAAATCCCTTTTCAACCTCACTAATCAAGATTGCCAGGAGAAATATCAATAACCTCAGATATGCAGATGATACCACCTCTTCACAGAAAGTGAAGAGGAACTAAAAAGCCTCTTGATGAAAGTGAAAGAGGAGAGTGAAAAAGTTGGCTTAAAGCCCCAAGACATTCAGAAAATGAAGATCATGGCATCTGGTCCCATCACTTCATGGGAAATAGATGGGGAAACAGAGGAAACAATGTCAGAGTTTAATTTGGGGGGCTCCAAAATCACTGCAGATGGTGACTGCAGCCATGAAATTAAAAGATGCTTACTCCTTGGAAGAAAAGTTATGACCAACCTAGATAGCATATTCAAAAGCAGAGACATTACTTTGCCGACTAAAGTCTATCTAGTCAAGGCTATGGTTTTTCCTGTGGGCATGTATGGATGTGAGAGTTGGACTGTGAAGAAGGCTGAGCACCAAGGAATTGATGCTTTTGCACTGTGGTGTTGGAGAAGACTCTTGAGAGTCCCTTGGATTGCTAGGAGATCCAACCAGTCCATTCTGAAGGAGATCAGCCCTTTGGAAGGAGTGATGCTAAAGCTGAAACTCTAGTACTTTGGCCACCTCATTCGAAGAGTTGGCTCATTGGAAAAGACTCTGATGCTGGGAGGGATTGGGGGCAGGAGGAGAAGGGGATGACAGAGGATGAGATGGCTGGATGGCATCACGGACTCGATGGACATGAGTGTGAGTGAACTCCGGGAGTTGGTGATGGACAGGGAGGCCTGGTGTGCTGCGATTCATAGGGTCACAAAGAGTCGGACACGACTGAGTGACTGAACTGGAACTGGAACTGGAACGATGAAAAACAATTGGTGTTCACATATGACACACTTTTAATTTGTGGAGTTCTGAAGTTTCCTAGATATTTAATATGGTTTTGACCCAGTTGAGGTTACAATTTATTTTGTAGGCTTTGTAACTGTACATTCTCCCAGCTTGGTTTAGTATTTTCACATGAGCGTGGGTTTAGTCTGAATCCTACTTTGCACAAACTATCTTGTGATGACTATGTCATGTGTCAACTTGCTGAGGCTGAAGTCCATTTCCCAGAATTCATCATCTTGTTTGTTTCTAGTTAAGGTCAGCTGCAAAGGAGATTTGTAGGAGATCTGAAGGCTGGAAAGGAAGCTACAAAATGGCCATTTTTTAGCTCATACATGTTGTGGTTGATCTGCTGACTCAGCAGCTGGGCCTGCAAATGCTCTAGCTTAATCTGATCCTCCTTTGACTTCTTTAACTCTCAGGCCAGGAGTATGTGTTTAGCCCTATTACAAAGAGCCCCCCGCCGCCCCCCCCCCCCCCCGCCACCTTCTGCTGGATACCTTCATGGCCAAGGTCAGAGGACACAGTAAGTGACACAAGTTTTAGCTCTTCCCCATGGGGTTCCATCTCGAGTGTGTTGATTCCAGTCTGTTTACATTCTCCTCTTCCTGACTGCCTTCTTATGGATTTGAAGCCCTAGTATCATATGTGGAGAAAACAGCCTTACAGAGACTGCTTAACCAACCTGTTCCCACAGTCATGTAAGGCCAGTTCCATTAAAGGAATCTATCTTAGATTAATATATATAATATAGATATAAGAATAGATATAGATATGGGTATGGATATGGATATGGGCTTCCCTGGTGGCTCAGTTGGTAAAGAATTTGCCTGCAATTCAGGAGATCTGGGTTCAATCCCTGGGTTGGGAAGATTCCCCTGGAGGAGGGCACGGCAACCCACTCCAGTATTCTTGCCTGGAGAATCCCATGGATGGAGGAGCCTTTGAGACTCTATGGGGTCACAAAGAGTCGGACATGACTGAATGACTAAGCAAAGCACACACATGGATATGGATGGGCTTCCCAGGTGGTGTGGTGATAAAGAATCTGCTTGCCATTTCAGGAGACACAAGAGATGCGGGTTCAATCCCTGGGTTGGGAAGATCTTCTGGAGTAGGAAACAGCAACCCACTCCAGTATTCTTGCCTGAGGAATCCCATGGACAGAGAAGCCTAGCAGGGTTGCAGAGTCAGACATGACTGAGCAACTAACTCTTTTCACTTTTAGTCTGTGACTGCTGACCTTATAAGAGACAGAAATTTAGACACAGGGAGAATATGAAGTCACGATGAAGGCAGAGACTGGTGTGATGCAGCTACAAGCCAATGAATGCCAAGGACTGCTGGCAACCCTCAGAAGCCAGGGGAGAGGTATGGACCAGATTCTTCTTCAGAGCTTCCAGAAGGAGCGAACCTTTCTAACACTTTGCTTTTATGCTTTAAGACTCCAGAATATGAGGGGATAAAATTTCTGTTGTCTTGCTGCTGCTGCTGCTAAGTCACTTCAGTCATGTCCGACTCTGTGCGACCCCATAGACAGCAGCCCACCAGGCTCCCCCGTCCCTGGGATTCTCCAGGCAAGAACACTGGAGTGGGTTGCCATTTCCTTCTCCAATGCATGAAAGTGAAAAGTGAAAGTGAAGTTGCTCAGTCATGTCCGACTTAGCGACCCGATGGACTGCAGCCTACCAGGCTCCTTCGTCCATGGGATTTTCCAGGCAAGAGTACTGGAGTGGGGTGCCATTGCCTGAAGCCACCCAATTTGTGGTACTTTGTTGTAGCAACCCTAGGAAACCAGTATGATTGCCAAAGACAAGATGGCATAGCTATTATAATGGGCAGGGACATCAAAGCAGTAATCAGAACACTCTAACTTGGAGAGGTCATCAGTGTTGACTAGTGGATCATGGTATATGTAGAAAAGAAATAGATGGGCAGTTTATTAAATTCTTAATTGATCTGTATAAGCCTAATAGTTCTAGGGCTAGTGAACAGAAGACCAAATTGAATCCCCCAAATATCAGAGCCCCTCAATTAATTCCCAAATTTGAGCCAGTTCACAAAACTACAATCTTTGAATGAAGGAGAGACCATGTCCCCTTGAGAAAATTGCCTGCTATGCTGACAAATACCTATATTGTTAACTTTCTTCCTAAGAAAGAAGGATTTCTTCTTCTGGGTTTCTTTCCTCCCCAAAGAAACCTGCAGTCATTTACCATTTATTAGGGTGACTGTGCATTTGGAAAAGGGAAATAGTCAAGATTGAAGGGAATTATTGAACACTGGTGCTGAGCTGACACCAATTCCTGGAGACCAAAAATCTTTCTGTTGCCTTCATAGCCAGAGTAAAGACTTATATAGTCAAAGGTCAGGTGATCAATGGAGTTTTGGCTTACCTCCAACACGCAGTGGTCCCAGTGAGTACTCATACCCACCATGGAGTTATTTCTCCATTTTCAGAATGTATAATTTGAATAGATGTACTCAGCAACTTTCAGAATCACCACATTGGTTCTCTGACACGTAGAGAGAGGACGATTGTGGCAGGAAAGGCCAAGAGGAAGCCACTAAAACGGTCTCTAACTATAAAAATAGTAAACCAAAATCAATAATTCATCCCTGGAGGCACTGAAGAGATTCATGGAACCATCAGGTCTTTGGGTGTGGGTAGGACCTGTGACTTGCTTCTAGGAAATAGGATATATAAAAAGAGATGAGATGTCATTCACTTGATTTGGTTATGTTATATAGCAAAGGTGATGGAATGTTATTCCCACTATTAGATTACATCTTGGCTGTTTAGATATACAGTACTCTCATTCTGGGCTTGAAGAAGCAATCTGACATGTTTTAAACTTTCTATAGAAAGGATCACATGGCAGGAAACTGCAGATGACCTTAAGACCTGAAGACAACTTCCAGCCAACAAAAAGATGGATCCCTCAATCATCTAACCTGAAGGAAACAAATTGTACCAACAAGCTCAATGGGATTTGAAGCAGATTCTTTCCAGTCAAAGCTCCACATGAGAATATAGCTTGTCCAACATCTTGACTGAATCCTTGTGAGACCCTGAGCAGAATTGAGGTAAGCTGCGTCTAGACCCCAGACCCACAGGAAATCTGAGATAACAAATGTGTGTTATTTTAAGCCAGTATTTCAAATTAATACACAGTTGTAGGCATTTGAAAATTCAAAATTGCCTTATGAAAGTTGAATGAAATATTGTGTCTGAAAAGAAGAGAAGCTAAGCAAACGATGATGGCTGAGAGGCCAAAAAGCTGAGGAGAGCTTCTAGAAGTATTATAGGATTGAAGGAGTAATTAAAGTTCAGAGGCTGTGCAGGAGAGACCCTGCTAAACACCACTACCTTTTAAGCTGGGATTCCTAAAGACTTCTAATTCAAGAAATAATGGTGGATGGCAAATAGTCCTTCCTTCAGAATGACTGAAATCCAGTTTTGAAATAGCTCAGTATCTGATTGGTCAAGGTGATAAATCCCAGCTGTAACTGCTTTACAGAAACAAAGTCAGATCCTCACTGAAGGAAAAAAAAACAATCCAAAGCTTCAAATTACCTCTACAGTTTTTCATACCCTGTGGACAATATGCAATGAAAGCAAGAAAATAGACAAGGAGAAATATTAAACAGTAGGAACATGGCTTCAGGAGAATCAGATTTTGGAATGATCAAACACTAAAATAAATGTTATTAATTCAGAGGTTACAGCAGAGAACTACAAACTATAATTAAAAAATAATCCAATGGAAACATTATAACATAAAAATATAATATCTAAAATAAAGAACACAATAGGTACATTTAAGAGGCGATTACATATAGCTGATGAAAAATTATAAAGTTAGAATATAGAAGAAATAAAGAGTTTTAAAAAGTGAACATGTAAGTAATTCTAGGGCTTCCCTGTTGTCTCAGACAGTAAAGAATTTGCCTCCAATGTGGGAGACCTGGATTTGATCCCTGGGTCAGGAAGATCCTCTGGAGAAGAGAATGGCAATCCACTCCAGTATTCTTCCTGGAGAATTCCATAGACAGAGGAGCCTGGTGAACTACAATCCATGGGGTCTCATAGAGTCAGACATGACTTAGCAAGTAACAATTCTACCTTTTTTTTTCAAGCAATTCTAAATGAATATAGAATGTGTAAAACTCTATCATTAATGTCCAAGACTTTCAAATTTCAAATTAAGATACATTTTGATGATAGCACAAAAGAAAATAAGAGATGTTTTGGTTAGCATCCATAGGTTATGTGGCAATAACAGACAATCTCCAAAGTCCTAATGGATTAACAAAACAATTTGTCTCACATTACATATTGGCTATGGTAGCTCTGGATTGGCTTTGGTTCCTCTTTATATATTGTCTTCATCTCAATATCCACAATATAAGTAACTACCATTTGAATCATACTATTCTCATGTTAGAACAAAAAGAGCAATGGCAGAATTTTTCAGTGGTTTTAAAGTTTCTGCTTCGATATCACATAAAATCATGTCCACTTACATTCTTTTGGCCAGTGTAAGTTGTATAGCCAAACCTTGGGTCAATGTTCAAGACAAATCAACACAGGGAGGTACTTCAAATCATATGACACTGGGCAGGATTATATGATCTTTTACTAAGAATAAGTAAGTGAGTAAGTGAAAATCGCTAGTCATGTCCAACTCTTTGCAACCCCATGGAATAGTCCATGGAATACTTCAGGCCAGAAAACTGGAGTGGGTAGCCATTCCCTTCTCCAGGGGATCTTCCCAACCCAGGAATTGAATCCAGGTCTCCCGCAATGCAGGAGGATTCTTTACCAGCTGAGCCATCAGGGAAGCCCAAGAAAACTGGAGTGGGTAACCTATCCCTTCTCCAGTGGATCTTCCCAACCCAGGAATTGAACCAGAGTCTCCTGCATTACAGGAGGATTCTTTACCAGCTGAGCTACCAAGGAAGCTCATATAAATACAGAAGTCAAAACATGTTTTTGAATCTGAAAAAAATACGATCTACCAGAGTACAAATAAAATTAACATATTCCAAGGTCCTTATATTTTCAAAGATGTGGGAAAACATCTAATTTATATTATAACCTAATAAATAAGAATCCATGTTTTAATCTCTAGTGTAATCTTAAAAAGTAAAAGAATGTATAAATAATAAGGTAATTAGAAGAGAAATAGAGTAAAAGGACTATTTTATTAATGCAAAGAAAGTAAAAAAAGAAAAAAGAAGATAACATTTATGGACTCTGTAGAAAATCAAGCATGATGGTAGATTTCCATGCAAGTATATTAAATGAAATGATATAAATATTGTGGAGATTATCAGACTGGATAAAAAGTAAACCCCTACCATATTCTATTCATAATATAAGAATGAAAAAAAATTTGAAAGGAGAGGTCAGAAAAAATATATATACAACAAGTTACCACAAGAAATCTGACGTAACTGTACTAATAATCAGACAAAGTAAACTTTTAGGTAAAAAGCATTCCTTAGAGACATTTTATTCTTAAATAAGAGTTGATCTACCAGAAACCTATGACAATTCTAGATTTCTCTCTCATAACATACTTCCCAAACATACAGAGCAAAAAGTAAAAGGATAAAATAAAGCCACTGCCAAATTCTAAAGAACTGTAGTAAATTTTAATTCAGTTTTCTGTTACTGAAAAGCCAAGTTTACGAATTATATTATTCAAGTCTCCTATAGACTTGTCAGCATATTGTCTACTTTTACTATTGCTAATTTGAGTTCAACATATTTAAGTATGGCATTTTTTCTTCCATATCTTTTATAATTTTGTAGAGTTGAGCTAATATGAACTAGGAAAAGTATATCCAAGCCCCCTAATACTAATCTAATTTTCTGTATTTTTCTTACATTTATTGTAACTTCTATTTTATTTATGATTAAAAAATATCTGGTATAGAAATACTCATAGATGTTACATCTGCATTAAACAAATATTACTTAGAAATTGTTTGATTTTGAGTAACTGAGATATCTTTCTTAATATTATTTTAAGACTGATTAAAATTTTATTTATCACATAAAAATGTCTTGAGGCAGGGGGGTCAGGACTAGTGAGAAGGGCTTTTTAAAGTCATTAATTACTGGTCTAATTAAAAAGAAAACTACTTGACCTGTGTGCAGAAATCACAAAACAAAGAAAAATAAAACATAATCAAAAAACAAAGTATAAATCACCTATACTCCAATAAAATTTTTAAAAAGCAAATTAATAACATGTGTTGTATCAAGCATTGACTTAAAGGCTAAAAGTTAAAAACAAATTTGTCTATAATTCAAACAATGTACAAGCAGTGCAATCTTGTTTTAAAAAAATCTTAAAGCAGGAGGTGGAAAATAAGCTGTCAATAAAAAGGAAATATGACAAATAAAAATAAATATTAGAAGTAAATGAAAATGTTACAGAGGAAAATATTACATCTGATGCCACTAAAACTGGAATAAACAATATGTGAACCCACAGTCAGGGACATGTAAATTAAGCTTCCAAAAAATCACACAAAATGAGATTACAAAGAAATAATCTATAAAATCATTATAAAAAGATGATAGATATGTAGAAATGAAAGAAAAAGGAAATAGGTAAGTTGAAAAAATATTATTCAAAAATTTAATAAAAGTGGTTTTGAAATAAAAGTCTTGACTCTGATGATCAAATTACATTGACTGTTTCCTTAGATAAGTTCCTGATGAAGCTATTGATATTCAAAGATTAAGAAAAAGTGTTCTAAAGGAATATTAGAAAAAAAATCAACGTACAAAAGGGAGAATAATTATGCTGCTTTGAGATTTCTCTGCAGGATATTACTTACCAAGATAATTAGAAGAATTCAATGAAATAATGTAATTATACTAGTTTTGGATTGGCACCAGGGCATTCATAAACTTACTGCAATTCTATTCAAAATATTGTTTGTGCACACATATGTAAATTTTCTAGGATGAGAACAAATGGCTTTTTACCTAATTAACAAAGAGATGGGAAATAAAAACCACAGCTGTAGGGCGTTTCCCCAGTAGAGGACTTCATTTTTCTAGTACTCCATGGAAAGAGTACTGTGTCCATGAATTTATTTCAACGCTTTTGCCTGCAATGTGGGAGACCTGGTTCTATCCCTGGTGGGGAAGATCCCCTGGAGAAAGGAATGCGTACTGGCTCCAGTATTCTTGCCTGGAGAATTCCATGGACAGAGGAGTCTGGTGGGCTAGAGTTCATGGGGTTGCCAAGAGTTGGACAGGACTGAGCGATCAACAATTTTTTTTCATGTGTGAGTTTCCATTCAAATTGTGTCTGCAATTAATGTGAATAGCATATTTTGTATAATGTGGTTGATTATCTTATAATTGAATATTCATTTATTTCAATGCATATTTGCATTTGTGCTTAGGTGACCACTTTTCACAGAAGGATCATAAAGTGACAGCATTTAAGTTCTAATATGCTAGTAAGCACATTCTTTGCTTTTTTCACCTTTCATAATGCCACAAATGACAGCTTTCTAACAGCTACCTTTGTGTAGATATTGATTTCCTGAAACAATGATGAATGGAGAAAAAATCCTAGACTCTTGCTTTTAAAAATATTACTGTATGTGAGTATTCAGTTTTGACGTAAGCTACTTATTTACATGAGTCCGATGTGACATCCTGTAAATGACTCTGTGCTTTGGAGCAATGTTCTATTTTAATTGTTTTGGGCTCAAGGAAAAAGACAGAGGCAGAATTAATATGTGAATGGCCCATTCATAAGTTGAAAGGACTAAATGACATTAAAAGAAGCTATAAAATAAAAGGCCTCAAAATTGTTTAAACAAAGAAAACAGCCATCATATGACAACTAAATATTTGTATGTATTATAACAATTGTGAGCACTGGTTTGGCTTCAACAAAAAAATTATCTGTTATATAAAATTAACATTGTTTATTTAAATTTTATTGGTTTGTACTGTGATGAATTTCACTTTTAATTTAGGTTTTATAATTGTATAAGGGATGATAGCATAAGGACTTCATTCTTAGGTTTACTTCTATATATATTTGTAGGTCATTATAATAACATCAAAGAGTTTCTGTCATCACTATGGATGAGCAAAAAAATTTTTTTTCACTTTGTAAGTGTAAAAAAATTCCCATACAGAGCATAATTCACCCAAACTGCTCATTGCCTCTCTCTCAGTATGGCTTTGCTGCAGGCAGGCTGCCTTTATTCTCACTCTACAGCAATTCCACTCATCCGTCTCAAACCATGGGAGATGGAGAGTCATACTCCAGCCAATCAGGGTCATTCTGTTCAAAACTCAAATCAGGGACTTCCCTATTGGTCCAGTGACTAAGACTACATGCTCCCAATGAAGGGGGCCTGGGTTCCATCCCTGGTCAGGGAACTAGATCCCACATGCCTCAGCTAAGAGCTCACATGCTTCAAGAGTAAAGATCCTATCAGATGTAACTAAAAGATCCCACATGCTGCAAGGAAAACAGAAGATCCTCTGTGGTGTATCTAAAACCCAATGCAGCCAAATAAATAATTGTTAAAAATTCAAAACAAACAAATCCCATAATTCCATATTTACATAGTAGAAAATTAACAAATGCCTGAAAAGTTAGTCTTCTATGTTTTGTTTTATCCTGTGCTGTGCTGTACTTATTCAGTCGTGTCCGACTCTTTGCGACCCCATGGACAATAGCTCGCCAGGCTCCTCTGTTCATGGGGATTCTCCAGGCCAGGATACTGTAGTGGGTTGCCATGCCCTCCTCCAGGGGCTCTTCCCAACCCAGGTATCAACACCAGGTCTCACGCATTGCAGCGGATTCTTTACCATCTGAGCCACCAGGGAAGCTCATTCTAGTCTGAGTTCCCTAGAAAATAGAGCATGAAGACATGACGTTTACATGTTTGCTTTTGAGGTAGAGTGCACTTTTAGTGCATGAAGAATGAAGGAAAAGGGAATTTCAGTCAAGGAAGGAGAAAAAAGTAAGACAGGATGATGTGTTACCAAGATGTTCTGCCAGGGTCCAGCCCCGGTGGATCCAGGGAATTCGATGTGGGGATGGCGTTGGCGTCAGAAAAACTTATTTGTTTATTAATATAAGATTAGATTAAGAAACAATAGTATAGTAGGAAAATTAAGTAGAGGAAGATGGCTGAATAACTTGGATTATGTGGAAGACCAATAAAGTTCCAGACAAGGAACTTGCACCATCCACGTTAGGCCACCGGCGTCCGTTTGAATATCGGAGAGTGCCCCGCCTTGGGCTCTCTCTTTTACGGATCTTAGAAGCCGGGACAAATAAGTAGACATGATGAGCCTCCCTGCTCCAGATGGGAATTCAGCCGGAAAAAGAAAAGAACAACATGGGGAAGCCCAGCATCGGTGCAAGACTCCAAAAGCTATTTTTCAAAATCTGCTTATATACCCCAAGTTGTACATAAAGAAATAGACTGCTGCAGGGGCAGCAGTCCTGACCCTCATTGAGACAAGGCTTTCTTTTTGCATACCCTCCGGTATACAAAAGGTCTCAGGTGGTTTACATTATCTTCTGGCCAAGAGGCTTGTTAACATTTTTATGGCTCTCTTCCTGGAAAACTCCTTTTCCCTAGAAGTGTTTTTTCTTTACTCTGCATCACCCTTAAAGTACAAAAAAGTTACATTCCTATAGAACAAAGGTGCAGTGGGTTATAACAAAGAAAGTACTTAACTCAAAGATCTAGTGTTGCTAATACCAGGTCTACTACCTGTTTTTCTATATACCAGCTATACCTAAAAATAAAAGATATGAAAATTTGGCAGCAAGTATTGGCTCAACAAATGAAACCTTTAATCAGTCCTATTCTAATGATTTTGACTCCTTGGAAACCTCGACATTCCTAGGATATTTTAAGCTTCCTGTGCCTCCCGCAGTCAAGAGGCCTCAAACAATCACGTGCACAACCGTACGAGTCCTGCAGGCAGGCTAAAAAGCCATCAGAGGGGTTTTTGGATTGAAACACTCGTATTATGCCCAGGAGATTTATTATCTAAAAGCTCTAATTTTTTCCAGAAAAAGGTGGTGGGGGGACAGCCCCCTGTTAATGACAGAAGAGTAGGTGGAAAGCATAACATAGTAAAGCAGGCAGATTCTGGTCTTGGGGGGTGGATGCTCAGGAATTTCCAGGGGGAATCCCTGAAGCCAAACACGCCCTTGCGTTTTGTCAGGCTTCCTTCCGCATGACCTTGTCATGGGTGGGATTCCTCACACTGGCTCCAGACAACATTCATAGCAGAATAGGAAAACCGGCTGGTGATTGGTTGTGTAGGATAGTAGTCCCCAGCCTTTTTGGCACCAGGGACTAGTTTCTCGGAAGACAATTTTTCCACAGATCAGGGATGGGGGGATGATTTCAGGATGATTCAAACACATCTACTGTGCACTTTATTTCTATTATTATTACATCAGCTCCACATTAGGTCATCAGGCGTTAGATCCCAGTGATTGGGGAGTCTTCATGTAGCATATTTTCAGAACGGATGTGTGGAATCCCTCCTTTCCTGAACTGTTTGGTTTTGTTGGAAAGAGAGGACAGGCAATCCATTTATCTGCCATTTCCTTTCTATCTCCCGTCTCATTAGTCAAAGTTCACCTCATGGGACCTTAACATCCCCATGTGACCCCACTAGACAGTCACTGGAGAAGGCAGAGTCTGTGTGTGTCCAGGAGATAAAATTGGAGTCTTAAAACCATCGTGGCTTTTTCTAGGGTGAACATGATGGTGGCTCAATCCTTGCCCTCCAAGGCAGGGGAGATAACCTATGGTGTCAAGAGACAAGGAGCCTGTGCTGGAACAGAACACATACCTCCAATATCTGATATCATAGAGCTCAGGGTTCAGAGGAAGAAAGAAGCTACTTTTTAAAAAGTGTTTCTAAAATATTTACTGTGACTATCATGTGGTTGCCTGTGCCTGTGCGTGCTAAGTCGCTTCTGCTGTTTCTGGCTATTTGTGACATGATGGACTGGAGCCTGCCAGGCACCTCTGTCCATGGGGATTCTCCTGGCAAGAATGCCAGAGTGGGTTGCCATTTCTTCCTCTGGGGGAATCTTCCTGACCCAGAGATCAAATCCATGTCTCTTCTGTCTCTTGCACTGGAGGCAGGTTCTTTGTCATGGAGCCACCTGGGAAGCCTTAGGGTAGTTTGTTATACAGCAAAAGCTAACTAATATGTTTCATACCTAAAACATAGCTTATTTCCCCTCTTTTTTCAATTGATAGCCACCTTTCAAATTTACAATGTCAATTAAAATGTTGGTCCCCCTTCCGAAATAAATACAAAATAAATTGAAGCATTTTTGAAAGGAAGACCAGCTACCAGGAATTTCAACTGGCATTTTAATATGTTCCATGATCACAGATGAAACTTTTTCTTCACAAATTTTCCTTTTACTTTATAGCAGAGAAGAGTTGTTTAGCACAGAGAAAAATATTTATGCTTTTTGAGAATACCAAGGAATCGTGTTTTCTGCAAAACGTATGATCTCTTTCTCCTCCTTAAATATCTACATAAGGTTTTTTGGAGGGAATACAGAAAAGAATTATTGACATATTTTATGAATAAAATCTCATTAATCCTCATCTTCTGACTATACTCAGAGCCAGAAGCCTTGGAAACTCTACATTCTCATTCAAGTAGTACCTGATCTGGGAAGTCCAACTGAACTAAGAATCTCAGAGATGAAATTGTTCAAGCTTGCTTTACTTTAAACTAATATATTGGTACTTCCCTGATGGCTCAATGGTAAAGAACCCATCTGTTAATGCAGGAGACAGGGGTTCAATCCCTGGTCCAGGAATATCCCACATGTGATGGAGCAGCTAAGCCCATGCACTACAACTATTGAGCCTGTGCTCCAGAGTCTGGAAGGCACAACTACTGAGCCCACATGTCGCAGTAACTGCAGTCCATGCACCCTAGAGCCCGTGCTCTGCAATAAGAGAAGCCACTGCAATGACAGCCTATGCACCACAACTAGAGAATAGCTCCCGCTTGCCGCAGCTGGAGAAAAGCCCACACAGCAACAGACTCAGAATAGTCAAAAATATATAAATAAAATTACTTTAAAGCCAATATATTAATTATAACTAATACATTAACCTATTGGCAGTGGAATATAAGTCAGTGCAGAATTGCCAAGAGCGTTGCACTAGTTCAGAAAATAAATTGGATATTTTCTTCATAAACTGCCAGGTAACTACCATTTAGGGAAGATGAAATAGGAAAGGACAATTCTTTTAAATACCACCTGCAGAAATTCTGCATGGTATCCTGTCAACAAGGAAATAGAATACATGATTTGGGGGATCAGCATTTCTTGCTTCATAGTGGAGCTCTCAAAATTAATGTTTTTAAAGACTAACAGATTTAGAAATAAAAAGTATTTTACAGATATGATGATTATGATTAGTTTGAAAGAAAATATTATATATGCTCCTTAAAATGGGATTAAAAAAGAGCTTTTATTTCTAGTTGGATGAAGAACAAGAAATCTACATATAATAAGAGCCATGTGGTATTCGCTATACTTACTTACTATCCTTTTTTATTTGTCTTGTTGGTCAGCTTTAAGCAATGAAAAAGATAATACACACATCGGGAAATAATGAGAAGGGTTAATGTCAGCCCATATAATTTCGTTTATTAAATTGGTACCAAGCTTTCCATTTAAAAGCACATGTTCTCACAACTGCAGATAATTCAACTGTGCACCTTGAGATCAGTCTATTATATACCAACTACAGTGAAAATAAAGGAATGGAATGGCTATCCTCCAGATAGGGGAAAAAAAAAAAATCAATTAACTGAGCAGCCTGCAATTCTTCGACATTACTAATCTTTCCACGTAGTCTCAGTAGGATTCTTTTAGAAATGAGTACACTTTCCAACAATTATCCAAACCTCCCCAGCAAGTCACATCCACTAGTGCAGTGAAAAATTCAAGAAGGTAAAGATTCCTATATACTCCAATGGTTATTGATATATTTTTTTCTGGAAGACAAAAAGGTATTCCTTTAGAAACAAACAGATCTTTTTCTAATAAGTGGCTATACTATGAAACAAATGTTTTCTGCAGTGTACACTGACTTCCAAAATCAGCTAGTTTATCAGAATGCATGTGTGTGTGCGTATTTGTATACATGCAAATAGAGATAGAGAATGAAATACAGACCTTTTTGTCTGAAGAGATTTAAATACATATTCTGAAAAATGTCAATGGTAAATAGATGCAATTAAACTTTAAATATGATTTAATTCAAATAATTTTGCATGCTAAAAAGCATGTTGCTTTTCAGAATAGACATAGGAAGTTATTATGATCATGTAATCTCTTGCTAGCTCCCTCAAAATCAGGGGTAGCCTTATTCTTACAAAAGAGGAAAAGCAGAATTATAAACCCGAAGAAGAGTTGAAGGAGATTTAAATAGCTGCACATTAAATAATGATAAAATTTTTCACTGATAATCTTGTTAGGCTGAAGATATTCAGTTTATGGGGAGTGTAATTATTTAACAATAGGAATCATTGACATTCATTCAACAAATATTAGTGAATTACTGGAATTTACCAAGCACTTTTCTAAGCACTGAGTATGTTGTAGGGGTATAAATAAGCTCCTGCTCTTATAAAGATTACATTCTAGAATAGAGAAACAGGAATTGAACAAGTAAATATAATAAATTCCAATATGGATGAAGAAAATAAAACAGGGTAATGACACAGTGACTAAAGCGGGGTAGGGCTGAGAACTGGTTACTTTATGTCTCACGTTAAAACAAAGCTTTGTTGAGAAGGTAACATTCATTTCAAGGCCTAAATGATGAGAATGTTCAGTACAGTTCAATTCAGTTGCTCAGTTGTGTCCGACTTTTTGCAACCCCATGAACCGCAGCACACCAGGCCTCCCTGTCCATCACCAACTCCCGGAGTTCACCCAAATCCATATCCGTTGTGTCAGTGATGCCATCCAACCATCTCATCCTCTGTCATCCCCTTTTCTTCCTGCCCCCAATCTTTCCCAGCATCAGGGTCTTTTCAAATGAGTCAGCTCTTCACATCAGGTGGCCAAAGTATTGGAGTCTCAGCTTTAGCATTACTCCTTCCAAAGAATACCCAGGACTGATCTCCTTTAGGATGGACTGGTTGGATCTCCTTGCAGTCCAAAGAACTCTCAAGAGTCTTCTCCAATACCACAGTGCAAAAGCATCAATTCTTCAGCGCTCAGCTTTCTTCACAGTCCAACTCTCACATCCATACATGACCACTGGAAAAACCATAGCCTTGACTAGATGGACCTTAGTTGGCAAAGTAATGTCTCTGCTTTTGAATATGCCATCTAGGTTGGTCATAACTTTCCTTCCAAGGAGTAAACGTCTTTTAATTTCATGGCTGCAGTCACCATCTGCAGTGATTTTGGAGCCCAGAAAAATAAAGTCAGCCACTGTTTCCCCATCTATTTGCCACGAAGTGAGGGGACCAGATGCCATGATCTTCGTTTTCTGAATGTTGAGCTTTAAGCCAACTTTTTCACTCTCCTCTTTCTCTTTCATCAAGAGGCTCTTTAGTTCTTCTTCACTTTCTGCCATAAGGGTGGTGTCATCTGCATATCTGAGGTTATTGATATTTCTCCCAGCAATCTTGATTCCAGCTTGTGCTTCTTCCAGCCCAGTGTTTCTCATGATGTACTCTGCATATAAGTTAAATAAGCAGGGTGACAATATACACCTTGACACACTCCTTTTCCTATTTGGAACCAGTCTGTTGTTCCATATCCAGTTCTAACTGTTGCTTCCTGACCTTCATACAGATTTCTCAAGAGGCAGGTCAGTTGGTCTGGTATTCCCATCTCTCTCAGAATTTTCCACAGTTTATTGTGATCCACACAGTCAAAGGCTTTGGCATAGTCAATAAAGCAGAAATAGATGTTTTTCTGGAACTCTCTTGCTCTTTCCATGATCCAGTGGATGTTGGCAATTTGATCTCTGGTTCCTCTGCCTTTTCTGAAACCAGCTTGAACATCTGTAAGTTCACAGTTCACGTATTGCTGAAGCCTGGCTTGGAGAATTTTGAGCTTTCCTTTACTAGCGTGTGAGATGAGTGCAACTGTGTGGTAGTTTGCGCATTCTTTGGCATTTCCTTTCTTTGGGATTGGAATGAAAACTGACCTTTTCCAGTCCTGTGGCCACTGCTGATTTTTTCAAATGTGATGGAATTCCAGTTGAGCTATTTCAAATCCTAAAAGATGATGAGAATGAGGCAGCCATATAAAAAAATCTGGAGTTTAACTAGGTCTCATTTGTTTATTTTTGTTTTTATTTACATAACTCTGGGAGACTGATTGAAACAGATATTGCTGCAATTTATGTCAGAGGGTGTTCTGCCTGTTTTTTCTAAAAGTTTTATGTTGATAGTATCTGGTCTTACATGTAGGTCTTTCATCCATTTTGCGTTTATTTTTGTGTGTGGTGTTAAAGAATATTCTAATTTCATTCTTTTTACATGTGGCTATCCAGTTTTCCCTATACAGAACAGTATGGAAGTTCATTAAGACACTAAAAGTAGAGCTACCTTATGATCTAGCAATCCCACTCCTGGGTATATATCCAGAGAAAAACTTGGTTCAAAAGTATACATATACACCCTAATGTTTACTTCAGCACTGTTTACAATAGCCAATACGTAGGAGCAGCCTAAATGTCCATCTACAGATGAACAAATAAAGAAGATGTGGTATGTGTACACAATGGAATATTACTCAGCCATTAAAAAGAATGAAATAATGCCATTTGCAACAACATGAATATACCTGGGGATTATCATACTCAGTGAAGTAAATCAAAGAAATGCAAATATCATATGATATCACTTATGCAGAATCTAAAAAAAATGGTACAAATGAACTTATTTACAAAACAGATTCACAGATTTAAAGAATGAACTTTTGGTTATCAGGGGAGAAGGGTGGGGGGCAGGAATATTGAGAGTTTGGGACTGACATGTACACACTGATATATTTAAAACAAATAACCAACAAAGACCTACTGTATATAGCACAGGGAACTCTGCTTCATATTCTGTAATAAGCTAAATGAGAAAAGAAGTTGAAAAAGAATAGATATGTATATGTATCTATGTGTATATATATGCATAACTGAATCACTTTGCTGTACATATGTACATCTGGAGCTTAGAGTTTTAGATAGAAGGAATAACAATGTTTGAAATAAACCTACTAAGGCCAAAGATTAGAAAGGCCAGTATAGCTGGGGTTTGGTGAGCTGAGACTGGTTCATGTTGGGCCACTGATAATCATGATAAGGAACTGAGATTTTATTTTAAGTATGCCTAAAGCCATGAAAAGCTATTCAGCTGGGGAGAAACATAATATGACAAGTTTTTAAAAGATCAATCTGGTAGTTATATTAGAAGTGGAAATGGAAGGAGTGAGCCCAGTTGAGAGTTTGTCATAATATAACAGAGGAGGGATATTAGTGGCTTGTTCCAGGGTGGTATTTGTAAGGGGTGTATATATTGGAAATGGAAAAAGTGGATGGATTGTGGGTGTATAGTGGGAATAGAGTCAGCAGGACAAGGGGACAGATTTGATATGGGTGACAAAGATGACTTTTAGATTTTCAGTTTACACCATTCAATAAGAGATGAGATACTAAAAAGTGGATCACATTTGGGGTTGTAGAGTTTGGAGATTATAAGTATTTTGTTGAACTTGTTAAATCTGACATATCTTTGAGCCATTGAAATGGAGAAGTTGAGTAGAAAACTGGACATGTGAACCTGGGGCTCAAAGAAGTCTGGACAAAAGGATTAGTCAGATCACCCTTATCCCTTGGCCCCAATACCACTATCCACAGAAGGATTCAAGATAGACCTACAGAGCATTGGTTTCTGGTAAATTTCTCTTCTTGACCTGACACGATTCTTGGTAATGAATAAAATAGGTCCCTAGGGCTCAGGGTGCCCCAGGTAGGACAATATCTACAACATAGCTTGACATTGTCAGGGCCATTGATATCAACTATCAGTCTCAATAGAACTGAGACCAATCTAACTTCTTCTAAGAGACCAATTTAGAACTAAATAATCCTTTTTTTCACACATCCCATCAACCTCCCTCCCATCCCTCTTTTCATCAGCTACTACCAGAAATCCAAATTCTCAGACTTTTGCCCCATCTAGCTCTGTATGTGGTAAGTCTGATCTCATCACCTACATGTTCCTGATCCCCAGTCCTACATCCTCTGAGACTCGTGGCTTGTTATCAGCAAAATTCCCCACATCCTTTTCTTCATCTCTTAATGTTCCCTTCACCTATTTGTTCTTTCTTTATTTTTGTCTGTGCTGGGTCTTCTTTGCTTTGCATGGGCTTTCTCTAGTTGTAGTGAACAGGGGCTACTCTTTGTTGTGGTGTGCAGGCTTCTCATTGAAGTGACTTCTCTTGCTGTGGAGCACAGGCTCTAAGCGAATGGGCTTCAGTAATTGTGGCTCTCAGGTCCTAAAGCACTCAGGCTTCCGTAGTTGCAGCATGTGGGCTCTGTAGTTGCAGCTGGCAAGCTCTAGAGTGCAGACTCAGTAGTTGTGGAGCATAGGCTTAGTTGCTCTGTGGCATGTGGAATCGTCCTGGACCAGGGATCAAACCCATGTCCCCTGCATGGCAGGCAGATTCTTATCCACTACACCACTAGGAAAGTCCTCACCTTCTTGTTCTAATCATATTCGGGTTCTTTCCTAAGAACAATGCCTCCTTTGCAGCCCTTTTAAATGCTACTTATAGGACCTTGAGGCAGGGTAGGTGCCCTGGTTGCTCTGCAATTATTTTATCTTCATTCTATGTAAAAAACCACAGGTCTTTAAATTGCATTACCCTATGCCTCATTCTATTAGAAGTTGTCACATATTGCACTCTTGGTTACTCAGCCAAATTCACGATGAAGGATATCCTTCAACTTAACTTTAGACATTACAAGCTCTCATAACCTTCCGTGTTTCCAAATTACTAATCTGGTACCCTGATTCCATCTATTTCAAAATCTTATCAGGATTCCAACCCATTGACCAAGTTGATGCTTATCTTATGCTTCATCTTACTTGTAGAGTTGCTGTGCTACTTTTTATGATGCCTATTTCCTACTTTTTTTTCATCTTCTCCAACCCTCCAACATATCCACATTCTTCTTTATTCTCATTACATCTATCACTTATTCTGCCATAATGATATTTTCTCTCTGCTACCTGTATAAATGAATGAATAATGACAACCCTTATACTTATACCTTGAATCCCCTTTCTCTGTACCACCTGAAGTCTTTGCTCTGGAAATTAACCTCTCTATACAGAATCATTTTCCTCATCATATAAACTTGCTGTAAAATATTCTACTTTAGATATAATATTTCCAATATTAAATAAGATACTTTCCATTATCTCATGTCTCCTTCCAGTTATGATCTCATTTTTCTCTTTCATTTGAAAGCAAAATTCTTCAGACTGTTGTCTATACTTACTGTCTCAGATTCTTCATCTCCTTTTCATTCTTTAATCCACACTAACCCAAATTTTCCCTCTCCATTGCACGGAAACCACTTCTGTCATGGTGAATGGAACTTCTTATCACCAACTCAAGTGCTGAGTTATCTGTCTTCATTTTACAAAAGTGTTGAACAGCATTTCATAGAGATGACAATTTCCCTTTTCTGAAAATACTTTCTTCATCTGGCATTTAAGCTACATTCCCCTGGCTTTCCTCCTGCATCACTGGCTGCTTCTTCTTAATCTCTTTTTTTGGCTTCTCTTCCAATTCTTATCTCTCTACATTGCAGTCCCCCAGGGCTCATCCCTCAGACTGCTCTTCTCCTTTATCTTCAGCATTTCTCTTAAGTGAATTCATCCAGTCTTGTGGCTTTGAACATCCTTTATATGCTGATAATTTCCAAACTTGTCTTTAATCCAGACTGCTTCTTTGAGCAGCAAACTTACAAATGAGTATTCAACTACTTCTGTAACATCTCCACTTTGAGGTCTAAAGGGATATCCATCTTAATATATCAGAAACCCAATTTTTGGCATTTGTTCCCAAGCCTGCTATTCTTGCAGTTTTCCTCATTCAGTTAATGGCAACTATAATACATTTTTCCATCTGCTCAAAACTCAGGGGTTGATCTGTGTCTGTTTCCTGTCCTCATTATGCACATCAATGCTAAGCAGTTATTATCAGCTCTACCTTCAAAATCTATCCTGATTCTGGCTACCCCTTGTTTTACCAATTTGGGACATGCCACTATCATTTATTACTTAGCTTCCTAACTGGACTTCCTCTTTTTCCCTTATTTTGTCCCCTATAGAGCAGCCACAGGGCTTCCCAGGTGGCTCAGAGGTAAAAAAATTGGCTTGCCAATGCAGGAGATGCAAGAGACCTCAGTCTGATCCTTGGGTCGGGAAGATCCCCTGGAGGAGGAAATGGCCACCCACTCCAGTCTTCTTGCCTAGGAAATCCCATGGATAGAGGAGCCTGGCAGGCTACAGTCCATGGAGTCTCAAAGAGTCAGACACAACTGGGCACACAAGCACCACCAGAACAGCCACAGGGATTTTTTTTTTTTAAATATACATCAGATCACTTGTTCAAAATTCTCTAAAGGTTCCCCATCACACTTAGAAAACCATCAGAATTCCTACCTATGAAGTCTCTGCCCGTCTTTCTGTCATCATCTTTTTACACTTTCCTCTTTGTTCACTCTATTCCAGTCTTCTTGCAATCACTTGGACATGAACAATTCGAATTCATTCCTGCCTCAGAGTCTTTCTATTCACTGTACCTTCTGCCTGGAATGATACTTATCTGTCTGTTCTTGTTCTTGTTCCTCTTCAATCAGATTTCTGCTCAAACCCTATATTGGGACGTAGACCTTCTCCCATCATTCTATTTAAAAGAGCCATCACCACCCTCCCTAACCTCCTTCATATTGTTCTCTATCCACTTACTTTGCTTGAAAGTCTTCACAAAACTTTCCTTAGATGGAGGTATTTGATTTTTTTCCTATTTTGTCTTATTTCTTCCCTGGAATGAGATCAGAGCAGAGATTTTATCTTTTCTTCACTTCTGTATTCTAAGAGTGTCACTATTATCTGGCATAGTAAGCACTCATGAAACATTTGACTTATGAACATATAAATTAAGAAAATAATCAATAAATGAGTAAATGAATATTGTCAGAGAAGTCCACAGGAGGACTTTGGAAGATGATCATAATTTTCATTTTGCATTAGCTGAATTTGAGATGCAGGGCAAGCACCCAAGTAAAGATGTTTAGAAGATTTGAAAAGCCAGTTCTGAAATTTGGAAGAATTTTCAGAGTGAGAAATAAAGAAAAAGCATCTGTATTAGTTTCCTACTGCTGCTATTACAAGTTACCATGACTTTAGTGGCTCAAAACAACACAAATTTATCATTTCAGAGTTTGGGAGGTCAAAAGTTCTGAAGCGGCAACCCACTCCAGTATTCTTGCCTGGAAAATCCCATGGACAGAGGAGCCTGACAGGCTACAATCCATGGGGTCGCAGAGAGTTGAACACAATTTAGCAACTAAACAGCAAAACAACAGGCACGGCTCTATTCCCTCTGGCAGCTCCAGGAAAGAATCTGTTTCCATTCCTTTTCTATAAGCAGAGGGTACACACTTGCCTTGGCTATGGCCCCTACCACCATCTTCAAAGCCAGCAATGTACCACCTTCAAATCTCTCTGTCTCTTACTTTTGTTCTAGCTCTCTCTTTTTCACTCTCTCTGATTTCTGCCTCCATCATCACATCTCCTGCTCTGACTCTGACTCTCCTGCTTCCTTTTTATAAGTACCTTTGTGATTATGTTGGACAATACTCGGATAATTCAAGAATAATTTATCTATTTAAAGATCCTAAACAAAACCGCATCTGCACATTTCCCCTTGTCATGTAATGTGACATACTTGCAGATTCTGAGGATTATGATGTGGACATCTTTGGGGGGGCAATATTCTGTCTACCACAGAAGTCAGTAAAGCAAGTCATCTATAAGTCTCATGTGGTGGTGATTTAGTCGCTCAGTTGTGTCCAACTCTTGTGACCCCATGGACAGTAGCCCACCAGGCTCCTCCACCCATGAAATTTCCCAGTCAAGAACACTGGAGTGGGTTGCCATTTTCTTCTCTAATAAGACTCATAAGTTATCTTTAAGACTGATATGGACTTGTGTCCAATAGGTGAGTAAAATTCCAAAATATTGGAATGCTGTGGAATAGAGATTTTCAGGAAGGAAAGATTTGTCCTGATGATAAAATGCTGGAGAAGCATTACAAAAGATAAGAAGAGGCATACAGATGACCAAAAACACATGAAAAGATTCTCAGCATTGCTTATTATTAGAGAAATGCAAATCAAAACCATAAAGAGGTATCTCCTCGCACTGTTCAGATTGGAATCATCAAAAAGTCTACAAATAACAAAAGCTCGAATGGGTGTGGAGGAAATCGAGCCCTCCTACACAATGGGTAGGAATGTAAAATGATGCAGTCACTATGTAGAACAGTATGGGATCTCCTAAAAAAACTAAAAATAGAGCTATCTAATCCAGCAATCACACTCCTGGGCATATATCTAGAGAAAACCATAATTTGAAAAGATACACATACCCCAATGTTCATTGCAGCACTATTTACAATAGTCAGAACATGGGAGCATCCTAAATGTTCATCGATGGATGAATGGATAAGGAAGATGTGGTACATATAGACAATGGAATATTACATGGCCATAAAAAGGAACAAAATAAGGACATTTGCAGCAACGTGCATGGACCTAGAGATTGTCATACTGAGTGAAGTAAGTCAGACAGAGAAAGATAATATCATATGATATCACTTGTATGTGGAATCTAAACAAAGAGTATTTACAAAACAGAAATAGATCCACAGACTTAGAAAACAAACTTATGGTTCCAAAAGGGGAGATGTGGTGGGGGAGGGATTAATCAAGAGCTTGGGATTAACAGATACAAACTACTCTATGGTGGGATGGGGGAGGGGGTGGAGGTTCATGAGGGAAGGTGTGTGTATATATATATATAAAATTATGACTGATTGGTTTCTGTATGTATAGCAGAAACCAACACAACATTTTCCTCCAATTAAAAAATAAAATTAAAAAATAGATAAACAACATGTTTATTATGAAGAAGTTCCTACTTCATAGTTGACCCAACTACATGTTCAGTGGGTACTTATTCAAAGAGTTTTGATACAGAAAGACAGGAAGGAGGTGGATAGAGCAAAGACTGTTTCCAGGAAGTAGTTAAAAGGGAAGAAGGGGTTGGGGAGAAAGAACAAAAGACAAACTAGGTGGTGAAGGGACAGCAAATTTTCCTTTTGGATTCAGCTCCAGAGAAGATGGTAGACTTGAAGGCAACTTGAACTACATGCCACAAAACTCTCTCTTCTCTAGTATCAGGGAATTTGTATCTGGGCTGTGGGATGTGTCAGGTAAGCATTCTGATGGGTTTCTGCCTTGCTTCCATGAGAAAAAATCATGGTGGGCTGAGGATGTGGAGATTGTATAGACTTGGGAACAAAAAAGCGGAATGAGAGCACTGAGTGTCTGCCCCAGTGATTATCACTTAAATGGGCCAGAACAAAATAAGAAAGTCGATTTTGATTTCCTGGGTTTTGTCCCAAGTGAGTTATCCTCTAGCTCTAGGAACTCAAGCCCAATATGAGAAAGGGAGAGGAGGCAGAGAGGGGAGAAGGAGAAGCAGAAAGCAAACTGAGGGAAAACTTGGGTGAGAGGGATAAATTAGGAGCTTGGGATTAACATACACAAACTACTATATATAACATAGATAATCAACAGTGACCTATTGTACAGCACAGGGAACTATATTCAATATTCTGCAATAATCTATATGGGAAAAGAATCTGAAAAAGAATGAATATATGTGTATTATATATAGCTGAATCACTTTGCTGTATTCATGCAACTAGCACAACATTATACATCAACTGTAATTCAGTAAAAAATTTAAACAAAGAAAGAAAACTGAGAAAGGAAGAAAAAGCCCAAAACCAGAGTTCTGAAGTAAAACTTCTGTGTGGTGCACAGCTCAGAAATGTGGGCACTTAGAACAAGTGAAGGAAAAAGATAAGTCTCAATTAATAAACTTCATTTCTGATTCTAAACTTCAGTCGGAAGATAGAAATGCTTGTGAATAGGCCCATTGTTTTCTTATTTGAATACAGCATCAAATCAGTAGGTTCTGAAGTCAATCTGATTGAGGTACTTAGGAAGAACACAAAAGCTCCAGTTTTATTCTTTTCACTGGGCACAGATGACCCTGATGAGCCCTTTTCCAACAATGAGAGGAATCACTCTCATCCCACTTTATTAAGCCCCTTCTGTGTATAGGGCATACAGAGAGGAAGAGAAGACAGGGCCCATACTGCAGAATGACTGTGTTTCCCAAGTGAGTCAGTATTCTTGGGAAGTGAACCTGGGTGGACCATTGACAGATTCCCTTGCCCTCTCATTGCCCTTTGGGCTTCCCTTGCGGGGGAAATCGGAAGGGGTCAACTAAAAGATGCACAACATGAGAGTTGTGAGTTAAGTTTTATTTGAGGCAAAATGAGGACTGCAGCCTGGGAGACAGCACCTCAGATAGCTCTGAGCAACTGCTCCAAAGAGGTGGGGGGGGGGGAGATCAATATATAACATTTTGGAAAAAGGACAGTTTATTGCAATCAAGCACTTACTTTACAAGAGGTTTTCTGCTAGTCACCAGGAGCTGATGTCATCATGAAGGGATTTAATACTTCTTTATTATGAAGAGATGCAAGGACTGGAATTATGAAATCAATTCCTGAAGATATCTAACTATCTAAAGACCTGTTTCACCAGATTCCCTGGAGCACAGAGTGCCTCACTCTCCACCCTGAATTCCCCTCAGGGGATGTTGAAGGTCAACAGCTGCAGCGGCACAGGGTCCAGTCTCTGCAGAAGTGAAGTGAAGTGAAGTGAATTCGCTCAGTTGTGTCCGACTCTTTGCGACCCCATGGACTGTAGCCTATCAGGCTCCTCCATCCATGGGATTTTCCAGGCAAGAGTGCTGGAGTGGGTTGCCATTTCGTTCTCCAGGGGATCTTCCCGACCCAGGAATCGAACCTGGGTCTCCCCCATTGCGGGCAGATGCTTTACCGTCTGAGCCACCAGGGAAGCCCCCAACCTCTGCAGAGGCAGATGGCAAATGCCCTTGCTGTTGTTCAGTCGTTGGCAAATGCTCTTGGAGAGCGGCAATTTGTAGTTGACAGAGGGAAGAGAACAAGTTTGGGAGTTTATTTTCTCAGCCTTCTTCTTGAAGGGTCACATCAAGCCATCTATGTGTTAATGCCTGTCATCAATTCTTACCTGTAACCCAGTGGGTCTCTAGGTTCAGCTAACGACAAGCTTCCTTTCCCAGACCTTTAGGGCCTAGAGTAGGTAATGGATAATGCACCCAGACCCTTGTCACTAGCCCTAGGTATAGTGTCATCTTTTCTGGCTTCCCCAGATGGCACCTATGTTTTATACATTTTTGTAAATAGTCCTTTCATTAAACGCTCCTCAAATATTGTAACTTAAACATGCCATCTGTTTGCTGGTGTGACCCAGAAACCATAAGAAAGACAGGCACATGACATTTTCTGCCCTAGAATATTGGTCATTATGTTTAACTGAAGAAAGAACGAAACAGAATTTGAAAATATCAAATGAAATGTAAAACTCTCTCTACCCACAACAGCTGTGCCTACCAGAAATCATCATTGCTTTAAGAAAAAAATATATAGCACACTGCTTAATTAATAGTTTAATTGAAAGCTATTTGATTAAAAGTTTTAATTAAATAGGTTTGATAGAGGTAAAACCAGCTAGAAATAATGAAAGGCCTAAACCATACAATTATATATTTGTTGTTCCCTACAGGTAGACAAATATCGATTAATGGCTAACCACATATTCTAGAACAGAGGTCTTTCTACCTATTTTCAAAGTTAGTGAGTAACACTACTTGATTCCAATGCTTTCAAACACATGTGGATCTATTCATTTTGTTTAAGAAGATCAATACTTTCCCTGAATTCTTACTACTTTCACACAACCAATATTCTTCTTAGAATTAACATAAATTTTTACATGACAGAGCTTTAGCAGAAGGGCAGAAGTTTCCGAGAGCATATGCAGCTTCAGTCATGTGTTTTAAGTTCCCAGATCTCATTTTCCTCATCTAGAAAACAGGGATGTTAAGAGCTTATATGGAAGGGGAATGATGAAGATAAACTAGATAACACCTCTCTACCACTTACTGCATCTGTTGGCTTACAGTTAGTACGCCATAATGTTGAACATTATTATGTAGAAATATGATAAAGAATGATCTTCTGCTTCTCCTTAAGTGACACAAGTAATTTCAGATATCGCTCTTCATTTTGGTTCTTGCTGTCTGTGTTCTGTGAAAGCCAGGTGTCTCTGTGTTAGTGTCGCCTTCTAGCCCTGAGCAAGCACTGATGTGGAATGGTTCTCTGAGCCTCTGAGCAGGTTGTCTCACAGACAGCAATGCACAATTCACAATGGCCATGGCAGCAACTCAATAGGCAGAACTGTCTCTCCATCTTGATGTTGTAAAATGAGGTAATCATTCATGCACATGATGATTATACTAGCCATTTTTACCTCACATCTCCTACAAAGTCACCCCTAAATTTTCTTCAGCCAGTGTAGGGATAAGCCTCCAGTAACATTGTACAGGAGGTGGTGATCAAAATCATCACAAAGAAAAACAAATTCAAGAAGGCAAAATGGTTGTCTGACATGGCTTTACAAATAGCTGAGAAAAGAAGAGAAGTGAAAGACAAGGGAGAAAGGGAACAATATACCTAACTGAATGCAGAGTTCCAGAGTATAGCAAGGAGAGATAAGAAGACCTTCTAAAATGCACAATGCAAACAAATAGAGGAAAACAACAGAGTGGGAAAGACTAGAGATCTCTTCAAGAAAATTGGAGCTACCAAGGGAACATTTCATGAAAGGATGAGCACAATAAAGGACAGAAATGGTATGGACCTAAAAGAAGCAGAAGAGATTAAGAAGAGGTGACAAGAATACACAGAAGAACTATACAAAAAAGATCTTCATGACCCAGATAACCATGATAATGTGATCACTCACCTAGAGCCAGACATCTTGGAATGTGAAATCAAGTGGGCCTTAGGAAGCATCACTAAGAACAAAGCTAGTGGAAGTGGCAGAATTCCAGCTGTGCTATTTAAAATACTAAAAGCTGGTGCTGTTAAAGTGCTGTACTCAATATGTCAACAAATTTGGGAAACTCAGCAGTGGCCACAGGACTGGAAAAAGCCAGATTACATTCCAATCCCTAAGAAGGTCAAGGCCAAACTATGTTCAAACTACTGGTTAATTGACCTCATTTCACATTCTAGCAAGTTAATGCTCAAAATCCTTCAAGATAGACTTTAGCAGTATATGAACTGAGAACTCCCAGATGTGCAAGCTGGATTTAGATATGGCAGAGGAACCAGAGATCAAATTGTCAACATTCGTTGGATCATAGAGAAAGCAAAGGAATTCCAAAAAGAAACATCTACTTCTACTTCATTGACTACGCTAAAGCCTTTAACTGTGAATCACAACAAACTGTGGAAAACTCTCAAGAGATGGAAATACCAGACTACTTTACCTGTCTTCTGAGAAAACTGCATGCGGGTCAAGAAGTAACAGAACCAGACATGGAACAACAGACTGGTTCAAATTTGGGAAAGGAGTACCACAAGGCTGTATATTGTTTATTTAACTTATATGCAGAGTACATCATGTGAAATGCCAGGCTGGACGAATCACAAGCTGGAATCAAGATCTGTGGGAGAAATATAAACAATCTCAGATATACAGATGATACCACTATAATTGCAGAAAGTGAAGAGGAACTAAAGAACCTCTTGATGAAAGTGAAAGAGAAGAGTGAAAAAGCTGGCTTGAAACTCAACATTTAAAACACTAAGATCATGGCATCTGGTCCCATCACAAATAGAAGGGGAAAAAATGAATTTTTTTTTTTCCTTAGGGTCCAAAATCACCGTGAATGGTGACTGCAGCCATGCAATTCAAAGAAGCTTGCTCCTTGGAAGGAACATTATGACCAACCTGCTGCTGCTGCTGCTGCTAAGTCGCTTCAGTCATGTCCGACTTTGTGCGACCCCATAGACGGCAGCCCACCAGGCTCTGCCGTTTCTGGGATTCCCCAGGCAAGAACACTGGAGTGGATTGCCATTTCATTCTCCAATGCAGGAAAGTGAAAAGCGAAAGTGAAGTCACTGAGTCGTGTCCAACTCTCAGCGACCCCATGGACTGCAGCCTACCAGGCTCCTCCATCCATGGGATTATCCAGGCAAAAGTACTGGAGTGGGGTGCCATTGCCTTCTCCAATGAACAACCTAGACAGTATTAAAAAGTAGAGACATTACTTTGCCGACAAAGGTCCATATAGTCAAAGCTATGGTTTTTCCAGTAGTCATGTATGGATGTGAGTTGGACTATAAAGAAAGTTGAGCACTAAAGAACTGGTGCTTTCAAATTGTGGTGTTGGAGAAGACTCTGAAAGTCCCTTGGACAGCAAGGAGATCAAACGCGTCAATCCTAAAGGAAATAAACCCTGAATATTCATTGGAAGGACTGATGCTAAAACTAAAGCTCAAATAATTTGGCCACCTGATGCAAAGAGTCAACTCATTGGAAAAGACCCTGATGCTGGGAAAGATTGAGGGCAGGAGGATAAGGGGGCAATGGAGGATGAGAGGGCAATGGTTGGATGGCATCACCAACTCAATGGATGAGTTTGAGCAAACTCTAGGAGATAGTGAAGGACAGGGAAGCCTGGCACACTGCAGTCCATGGGGTCACAAAGAGTTGGACATGATTTAATGAGTGAACAACAGCAACAACATAGGAATTAGGAAGAGAGGAAAAGGTACTGTGTAGAGGGTAGAATCTTCTTTGATTCTGGAAGGACTGAATAACTAAGTTGGATGTTCAGTAATGAGCTGTCAATTTAAATGGAATTAGCCTATATATATTATATATATATATATAATATATTTCATAGATACACATATAAAACTGAATCACTGTTCTTTATACCTGAAACTAATGTGATATTGTAACTCAACCATACTTCAATAGAATAACTTTTTTAAAATGGAGACAGCTCTTGGAAATAACCCTTAGCTAAGTCTTATGCACATTCCCCTTATTGTAATTAAAAGGAAACCTTCAGTAGGGGTTGCTGTCTTCTAGAATTTTTAATAATGGGACCCAGCATAGGTAGAAGGGAGAGAAAAGTTTTCAGAGGAGCCAAGAGATAAACTGAGAATTCTTAAGTCTGCCCATGGCCTTTCTTTGCAATTAAGGTAAATTAAATCCAAATAAAATGTTAGGTGCAAATAAGAAGATGCAGAGAGTGTCATCAAATAGTGTCATAAAGAACACATATACTGAAAAAAATAGGGCAGAGGTAGTTAAATCACAAATTTGATTACAGAGTTTATTAAACACTGTTAGGTCTCTGCTTAGATCCTTTTTTTCCATTTCTGCAAGTCTTTTCCCAGTTTTTGGATGGTTTTGCTTCTAAGGGTTCAGGTCCTTATTAGAGAACTCCCTTTGGCTATTACAGACCCTTTGACTTGACATATTGTTATTGTTTAGTCGCTGAGTCATGTCTGAGTCTTTGTAACCTCATGAACTGTAGCCTGCCAGGCTTCTTTGTCCATGGGTTTTCCCAGGCAAGAATACTGAAGTGGGCTGCCATTTCCTTCTCCAGGGGATCTTCCTGACTCAAGAATAGAACCTGCATCTCCTGCATTGGCAGGCAGATTCTTTACCATTGAGCCACCTGGGAAGCCCTTGCAGGGACATACAGAAAGCCTTAAATGCCTGGAAGTTTATATCATGGTCAAGAATGTGACAGTGGCCTCATATACCCAAGAGCAGGAGGAAAAGAAGCCTCTGCCTTATTTGTTCATTTCAAGGGGATAAGAAGTTTAAGGATACCTATCAATTTCCTGCCCAGAAATAAAAGCACAGCCAAAAAGCAGGAGAAATATCTTTCCTATTAATATTTTAAATTTTCTATATCAAATATAAGTTTCAAGAATTTTTTCTTATTTTTTAGATTTTAATATAGGATTTTATTTCTATTTCAGTAATGAAATATTTTTATCCCTCAGTTTTGGGCAATAGTCATAATTATAGTTATAATAATTATAGGTCTTTTTCTTTTAATTTTTCTTCTACTTCCTGCATTGTCTCTGTTTCTTCTAAATTTCTTTTTTCTTTTTTTCCTGTTTATTGTTTTCTTCTTCTCAAATTACAGGCTTTCTTCAAATGTCTGGTGACATTGGTGAGGCAGAGACTTTAAGGAATTCCATTTGCAATGGCAGAAGAAAAGAGCAAAAATAATATATACATGGAATGCAGCAGAATGGAGTAAGTAAGTGCAGGATAAAATGAAGTGTCAGTGGAGAGTAGATTTGAGAGTGTTGTTAGCAGACTGAAATACTTAGATAACTAGGTGGTAGATCTATCAGAGGTATACACTGAAGAGTAGAAAAAAGGGAAGTCTGGCTTGACCCATGTGTTATTCTAATGGAAATGGGTTCATGTCTTAGCATATTATGGTGAATAAAAGAGGGCCACCAAGATGAGGCTGAGCTAAGATCATTTCTCACATTCTAAGTGTGGACTGGAGACCCTTCCCCAGGGCATGCAGACCCTGGGATAGGAAGTTGGGAAGTTCCTGACATAGAGCTCAGGCGGTCTCACCTAGCAGATGGTACCTGAATAGGGGAAATTTTCAGATAACTGAAAGTCAAAGACACAGCAATCAGGTAGAATCATTTTATTTTCTTTATTTTTTCTTTTAATTAATTTTTACTGGAGTATAGTTGCTTTACAGTGTTGTGTTGATTTCTACTGTACAGTAATATGAATCAGCTATATGTGTGTGTGTGTGTATGTGTGTGTGTGTGTGTATCATATATCAAATGTATCATATATCCCCTTCTTTTTGGATTTCCTTCCCATGTAAGTCACCACAGAGCACTGAATGGGCTTTCCTGGTAGCTCACATGGTAAAGAATCTGCCTTCAATGTGGGAGACCCAGGTTTGATCCCTGGGTCAGGAAGATCCCCTGGAGAAGGGAATGGCAACCCACTCCAGTATTCTTGCCTGAAGAATTCCATGGATAGGGGAGCCTGGCAGGCTACAGACCATAGGGTCGCAAAGAGTCAGGCATGACTGAATGACTACACTTTCACTTTATTTTTTTTCAGAGCATTGAATAGAGTTCCCTGAGCTATATAGTAGGTTCTCATTCATTATTTTATATGTAGTATCAATGGTGTATATATGTCAATCCCAATCTCCCAATTCACCCCACACCCCCCATTCCCCCTTGGTATCCATATGTTTGATCTCTGCATCTGTGTCTGTTTCTGCATTGCAAACAAGTTTATCTATACCATGTTTCTAGATTCTACATACAGGCAATAATATGCAATATTTGTTTTTCTCTTTGAGACTTAATTATTTTAGTGGTTTCGTCTACCCTCATCAGTGTCTAATCAGTGACTGAAATGGGAGGGGTGGTCAAAGTCTCAAATGAAGGAAACTAAGAAAGATGAGAATTCTGTATAAGAGAGCTGAGGCCACTACCCAAGAGGAAGTCTTGATATGAGCAATTGCCCGAAGAGATCACAGAAGAAGAATTGACATGGAAACATGTTCCTACACACTGAGTCATGGCTGACTGGGAGGAACCAGGGATTATTGAACATCATCCCAAGTCTGGGTGGAGTACAGGGAAAAATATCCAGCCCCAGCTTCAACTCACTCTCATTATAAACTGGATCTCTGCCTGCTCAGATTTGACAGAGGAAACAGGCTGGGTCTGGGCCAGGAGATGTAGCTTGTAGATAGATCTGGTGGTAAGAGCCGAGGGAAGGCAAAGGCAGGTGAAATGAGAGAGCAAACTGACATCAGAATTTTGACCTGCAGAGGGCAGGGCCAGGTCAACCAATGATTCTGAAGTTTCACCATGTGTCAGAGTCAACCGAGAAGCTTGTAAAAGTATGGTTGCTCAGACCCCATGCTCAAAGATATGGATTTATCTGGGGTAAGAACCAAGGATGTTTATCAATTTAAGAAACTTCTAGAAGAGTTTTAGATACACACACAGAATCAATGTAAAGAAAAAATAGTACAGAAAATTTCTTATATATCCTATACTCAGTTTCCCCTGTTAACACCTTACACTAGTATAGAATTCCTGTGAAAACCAATGAATCAATACTGAAACATTATTATTAACTAACACTCACACTTTATTGTGATTTCTTTAGTTTTCACCCCATGTCCTTCTGTCAGGATTCCATCCAAGATACCACATGACATTTAGTTGTCATGGTCTTCTTAGGCTCCTAGGAGTTGTGACAGTTTGTCATACTTCCCTTGCTTTTGATGACCTTGACAATCTTGAGGATTACTGGCGAGGTATTTTGTAGCCTGTCCCTCAACTAAGATTATTTTAATGTTTTTTTCATGATGTGTGTGAGTGCATGCTCAATTGCTTCAGTTGTATCTGACTTTTTGAGGCTCTATGTACCAAAGCTCCTCTATCCATTGGATTCTTCAGGCGAGAATACTGGAGTGGATTGCCATGCCCTCCTCCAAGAGATCTTCCTGACCCAGGGACTGAAGCAACGTCTCCTGCATCTCCTGGCATTGCAAACAGATTCTTCACTGATGAGTCACCAGGAAAGCCCTTTTCTTATGATGAGACTGGAGTTATATATTTTAGCAAGAAAGATCAGAGAGGTAAAGTGTCATTTTCATCATGCCAATATTGATGGTGCATGCTGTCAACATGACATCACTGCTGATGTTGACCTTGATCACCTGGGTGAGGTCTGTCAGGCAGGTTTCTCCACTGTAAAGCTACACGTTTTTCTTCCTTTCCATTCTGTCTTCTTTGGAATAAAGTTGCTACACAGAGTCCATTCTTAAGGAGTGGAGAGTAACATTCTACTTCCTTGAGGTTAGCGGACCTATTACATTTTTTAGTATGCTAAAATATACACAGGATAAAATTTACCAATTTGACAATTTTCAGATGTTGTATTTATTTTTTTCAGTCTCCCAGCCATTCTAACTTGCACCTAGGTTTGAGAACCACTCAGATCCATGGAGGAAGGAGATGATGGAGAGACACTGAGGTGTTTAGAATCCCACTGAACATCAGACTGGATGTTGACATCTTTAGTGGATAATTTGGGGAGCCACATGTACCCTCCTAACTGTCTGCCCCTTTTTGCAGTTGCTATAGCTTATCTGTGCCTGACAGGGAGAAGGTTTTGGTCTGAGTGGGGACATGCAATACTTGAGTAGAGGCAGAAATCTCATCTCTACATCTTTGTTTCTCCCACAGCCTCACATGCAGCAGTTGACACAGAATATATGAGACAGTTTATTACTGAAGAAAATATTCTATTGATAAGAGTTAGTGTTAGTCGCTCAGTTGTGCCTGACTCTTTGCGACCCCATGGACTGCAGCCCACCAGGCTCCTCTGTACATGAGATTTTCCAGGCAAGGATACTGGAGTGGGTTCCCATTTCCTTCTACTGATAACATTGTCAAATTTCACCACCTGACCTAGGTAAGCATACTCCCCTGACACCCAGGTATTGTTGACCTGTCCCAGAGCTAAGACTTGTCTTAGACCATCCCCCTCTTGAAATCACATGCTCATCCTCTTCTCATGCCAAATTCTAACCCCCTCAAATTGACCCAAGGCATCCAATCACATGACCACTTGGAGGAAATAGGAAAAGAGTTACTCCTGTCTGTAAAACAACATTTTGTGATCTTCACAGTTCTCCAGAGGCCTGAGAACATGGGCCAAAAGGACATCCATGTCCAGAAGCAACTTCTCAGTAAATGTTTCCTCACCTCCCAATAAACATTCACTAACTTAAGGCCTCAGATAGAAGGATCAGTGAGGACATTATTACAGGAGCTTGAATTAAAGAGAGGACCAGACATTTGACTGTAATGATGGATAAGGTGATAAAGATGAGAGGAAACCTGTTTCTGCAGCCTGTAGCGACGACTTTAAGTATCAAAGAGACGAAAGAGAGGAAATGGTCAACTATTATTCTAAGACTGTCTTAATGGCCAACTGGACTTTTATAGTGGTACTGTCTCTCACTGTGAGAAAAAAAAGCTTAAGCCTGGGGAGACGGTGTCAGAAGAAAAAAAATGAAGGCTTTAGTCACCACTGATTTTAGTCTCCAACGGTGAAGAGCCAGGGAAGCAGAAATAACTGCAACCCAGAGGGCAATGCAAAACCCAGGAACTGCGGTTTGTGGAATGAAGCAGCAGGCAAGTCACTAGTGGAGAGGTTTGTAGGGGGAGAGGAGAAATCGCATTTCCAGGCTCTCTTATGTCTTGGCAGTGGAGACCAGGGGAGACAAATGAATGTAGACAAGAACACAGCCAGAGAGTGTCAGTACATCTGCTGACAGGAAGCAGCTTTTCAATGCTGCAGAGCCGAGCCTGAGTTTGCAACACGGGAAAGGAACTTTTGTCAACACAGTTTCCAACAATTCACTGCAACTCTTTTATGAGATTCTTTGTTCATGCCAGATTCCAAAGACAACAACAGAGATGTCCTGTTCTGAAGATGATGGCCAAAGGCAGGCTGAAGAAGCAAGAAGCCTAGAAATGATGAGAGATCCGAGGAGACTTTGAGTCTTACAAAGTTATTGTTTGGTTGAAAATAATCTAATCTGAGTGCTGTATTTTCATTGGTCAAGAGTCTCCTCTTCCAAAATAATTCAAAATAATGTGCCCCGAGCTTCTCAAGGGGAAAGCTCTTGCAGAACCATTCCTCTCCTGGCAAGGTTTCTGAGTGAGCTCAGAAGGCTGCAGGCTTTGGGCAGGGATGGGAAGTGGGGGCATGGCATCCCTCTGCCTGGGGCACCTAGGATTTCCATTTCTTTTCATTTCCACTAATGAAAACAAACGAAGGCAATCAGCTATGGGGAAAAATACACTCTCTGGCTCTTATAAAGGACCAGGGTCCACTTGTCCTGAGACCTGTGATGGACAAGCTTATTAGCATGGAACATTTAAATAACTGGGAGAACCTCCAGGAGAATTCACAGAAAGCACGCTGGCACATGACCACTTAGATGCATCTATGTAACCTCTCTATACCTGCATAACATACACATGTGTGTGCGCGCACGTGCACACACACACACACACATAAGATCTACTGGGGAAAAAAAAACAACAACAAAGAACAATTTCTGCTTTCCCCTTCACCCTTTCTCTGCAGTTATTCTTGGGCATATTCCCTATTTTAAAAATGGGAAAAAGAGAAAATATTCTCCAGATAATACCCCTGAAAAGTGATATAGAGTTTTAACAGGTTTGTCCCCATTGCCCTAAGAAAGGAATGTATAAGTATATGGTCCACTGTTAAAATATGATAACAGATTCCTATGTTCTTGATATCAGAATCTGCCCCTTCTATCCTTTCTGTCACCTAGGTAAGGAGTTTAGGAAAGGAATAGAGATACTTAATGGGAACATCATGTACCATTTTAACATGGTACAATGAAACCTTTCCTTTATTTGTCCCTGAACTCCTCAGAGAAAATATCCACTTCCAGTCATGTGTTGTGGAGTTGGTTCTGTTTGGGGGAACTCCTATGAAATTCCAACTCTGAATTCAAAGCGGGTGTGAGGTAAGAACCGAGGAGGCAAATGAGATATGAGCTACCCAAGAAGACTTTTATTCCATTTGAGTTTCTGTATTTACTTTTCTTCAAGGCTGTGTTTATACTTCTTATTTTGATAGCTTCAACATTGTTGATTACTTGACTCCTAGAAGAAAAACTAAGGGAAGCATATTTATAATATTGTATTAGGCAGTTGCAAACAGCAGACTCAAATTTAGTGGTTTCCATTGTAAAAAAAAAAAAAAAAGATTACAGATAAAGACAAAGATGTTAGCTCAAATAATTATTTCCTAGAGAAGTGGTCAAAATCATATCCCAGAACTGGTCTGAGAACTGGAAATCTATGCTGTCCTAGCCAAACACTAAATGCCAAGAAGTCGACTCTACTGAACCATTACTGCTGCCAGCCACAATGCATCAGGAGCTCAAGTCTACAGCACTAGAACACACTGCCATTGGAAAGCCAAATGCTTTGGTTATTTTCTGTGCTGGCACAAACAGAGGCTCTATACCAGGAATTTTTCTTTTTTTGCTTATCTCCAAATTCATGGAACTTAAGTCATATGATAGCATGCTTATTGCAAAGAAGGCTGGGAATTTGATTTCAGGCTTCAACATTGCAGGACTCATGCAGGAAGCAGGATTCTTGAGGCAGGGGTTTTTCCAAATGTAGAGAAACTCTTTCACAGATGATGGAAAGATATGGTTATCAGTTCAGTTCAGTTCAGTCGCTCAGTCGTGTCCGACTCTTTGTGACCCCATGAATTGCAGCACGCCAGGCCTCCCTGTCCATCACCAACTCCCGGAGTTCACTCAGACTCACGTCCATCGAGTCGGTGATGCCATCCAGCCATCTCATCCTCTGTCATCCCCTTCTTCTCCTGCCCCTAATCCCTCCCAGCATCAGAGTCTTTTCCAATGAGTCAACTCTTTGCATGAGGTGGCCAGAGTATTGGAGTCTCAGCTTTAGCATCATTCCTTCCAAAGAACACCCAGGACTGATCTCCTTTAGAATGGACAGACTGGATCTCCTTGCAGTCCAAGGAACTCTCAAGAGTCTTTTCCAACACCACAGTTCAAAAACATCAGTTCTTCAGCGCTCAGCTTTCTTCATAGTCCAACTCTCACATCTATACATGACTACTGGAAAAACCATAGCCTTGACTAGACGGACCTTTGTTGGCAAAGTAATGTCTCTGTTTTTGATTATGCTATCTAGGTTGGTCATAAATTTCCTTCCAAGGAGTAAGCATCTTTTAATTTCATGGCTGCAGTCACCATCTGCAGTGATTTTGAAGCCCCCCAAAATAAAGTCTGACACTGTTTCCACGGTTTCCCCATCTATTTCTCATGAAGTGATGGGACCAGATGCCATGATCTTAGTTTTCTGAATGTTGAGCTTTAAGCCAACTTTTTCACTCTCCTCTTTCACTTTCATCAAGAGGCTTTTTAGTTCCTCTTCAATAGCAGATTTTTACTAGAACAGTGGCTGGGTATATCTCTCTTTTATCCTGTCAGTTCTATTTGTGTTCCAGTCACTTCTCCAGCCCATGACTTAATCAGCCAGATTTCATACTATGCTTTCCAATAATCTGATACTTGAATATTTGCATGTGTAACCTAACTGGCTTTCATTCCACAATCTGAGCTGTATTGGCTAGGTTAAAAGTTCTCTGTTGAGATGAAAGGATAAAGAAGATGTGTGTACACACACACACACACACACACACACACACAATATGGAATACTACTCAGCCACAAAAAAGAATGAAATTATGCCATTCCCAGGTAGCATCAGTGGTAAAGAACCTACTTGCCACTGCAGGAGATGTAACAGATGCAGGTTCAATCCCTGGGTCAGGAAAATCCCCTGCAGAAGGGCAGGGCAACTGACTCCAGTATTGTTGCCTGGAGAATCCCATGGACAGAGGAGCCTGGCGGCCTCCAGTTCATAGGGTCAGAAAGAGTCGGACACGACTAAAGGGACTCAGTACACACACATACAGCAACATGGAAAGACCTAGAGACTTATCATACTAAATGAAGTGAGTCAGACAGAGAAAGACAAATGTCATATTATATCACTTATATATTGAATCTAAAATGTGACACAAATGAATTTATCTGTGAAACAGAAACAGACTACAGACATAGAGAACAGACTTGTGGTTGCCAAGGGGGAGATGGGTGGAAGAGGAAGACTGGGAGCTTGGGATTAGCAGATGCAAACTATTACTATATACAGGATGGATAAACAACAAGATCCTACTGTATAGCACAGGAAACTAGAGACAATATCCTATGATAAACTATAATGGAAAAGTATATGAAAAAGAATATGACAAAATACATTTAATAAATAAGATGTGTAAAAAAAGAAAAAAAGTTCATTGTTGAATGCTCCAAGCCTTCAATTTTAGTTAACCAGCAATTCTATATTCAAACACATAATTATCTGTAACATATTTATAACTTTGCTAGCCTGTACCAGACCCCTTTTTTTAGAGGCTTTCTTTAACAGCATTAATGCCCTTGCTCTTTTTTCGAACAGAATTGTTTCCCATGCTCACGTATTCTTTGGCACTAAACTCATAGATTCTGGACCTAGTAATTGCAGCTAGGGCTTTATATGCCTAAAAGTCTATATTTAGAGGAAGACCTGTGTATGAAAGGGGCTATCTATTTCACGAGCAGACCAATGCTAAAACAACAAAACCAAGAGCAAACCCAACCCTATACAAGGAAATTTATATTCCACAAGCAGTGAATATTTTTATAACGTGCTGGGCACTGAACAGCAGGCTACGGATTGAAAGAGAAATAATAGAGATGCTACGTTCCAGGATGATAAGACTGAGTCCAGTAAAATGGCAGACACATGCAGCGTGATGTAAGAGGAAGGGAGCTCCACAAAGCTGCCAAGGTCTGGTTGTGCAGCTGATGAGGGGATTGTGTGAAGAAGGGGAGAGACAACATTTGGGGCCATAATTTGCACATCTTAAGAATGACTTTCTCTGCCAGTGTCTTTCATTTAACAGTATTTGTATGGGGGACTTCCCTGGTGGTCTGGTGGTTAAGATTTCACCTTCCAATGAAAGGGGTGCAGGTTCGATCCCTGGTTGGGGAGCTAAAATCCCACATGCCTCATAATCAGAACATTAAAAAAAACAGAAATATTGTAACAAATTCAATAGAAGCTTTAAAAATTATCTATTTATTAAATAAATAAATAAAACATGGATGGAGCAAATGTGACAAAAGCTTAACATCTGGATGGAAGGGTTTCTATGGATTCTCTGTACTATTCTCACACCTTTTCTGTAGGTCAAAATTATGTCAGTATAAAAGTTAACAAAAGAATAAAAAACATTTCAGCCATTACAACTTCATAAATAGATTGTGCCTTCCTAATACCATCTCTATATCTGGTTTGTGGGCAAGGAATTTACATCTCTAGGAAGTCTCAGTCTACTAAATATTTGACACATTCTTGACTTTTCTTACAGATAATGTCATATCTGCATGTAGAGGAAAATCAAGCTGCACTTTTACTCTGGGCTTAATTCTTACCAACAAGAACAAGAGAGTTCTTTGATTGTTTGTTTTTGAGAGTTCTTAAAAAGGATGACTGGAACTTTGAAAGAAAGTGATCCTCTTGGAGTTTCTAAAAGTGAAGTGTTGGCAACAGAAATAAAAGTGCGGGGGGCGCTCCGCAGAAAGAAAGAGGCAGTGGAACTTCCCTCAGCAAAGCTGAGGGGTCCTGAAGAGAGGTGAACCTGCTGTCTGCCAACCCAGCCCCTCGGCGAGTGAGAGACAATCAGACACGACAGGGCTTCCGTCTAAGCAGTTCCGCTTTATTGCCGCAAGCTCCCGACTTACAAAGGCAAGCGGGGGGGGGTGGGGTGGGGGGGGTGGGGGAGGGGGGTGGGGAGGGGTGGGGGGGGTGTTGTGAGGGACTTTCCATAGTTGCACCAATCACATTAAAGGTCAAATCGTCATGTGCCATCATTATAACAGGAGTCTATGGTGATCATGCGCTGTCCACGTGCACGGAAATCAAGAGAGCCAATCAAAAACTTTGACAAACAACTTAGGCCAGGCGCCATCTTAGTTTCTGACCGCAAAGCTAGCCCTTCTTTTTAAGGTTTCCCATTTAGGGCCCCACATAAAAGTACAATAGATTTTAGATTAATTAATTAGTTTCATTGAAGTATAGTTGATTTATAATGTTATGTGAATGTCTCCTATACAACTAAGTGATTCAGCTATACACATATATATTTTTTCATATTCTTTTCCATTATGGTTTTTAAATTTTGTTTATTTATTTCTGGCTATGTTGGGTCTTCATTGCTGTGGGTGGGCTTTATCTAGTTTCTGCTAGCAGGAGCTGCTCTCCAGTTGTGGTGTGCAGGCTTCTCATTGTGGTGGTTTCTCTTGTTGTGGAACACTGGCTTTAGGCACACAGACTCAGCAGTTGTGGGGCACAGGCTTAGTTGTCCCATGGCATGTGGAATCTTTCTGGACCAGGGATCAAACCCATGTCCTCTGCACTGGCAGGCAGATTCTTAACAACTGGACCACGAGGGCAGTCCTCCATTATGGTTTATTACAGGATATTGAATATAGCCCCCTGTGCTATACAGTAGGACCTTGTTGTTTATGCATTTTATGTGTAATAGTTTGTATCTGCTAATCCCAAACTCCCTATCAATCCCTCCCCTACTCCTCTTCCCCTTAGGCAATCACATTGTTTGCTCTCTATGTGTGTCTATTTCATAGATAAATTCATTTGTCTCATATTTTAGATTCTACATACATGATATCACATAGTATTTGTCTTTCTCTTTCTGACTTACTTCACATAGTATGATAATCTCTAGGTCCATCTATGTTTCTGCAAATGACATTATTTTAGAGAACATCATATTCTTAAAAAGTTAGATAGAATGTGATTATAATCTCATGATCAGGGTTTCTAAAATGTGTTCAAGGGAGATGAAAGAGTCTATAAATTCTTATAATTGAATGAGAAATTAGATTAAAGGGAAATAAAAAGGAAGAGACATCTAAAGAAATCAGTGTGCCAACTCAGAGTTCTTCTTATGCACCCAAAAGATAAAAGGTGGAGAAAAAGAAAAAAAAAAAAAAGAGAGAAATATGGGAGACTGATGCCAGTTTCATTCCTGCGTTGCCTAATGCCTTATACCCAACACTGTGGGATGGAAAAAAGGCATAGAAAATTCAGTAAGTATTTACTCAGTCATCACAACAAGGCAGTGATGTGATTGACACAAAGACATCAACCAACACTATTCTGGAAGATAGAAAGTTTTTTCAATGGCAAAAGACATGAAAACTTACAGACATGGCCATAGAAAGTGGGAACTAACACATTATACTCCACACTGTGTGTAGAACATCCTGGATCTCCCAAAGTTCCCCACAGAAACATGGAGCCAAGGAGGAGTGGCATGAGAATTCCTCCTTGAGTGGGTTTGCACCCTCCTAGCCACCTACTGCTTGACTGTTGAGAGCCTGAGTGCCACCTGGAGTAATACATTATATAAAAATGGTGGCTCAGTAGTAAAGAATCTGCCTGAAATGCAGGAGATGCAGGAGATGTGGGTTTGATCCCTGGTTTTTGGGAAAATTCCCTGGAGGAGGGCATGGCAATCCACTCCAGTATTCTTGCTGGGAAAATCCCATGGACAGAAGAGCCTCGTGGACTATGTCCATGGGGTCGCAGAGAGTTGGACACAACGGAGTGACTAACATGCTCCTTATTTCCTACTTCTGAGATTGTTGAAAACATATACACATCCCCTTCTGCCAGCTCTGAGAGTTGTAAGCTTGAAGAGGCCAGCCTCCCCCTTCATAATGTAAGAAGCTTGTTTTTTCCTAAGCAAAATTATACCTTTAATTATAGTCAGTTATTTACCATTTTAGTTGTATCTTCACAATTCCATTTCAATTAGTTGACTGGGTAACTGTGAGTTATCTTTGAAATGATGACATGTAGCTATCTGTTTTTCAATCATATTTAAACAAGCACATCCCGGCAAGCCTCTGTGCAACCAAACATTATCTTCTGCACAGAAGTTTCAAAAAGAAATTGCTTCTTGTACACTTTAATCAACGGATGTTTTATACCTCATCCAGACACTTGTGATTTCCACTTGAAGTGTCTGGTCCAATGAGAAAATTATTTTTGAGTGGCTATCTTGAGACACATTTTAAAAACCCCAATTAGTTGGCACAAATCTCAGAACTCCAAGGTCAGAGCTGACAGTAAAGGAAAGATTAAGTCACAAAATTTAAAGCATAATTATTCATGATTAAAACTGTAATATGGACCCAGGTAATCTTTATCCATTTTTTCAGGTAAGGTCAGGATTGAGCTTTCCTTAATTCCATCGTTATTGTGGCCACTTCCCCCCACATTTAAGACTTCTTCCTTCTTAAGTTCTTATTGTTCTAAAAATCGGCTGCCTCTGACAAAATATAAAAGGCAAAGAATTTTATCTCCTTATTTTCATTGCCCCTACCCTCACCCTCCTGCCCCATTCACATCTGAAATGTCACAAGTATCCAATTTCTTCTGAAGAAACAGCTTTGGTCTCAATTTTCATTACTACCTGGACAGGATATTGCAATTTCATTTTCTGCTATCTCTTTCTTCAGGTATCTCTTACTACCCTTCGGCTTGAAGCAGCCAAGAAATTATAACTGTGACCACTTCCAATATTCAATCCAGGATGCCAAACTGTGTGGAATCAGGAAGACAATTGACATACTTGACAAACCCTTCTTCCTTTATTCCTAGCCACATTTTTTTTTTTTGCAACAATAATGGTCCACTTGATTTTGTAGAATTCTTGTGTTAACATCTTTGTGGTTTCTCTAATTCTTCTTATCAACTCAGCTATCTGGACAAAAGGACTTTGCAGCAATTCCACTTAACAGTTATTCAGTGATATGATCCACAGAAAGACAACAATGGACACACCTGGCAATGTGAAGCTTCTATGGAGATGGCTAAATGAAGGAGAAGATCCCCAACATACCCCTGGGTGAAGGTAAGGCTTTTTAGTTTCCCAAGTTCCCTACAGGGACATTCAGGGTTGGATGGCACAACCAACATGGGCCAAGGATTACACTATGCACAAGGCATTCCCCTTGCCAGTCTTGTGGAGGATTTCAAAAAGTCCTCCATGACCTGTGTGATTATTCTAGACACTATCTACCATTCCAACAGCTTCAAAACAATTATCGATCATTTCTGAGCATTTGCTACAGGTTTAGATGAAGAAAGAGCTTCCCTTGTAACTCAGTCAGTAAAGAATCTGCCTGCAGTGCAGGAGACCCAGGTTCAATCCCTGGGTTGGGAAGATCCCCTGGAGAAGGAAATGGCGACCCACTCTAGTATTCTTGCCTGGAAAATCTCAAGGACAGAGGAGCCTGGTGGGCTATAGTCCATGGGGTCGCAAAGAGTCGGACATGACTGAGTGACTAACACTCACTCACTTACTTAGATGAAGAGTATGGCAAAACCAATACAATATTGTAAAGTAAAAAGAAATAAAATAAAATAAAACCTGAAAAAAAAAGAGGGTAATTTTCCAAAAGCATCATCTGGCAATCCCAGGCCTTAAGCCTATCTGATGTTTGCCCTGGTAGCACCCAAGTCAAATGTTTTATCTCACCCTGTAACTCTTTTTCCCTTTGTGTATCACATACTGATTGTGAACATCAGGGTACAATCAGGCAGAGAGGAATTTCAGAGCTATCTTTGGCTTTTTTTTCATCCTTGTAGTCCAATCAGGATCTAAGTTGTGTGAATTCTTTCTGTAAAAGTCCATTCCTTTTTCTCCAGTCCCATAGTTCCTACTCTAGGTCAGACCTCCATTACTTCTTACTCAAAACTAATCCAGCAATTTCTGAGCTGATTTCTGTGCCCCTAAGCTCTCTTCTCTTCTCTCTATCCATTCCCCCACATACCTTTACCAAACAGACCTCATTATCTTCTTTCTGTACACAGTATTCCAAGGTGAGCTCATCTATTCTCTTGGGTTAAAATATCATAATTTTGCTAATGAGTCCAGCCAGAGGAACTCTTCGAATCTCAGACTCACACATCCCACAGAGCCTACTTGATGTTTTCACTTGGATGTCTTATAGGTATCTCAAACTTGTTGTTCAGTCGCTCAGTCATGTCCAACTCTTTGCGATCTCATGGATTGCAGCACGCCAGGCTTCCCTGCCCTTCACCATCTCCTGGAGCTTGCTCAAACTCATGTCCATTGAGTTGGTGATGGCATTCAACCACCTTGTCCTCTGTTGTCCCCTTCTCCTCCTGTGTCAACCTTTCCCAGCATCAGAGTCTTTTCCAATGAGTCAGCTCTTTGCATCAGGTGGCCAAAATACTTGAGTTTCAGCTTTAGCATCAGTTCTTCCAATGAACAGCCAGGACTGATCTCCCCCAGGATGGACTGGTTGGATCTCCTCGTTGTCCAAGGGACCCTCAAGAGTCTTCTCCAACACCACAGTTCAAAAGCATCAGTTATTCAGTGCTCAGCTTTCTTCACAGTCCAACTCTCACATCCATACATGACCACTGAAAAAACCATAGCCTTGACTAGACGGACCTTTGTTGGCAAAGTAATGTCTCTGCTTTTGAATATGCTGTCTACGTTTGTCAAATTTAACATGTCTAAAACAGAACAATTCATTTCCCATCCAAAATGTATTCCCTTCCCTCAGTCATCACCATCTTAATAATTGATATCAATTCAAAGATGTGCTCTGTTGTGCTCAGTCGCTCAGTCATGTCTGACTCTTGTGACCCCATAGACTGTAGCCCGCCAGGCTCCTCTGTCCATGGAGATTCTCCAGGCAAGAATACTGAAGTGGGTTGCCATGCCCTTCTCCAGGGGATCTTCCCAACCCAGGGATCAAACCCAGGTCTCCCACATTTCAGACAAATTCTTTACCATCTGAGCCAACAGGGAAGCCCGAGAATATTGGAGTCAGTAACCTATCCCTTCTCCAGAGGAACTCCCTGACCCAGGAATCAAATTGGGGTCTCCTACATTGCAGGTGGATTCTTTACCAGTTGAGCTACCTGGGGAAGCTCTAGTTCAAAGAGAGTCATTCTTAATTCCTCCTTATCCCTAAGTTTCAGCATCCAATCTATACAGTAAGTCATGATGATGAACCTCAAGTATTCACAGTTCTTCATCCCCATAGTCACCACCTTAGTCTAGGCTACCATCATTCCTCCATCATATGTCACTTAGACTACCGCAACAACTGCTGATCTGGTCTATAACTTTTTTTTTCTTGCTCCTCTTTAATCCATTTTGGATGACATATCAAGAATACTCTTTAAACGAGTGTATAACTTGGGTCACATCACTTGCTTCAAACCCCTTAGATGTCTTCCTGTTTATTTAAACTCCTAGTCATAGCCTACAATGTCTTATCTCTCCTACCTCAACTCAAACCATCAACTCCCAATTTGTCCAATAAGCTCCAGACACACTGAACTTCTTAAACTCATTCCTTCTTCAGGCCTTTGCAAATACTGGCCTTTCTGCTTAGAATGCTATTTTCATCAGTATTTCCGTGACCAACTTCTCATCTTTTATCCATGAGCTCTCTTGTAGACATTCCTGAGGCCTGCCTACTATATCTAACGTAGGACACTCTATTCTTTAGCAAAACCATTTGTTTTCTTTATAAGACATAATTTGTAATAATTATATTTGCTAGTCTATCTCTTTGTTTTATTTTTACTTTATGTGTAGTTCCCACATCATCTGGCATATACTTAGATCTCAGTTGTTTACTATTGAATAAATTATTGTATATTTCTCCTTTGCTTAAAAATTTTGCTGCTTCTTACTTGTCTACAGGATAAGCTACACTCCAGAGTAGCCTAGGCCACCATCATCCCTCCATCATCTGTCACTTAGACTACTGCAACAACTGCTGTCTGATCTGTAACATTTATTACTCTTCACCATATGAAACTAATCTACTTTTTCAGCATCTTACCTACCATTTCCAGCTCCATTGTGTATCATTTAGTATTTTGCTCATTTGGAAACAATGGAAAAACACAATTCCCAGTGATTTCAGTAATGGGAATACTTGTCTCTCATGCAGCCAAAGTCTGAAAATAGGTCATTGGGCTGGCAGTGTCTCAACAGTGCCACAAGAACACAGGCTTTATTTGTCTTGCTGCCCTGTCACTGTCAATATGTGGCTTTTCACGATTGCAAAAGGGTTGCTGAATCTCCAAGTGTTACATCCACATTCCAGATCAGAAGCAAGCCTTCCCCTATATGGTTGTATTCTATCTTTTCAGAAAAAGAAGCCACTCCCAGAGATTCTACCCCACCTCATTGGCTAGAACTGTGTCACATGGCCACCTCTGGCTCCAAGGGAGACTGAGGAATTGAGAAGTTTTATCCAGATACATTTTTTGCCCTGGGCAAAATCATGGCCCTATGAGTAAGGGGGAATGGATATCAGGTAGTCTCTATTAGTATGTATCTTACTATGCATCATACTGTTCTCTAGTTATCCTGGACTATTTTTCATAGTTCCCTGAAAAACAATGTAATTCTACAAAGTTTTATCTCTTTGCATTGATTGTTATCTTTACTTGGAAAGTCGTTGTGCTTCTCAACCTAAAATATTCCACTCATCCTCCAAGATGAACCTTGAATGCCTCCTATCAGGAGCCTTCATTCATCCTCTGAGGCAAGATTCTCTGAATTCCTACAAGGTGGTGTAGGAAACAAGGGCCTTGTCTTATGGTTGCACCATCAGCCTTTAATCAAGTGCCTGGAATAGCATAAACCATCAAACAGTGTTAACCAAACTGAAAGAGGGAGAAAGTTCACAAGTATATGTTTCTCTCTTTTAATCCTCACAATAATCTCATGAAGAAGCTATTACCTCTGTTTTACAGATAAAGAAATTAAGCTTCAAAGAAATAAAGTAACTTGCCACACAGCTAATAACATGATCCTTTTGCTTTGCCCCCTGCCCCATCTCCTGCCACCTTTTTTTTTTTTTAATCCAGGGATCAGCAAACTAAGGCTTATAAATAGGCCATTTGTTTCTGAAAATTAAGTTTTATTGGAACACAGCCATGCACATTCCTTTATGTATTATCTATGCTGCTTTTGCATGTTACAACAGAAAAGTTGAGTCAGTGAGACATACCATATAGCCTATGAAACCTAAAGTATTTACTCTCTGGCTCTTTATAGATAAAATGTGCTGACCTGTCTCTGCACTATGCCATATTGACTCCTGAATTCAACTGAAAGATAAATGCCATGAAAAGAAAGGTTTAAAATTATTATTTTTAGAGTAACATTATGAAGAAGAAAAAAGTAGAATCTCTGCTTGAGGAAGACGTAGCATTAAAGCACGGCAGAAGTAACAAGGAAATTCAGTAGTTCTGACTTCTTTCTGTGTTCAGTGAGAAAGAGGACCAGCATTCAAAAGAATTGGTCTGAAAAAGAATTGATTAACCATTATAAGAATAAATCTTACTTCACAGGGCTGCTGTAAAAGTGGAATGAGCTAAAGCATGAGATAAGGCACAATGCCCAGCATATAGTCGAGGTTCAATAAACAGTGCCTGTGCTCCAACGTGGCACAGTCTTCATCAGGTATTGTTGCTTCTCAATGTGACCTTTCCTTATCGTCAAGACCACTCTTTGAGGGTCAAAGGGAGAAAGAAAGGCCATCTGTACTATTTCAAGCCTAGAATTCCATAAGATTGGAAAATCACCATGATCTATCTTGGTTCCCTTTCTCCTGAGAGCCATTCCCGTATCTTGGAGGAAATTGCAGTCTCGGGTAGGAAAGCAATTAAGTTTTAGCCAATTCGCTTATCCTCTGTCTGTCTAGCCCAAACAGCCCCATTTGTTACCATCACTGCCCTTTCACACAGGAGAAATCAGGTGTTGGGGAAACAGGATGAGAATAAGGGAGTCCCAGGGTGACTTCAGTGAACTGCAGAGGAGTGCTTATCACAATTCTCTCAGATTCCTTGGAGGAAATCTTTCCAGATATATGAGGAGAGGGAGAAACCTGCCTAGTTAAAGCCTTACATAACCTCAGTGCAGAAACCAGCTGGGTCCTAGTAAATGCAATATAGTCATCTCATTTAAGGCCAGTGCATTTACCAGAGGCTACATTATTAATGATCTGAGGAAGAGTGCAAATTGTAATTTGAAGAAGATGAGCAAGAAAGAAGCAACAGCCATTTAGATCAAAGGTAGCAAAACATTCAACACAAACCATCTATGACTTTCTGACCAAAAATAACTTATTCACAATAGGGGGTTTTGGCTTTTAGAGAACTGAGCCTGGATGTATGTTTCCTGTGGTCACTTGTTTTATAGCCCAGGTTAAACTCTGGGGAAAGGATGTTAGGGAGCCGAGTCTTCTTACACATTCTTAATGATTGCAAAGTGTCTGGATTTACTGCATGAAAAATGCAGACTGTAAAAGCAGAGTGGTGCATACTATATAAAAATTGCTGCTTGTTCCTCTTTCATAGAATACAGTCAAATTCTGGCAATGTTTAGTCAAAAGTTGCAGTTGGAAAGCAAAAATAAAATATCCCTTAATAATGCAGTCAAACAGGAGACATCCAATCATTAAAGTTTTGCTTAAGTATACCGCCAGTTATGACTTGGAGCAAGCCAAACACACCAAACGCCATGTAAATGATAATTCTCAGAGATTCAGGAGCTCCCCACTGTTGACATGAATAATTCTGACAACCCTGCAAGTACTAATAGTTAAGACATCAAAATAAAACACAGCATCAAGGAGAACCTTAATAGAGCCAGTTCTGCTTATGCTGAGAACTGCAGGAATCCATGAAGCAGCCATCTTTTTTTCTTCCTGTCTCTTGACCGAACATCCTTGACTGCATAGATTCTGAAAACTCAGCAAAATATTGGGAAATGCTGCTACTAGCAGGTTCCCAGCTCTCTGAACCAGACTATGGGAGTATATATTGATAAGCTTATACCAATTTACTGTGGCCGATAAATATCATTTCTCTTTGCAGTGCCATCTTCTGAAGTGTGCATTCTGTTTCTATAGCAACTTTCATTTTGTTAACCTGTTACTCACATTAAAAGTCTGTTATTTTTAGCATAACATTTCCAGAAGTCTTTGACAAAGGAAAATGGGAAAAGATTGCAGCTTAAAGATGAATGTGATGTTCAATGTGAATTCTAATATGTAGCATGTTTGGTCAGTATATCATCTGTTGTGAAGTTGCAGAAATATAGATTTTTTTTTCAATTGTATGTTTATGGACTTTGTAGAAAAAACCATACTCCCTATCTTTTTTTGGAGCAAGTTACCATATAAATAAATAGCAATATTCAAATGGATTTATTTTCTACAAATTTTCACTTATTTAAAATCCAAAGAGAGAAATTATTGCTGAGGATTTTTTTGTGCATGGTAGAGTCAAGGCTTTTGCTGTTGGATTGCAATTTTAAAGATACTGCTATAATGCTAGGACATGTGGGGCTGAAGGGATGAATTACGGCTACGGAAATGTCATGTAGTAAGAAATCAAGTTGGGGGGAGAAGCTCTGTAGATAGCTGACATTCATGATAAATTGTGACACAGCCTACTTTTTGACCTTCCCAAATTGCTCCTTCTTTTTCCAAAATATTGTGTTGTGTTTTTTTTTTTTCACTTCCCCTGTCAAAAATGAAGTTCCATGTAGTTTGATACAACATGGCTGGGAATGAGCAACTTTATAAACACTGAATGGTTTCCCCGTTTGGATTTGGATTGGAAAGACTTTGACCTTCATTTATTGTAAGTCATACTGGAAATTAAATTTGACTTGATTTCTAGACAGGAACAATTATTTTCTAATGCTACAACTAATATTCTGTAATTATTAGAAAGGCGGGGGAATACAGTGGATAAGGGTCTGGCTTCTGGAACCAGACTGCCTGGGTTTGAATCCCAGCCTTACCAGTCACTAACTGTGTGACCTTTGGCAATTTATTTATCTGCGCCACATCTCAGTTTCCTCATTTGTAGGACAGGGGTGATAATAGTACCTATTACAGGGTTGTTAGGAGAGTTAAATAATTTGTACATGTAATAAGCTTAAAAGAGCACTCAGTCCATAGTCAGCTTTATCAGTAGAATCATTATGTTTACCCCTTAACCTCAAGCTGTATAGCTTTCTTTTACTGCCTTAATTACAACACACACACACACACACACACACACACACACACACACGCACACATGCACACAGAGTTACTTATCCTTTTACAGGCTGGTGATACAGCTGAGTATAAACTAATATGTTGTTTTCTAATAAGGAAATTGCCAAAGGTCACTCAGTTACCAAGGTCACACACTTACCTCAGACTACCTGAGGTTCATAACCAGGTAGTCTGGTTTCAAAAGTCGAGCCCTTATCCACTCCACTGCCTTTCTAATAATTAGAGAATTTTAGTCAGAACTTAAAGAATTGTTTTCATCTAGAATTCAAGTCATAGATGCACTGTATCCCCTAGCCCCTGCTTTCAGTAAAATACACATTACCCTAAATATAGCATCCCCGTATGAGTTCTCCATAGATTCATAGATTCATGCTGATGGGAACTAAAGGACACTGGCCAGGCCCTTAGAACTCAGTCTTTCTCTACCCCAAGTTTATTGAGGTATAATTTACATGGAATAAATGTCATCTCTTTACTGTACAGTTCTACACCCTATGACAAGTGCATATAGTAACCACCATTATATTATAAAACATTTTCATTTCCCTAAATTCTCTCCTATCCCTTTGGATTCAATCCCTCTTCTCCCACTCTTAGCCCCTAGCAACTGCTGGTCTATTTTCTGTCCGTATGGTTTTACCTTTTTCAGAATGCTATATAAATGGAATCATACAGTATATAGCCTTTTAAGTCTGGCTTCTTTCACTGAAATAATACATTTGAGATTTATTCATGTTGGATGCGTCAGTAATTCATTGTTATTACTACTGAATAGTATCCCATTGTATGAATGTCCACAGTTTTAGAACTCAGTCTTAAGGAGCTGGCCTTTTTTTCCTGCTCCAAGAGTATACAATTCTAAACCAGATAAGGATTACATAAGGACTCTTGAACATAGTGGGAATAACTGATATTACTTGATATAAAAGAATTCCAGGAGCTTGAGTCATTGGAACTTCTGAAATAGTTACTTTTATTCTAAGTATAAAATAGTTGATTTGTGAAATCTCTCATCTGTGGTTCCAGAGTGTGTGTATTCTGTTGTGTCCAACTCTTTGTGACCCTGTGCACTGTAGCCTGCCAGGCTCCTCTGCCCATGGAGTTTTCCAGGCAAGAATACTGGATATTGGAGTGGGTTGCCATATCCTCCTCCCAGGGGTCTTCTCGACCCAAGGATCAAACCTGTGTTTCTTGCATCTCCTAAATTGGAAGGTAAATTCTTTATCACTGCACCACCTAGGAAGCCATAGGGGAGGGCAGAAAAGGGGAGAATTAGAAAAAAAATTAGCTGAGACACAAATCCTATCTCTGGAGAGATTGTTAATTAGTAGAGAAGGACAAATGCAATAAAGTACAAAAGGTAGACAGATCCATCTTAATCAGTTATAATCATAAAAATGGTACTTTTCTCCTTCCTATCAATGTCCTTTACCAAACAAGCAGCAAAGGAGAAACATGAGGTATATGAAATGTGTCAAGTATAGGTTCCTCATTTTGAGTACACCAGGGGTGAAACTCATGTCATTCACCTTTACCATTTTTCCTTTGGGTACATGGTGTATGGTAATTGGGAGGTGCTCTTAAAACATTTGCTCAATAAATGAAAAATTTGTTCTTTTCCAAGAATGTTACCAAATAAGGTGTTGTAAATTGAGCCCATGATCTCTTAAAACTCATATCTTTTCATGGCTGATCTAGGCTCAAATACAAAAATTTCTGGTAGTGGTCTTTCAGTTGCACCATACCACCTTCCTAAGACTTCCCAACTCAATCATAATTCTTCTAGGGTGTTCACAGACAAATGACTTGACTTTCTCTGTTGCAGGAAGGAGGTTGGGGAAAGAAGCACTTTTTGATCACTGCCTTCCATGATTCACCCCAAGTATTTGAGAATTCATTATCTGTCTGTCTGAAGGAATGCTTATTACTGATGTTTAGTTCTTACCTATTTTTGAAAGCAAGACTGAATATTATCAGTCATTTCACCCTCAAGTCATAGTCACATAAAAAAGTTAACCTTTTCCCCATTAGGATACTTTCCAATGTAATATATTCTTACTGTAAATGATAAGAGTAAGTAGGAAGAAAAATTGTTTGATAATCTCTGGGTAAAGGCTAATTACTCCCATGAGCGAGACTAGAATTCTAAGTATAAAATTTTGATATTTGTTAAATTTTTCAGGGCTGAATTTCCTTGACCAGTGAGTGCCTGCATACTCAGGTTTACCAGCGTGAATTACAACATGTGCAGAAAGGACCATCTCTGGCTCCATTCACTTGTGAAGGGGGTGCTTACCTTGTCTGCACAGTCTGTACAACTAAACTGTAATTATCATCTGGATTCAAGTTCAAGTACTTACATAGAAGCAGATTTTGAGGGGACCTTTAGTTAAAGCTCTAAAACTTAATAAAGATGAACTGAGAAAAACCGAATGTACACCATGGGGAGAAAACCATATTCAATTAACTTTAACATGATCATATGCAAAAAATATAAATAATTAGAATTATAATTCTGGAACTTCAGTGTAGATTCTTTCTTTCCACTTTATTCCAAGATGGATTTATCATATTAGTCACAGGAGATGAAAAAATATATATACAGAATTCTGAATATCTACATTCTCAACCAACTACTGGTGTCATGAGAGTCAGATCAATGTGAGGACTTTGATCTCTCTGCTAGAGTGAAATACAAGCTGCTCTTTGTGCTTCTGTATGTGGTCCACACTTGGAAGAGACTGGATGGCCTCCAGGGCCCCTTGCTCCTAGTTCACTTGCTAATCTTCAGCCTCAGTTTTTTTCCAGTTGATTGCAAGTAAATTTCAGGAAGTATTAATCCAAGGCAAATAATATAAAAAGAAATACCTATTCCCTCCACATACAATAGCACAGCTCTCTGGTGTAGTGTGTGTACGTGCATGCTCGGTCGCTTCAGTTGTGTCTGACGCTTTGCAGCCCCATGGACTGTAGCCTGCCAGGCTTCCTCTGTCCATGGGATTCTCCAGGCAAGAATACTGGAGTGGGTTGCCAAGCCCTCCTCCAGGGAATCTTCCCAACCCAGGGACTGAACCCGGGTCTCCTGCATTACGGGCAGATCCTTTACCACTGAGCCACTGGGGAAGACCACCCATATACTTGGGAAAGAAACATCCTCAGAGAGACAATTCAAAAGAGATCTAAAACCTAAAGCCAAAGAAAAGATGACTAGGAACTTCTAACCAATATGAAGTAACAGGGATTAATCTCCTTATCTGAAAAAATAATACTAGATAAAATGTATGAAACAGTGGTTTTTAAGTCATTGGACATCAGTCTATGAAGGATGCTATCCCTGAGAGATGGGAACCTACTATCATCCCAGTTTACTGTTTTGAGACAGTTTCCAGGCTGTGGTGTATTGAAGGCACATCCAGGTGGAATGAATCAAACTCCTCGATTTGAGGAGATATTGCTAAGAGGCCTGAGAGCACAAAATATGGACAGTTAACATAGCACTGGAGAGAAGAGAGATGCAGAGAGAGAACTTCTGTAGATTTTTAGAAGGTCCCTCTCAAGTGTTCAGCAAAATACCCCTCAGCATGTGCATATAAGGAAACTACCCACAGAATGTAAGGAGACAACCCAAGGTCAAGGAAAAATATCATCCCAAATGATTAGTGGAAACAATACTTGGTAATAACACAGGGTTGTTAACAGCATCTGTTCTTACCAGCCAGGCTGATAATTTTCATAATTCATGGAGTGTTGGGTAGAGTCAGATGAATTTTACCTCAGTAATGAAGACTGATTAGCCCAAGACTAAATGCTCCTCCATTCTTCACAAACAGGTGTGAAAAGCAAGACCCAAAAAGATCAGTGTAACTTAATCTCACAACAAGATCAAAAATATTTAGAGGAATACAAAAATATCCAGCATCCAAAAAAGTAAAAGTAAGATTCACAGTGTCTAACATTCTATTAAAGATTATCAGGCAAGCTAGGAAGCAGCAAAGCAGAACTCATAATGAGAATAATGAATCAATGAAAACAGACCCAGAACTGGCACAGATATTTGAAGTGGTAGACAATGACATTAATAGCTTCTAACAAAACTCTTCCCTTGTAGCTCAGTTGGTAAAGAATCTGCCTGCAATGCAGGAGAGCCGGGTTCAATTCCTGGGTTGGGAAGATCCCCTAGAGAAGGGAATGGCAAACCACTTCAGTATTCTTGCCTGAAGAATCCCGTGGACAGAGGAGCCTGGCAGGCTACAGTCCATGAGGTCACAAGAGTTGGACATGACTTAGCAACTAAACCACCACCCATATAACTTTATTTCATGTGTTCAAAGAGTTAGAGGAAAGACTGTACATGTTAACTAGAAACATTGAAGAAATACTTTTTAAAAGACCTAAATCAAAATCATAAAGATTAAGAACAACAAAGTGTGATATGAAAATATATACTAGACGGGATGGAAGGGAGATTTGATGTTGCAGAATAAATGATTAGTGACCTCAAAGACATAGTATTAGGAACTATCAGTAACACAGACACTAAAATACAGAAAAGAAAGAAGGTTTACAAAATAAACAGATCACCAAAGAGCTATAGGATAACTTCATACACCTAGTGTACATGTAGTTGATATACCTAAAGGAGAAGAAAGATAGATGGGAATAGAAAAAAGTATTTGAAGAATAATAGCACACCAAATTTCAAATTTGGCACAAACTAAAATCCTAGAGATCCAAGAGGATCAGTGAACCTGAAGCACACACACACACAAAGAAAGAAAGAAAGAAAACCAGACAAAGGCATGCCACAATCAAATTCTCAAAACCAATCCTAGAGAGAAAATCTTAAAAGCAGTCAGAAAAAAAAAGGCATGTTGGATGACAGCAGCTTTCTTAACAGAAATAATGCAAAAGGACAGTCGATCAACACCTTTGAAGTACTAAAAGAAGTAAATTGTCAACTGAAATTCTCTAGTTAGCAATAGTAGCATTCAAAAATGAAGGTGAAATAAAGACATTTTCAAACATAAATGTATTGAAAGAATTAATCACCAGAAGACTCATATTACAAGAAATGTTAAAGGAACTTGAGCTGGTGCATGGGGATGTCCCAGAGAGATGTTATGGGGAGGGAGGTGGGAGGGGGGTTCATGTTTGGGAATGCATGTAAGAATTAAAGATTTTAAAATTAAAAAAAAAATTAAAATAAAAGATAACCTTAAAAAAAAAGAAAACCATACCAATGAAAATCTGAATATACTAAAGGAATGTAACGCATCAGAATGGTAGCTACTTGTGTAAATATATGAGATAACTTTGCTATTTAAATCTCTTTAAGTGGGATCTAAGTAAAATTAAAAGCTTCTGCACAACAAAGGAAAATATAAGCAAGGTGAAAAGACAGCCTTCTGAATGGGAGGAAATAATAGCAAATGAAGCAACGGACAAACAACTAATCTCAAAAATATACAAGCAACTTATGCAGCTCAACTCCAGAAAAATAAACGACCCAATCAAAAAATGGGCCAAAGAACTAAATAGACATTTCTCCAAAGAAAACATACAGAAGGCTAACAAACACATGAAAAGATGCTCAACATCACTCATTATTAGAGAAATGCAAATCAAGACCACAATGAGGTACCACTTCACACCAGTCAGAATGTCTGTGATCCAAAAGTCTGCAAGCAATAAATGCTGGAGAGGGTGTGGAGAAAAGGGAACCCTCCTACACTGTTGGTGGGAATGCAAACTAGTATAGCCACTATGGAGAACAGTGTGGAGATTCCTTAAAAAATTGCAAATAAAACTGCCTTATGACCCAGCAATCCCACTGCTCGGCATACACACTGAGGAAACCAGAACTGAAAGAGACACAAGTACCCCAATGTTCATCACAGCACTGTTTATAATAGCCGGGACATGGAAACAACCTAGATGTCCATCAGCAGATGAATGGATAAGAAAGCTGTGGTACATATACACAATGGAGTATTAGCCATTAAAAGGAATACATTTGAATCAGTTCTAGTGAGATGGATGAAACTGGAGCCAATTATACAGAGTGAAGTAAGCCAGAAAGAAAAACACCAATACAATATACTAACACATATATATGGAATTTAGAAAGACAGCAATGATAACCCTGTATGCAAGACAGCAAAAGAGACACAGATGTGTAGAGCGGACTTTTGGACTCAGAGGGAGAGGGAGAGGGTGGGATGATTTGGGAGAATGGCATTGAAACATGTATACTATCAGGTAAGAAACGAATCGCCAGTCTATGTCCGATGCAGGATACAGGATGCTTGGGGCTGGTGCACAGGGATGACCCAGAGAAATGTTATGGGAAGGGAGGTGGGAGGGGCGTTCATGTTTGGGAATGCATGTACACCCGTAAAAAAAAAAAAAAAAGATAATTGAGTGCTTAAACAAAGGTAAAAATAATGTAGCATGGGATTCACATGACATGTGATAGTAAAACATATAATAACAAAAGCGCAAAGCCAGGAAGGAAACAAATGGAAATATATGGTTTAAAGTTCTTATACTTCATGTACAGTGATGTACTATCAAATGAAGATAGAATTTGACCAATTTAAAATGTATACTAATACATAATAAAGTAACCACGAAAAGAGCAAGGCAAAGAGTTCTTGCCAATAAGCCAACAAAGGGATGAAATGGAATTATTAAAAAAAATAAATCTAAACGAAAGCAGAAAAAGAACAAACAACACATGCAACAAACAGAAAACAAATAGCATGATGGTAAGTGTAAATCTGAATACACTAACTGCATTAATGTAAATGGTCTAAACAACCCATTAAAAGGCGGAGATTGTCAGATTGGATAAAAAGCAAGATCCCACTGTATGCTTCCTACAAAATACACACTTAAATATCAAGGCACAAACAGTTAAAAAGTAAAATGATGAGAAACTACCCGAAAGAAAGCTGGAGCGGCAATATTAATAAATTACCTATGAGATTTGAGGGCATATATTCACACAAAGACTATACACAAATGTTCATAAAAAACTTTATTTGTAGTGGCCCCAAACAGGAGACAACCCAAATGTCCATTATGTGAATGGATAAACAAATTGGGGCATTTTCCTACAAGGGAGTATCATTCAGTAATAAAAAGGAATGAATTATCAATGCATACAATATCATGGATGAATCTCAATATACAGTATAATTCCAAAATCATAGTGGTGTCACCTGCTCTGATCCATTCCAGCACTCTTCATTCTTGAGGATGAATTTAGTGGGACGGAGGGAGACAGATTTGAATTCACACTTACAATTAGGCAGGTTTTAAGTATACACACATATATGTATAGCAGTAAAAATTGGAAATAGAATAAATAGATATAAAGCAAATGATACAATAAGCAAGTTGCAAAACATGTGCATAATAAAAGCAAGTTGAAGCCAGATGTGAGGTTAGGAAGCAAAATGCTTAGTGTAAAGACCTATGCAATCACAAGAAAGGAGTGATGAATTGGTCTCTAAGTTTTCCAGATCAACTCAAAGGGAAAAAAAAAGTTATTCTATGTGACCAAAAAATAAAAACAAAAAGGCTATCAGAGGTAGAACGCAGACAGGAATTTATTTCATGGAGTCATCTAAACAAGAGATAATTAATGTAACAACAACAACAAAAATCCAAACTTTGTCAGAAACATTTTACAATAAATACAACAGAACTACTTTTATTGAACTTTTCCTTGTAATGTCCCTCAGTATAGACTAATGATGGGCTTCCCTGGTATTTCAATTGTAAAGAATCCACCTGCAATCCAAAAGGCCAGGGTTTGATCCCTGGGTCAGGAAAATCCCCTGGAGGAGGAAATGGCAACCCACTCCTGTGTTCTTGCCTGGGAAATCCCACGGACATAGTAGCCTGGTGTACTGCAGTCCGTGCAGTCACAAAAGAGTTGGACAGGACTTAGTGACTAAACAACAACATATATCAATGACATAAAATCAAAGTGTGATTCAATAACAAGATTGAGGGAGGGGAGGGGGCAGAAGGTGGGAACAGTTTGTAAAAACAACATGGTCCAAAAAGCAAAACAAACAGAAAACCCCAATGTGGTCCAGGTGTGTGGCTCTCTGAAAGAAAGGATACATTTTAGAGTCTTTAAAGAAATGGGTGCTTGCATGCCTCTTGACTGTCCTCTATTCATAGAATGAGGGGCGCTTATTTTTGTCAAATTAGTCGAGAGTGAATTCAAGGTTATACCCCTGGAATGTATCTAAAATCCATATATTTTATTTTGCTGGTGAAATGTACAACTAAGCTAGATTTATTTTTAAAAATTAAAGTGGGAAAATTGTGCAGTCAAATGAGAGCAAGTACTAAGTTGCTCATAGAGGTAATCAAAAACTACAAGCAGAGAAGTCTCTGGATTTTTGATATGTGGCAAAACCAATAAAATATTGTAAAGTAAATATATATATATACATATATATACATATATATATGTATATATATATAATGGATAAACAAGGCCCTTCTGTATAGCACAGGGAATTGTATTCAATATCTTGTGATAAACCATAATGAAAAAGAATATGAAAATCAATGTATATATATGTATAACTGAGACACTTTGCTGTACAGTAGAAATTAACACAATATTGTCAATCAACTATCCTTCAATAAAATAAATTTTAAAAAATTAAAAAATTAAATGAAAAAGTAAAAAAATAATAATTAAAAAAATTTGGCTCTTTCCTTTCATGTAAATTAATAATAGTGATTGAGAATCAAGAGTCATGGCATAGAATAAGCATATAGGAATTTTAGCCTAAAAATCTTCAAAGTGGATATTACTAAATACCAACTTTGATCATAAAAGACATAGGTGGATGATAAGGAATTAAGTAGATGTAGTAGGTTGGTAGTTACATTTGTTGATAGACATAATGGTTAAATTCAAGTCAGTGAACATCTTAGGAAACCTCCCAGAAGAAGACTATCAAATGTGATGGCATTTTTTAGCCAGAAGATATTTACATTGTTTTGGAATGAGGGTGAGGGCACTCCTCCCATCTAGACAGTAGTGAAATCCCTATGGGTGGAATCTTTTGATCTGTCTCTGAATTATCTTTTCCTATCATTGTGTGTACGTGTGTGCGTGTGCCATGCCACTTCAGTCATGTCCGACTCTTTGCAACCCTATGGACCGTAGCCCACCAGGCTCCTCTGTTCACGGGATTCTCCAGGCAAGAATACTGGAGTGGGTTGCTGTGCCCTCCTCCAAGGGATTTTCCAAACCCAGGGATTGAACCTGGGTCTCTTATGTCTCCTGCACTGCCAGAAGGGTTCTTCACCACTAGCGCCATCCGGGAAGCCCTATCATTGTGCAAGTTCTACTTATTCTTTCCTGCAGGACTTTCCTGTTTTATCCCACATTGGCCCCTTATCTGTCATGTAGGTTTCCTTGTATCAGACCTATATCACTCATTACAGTAAGTTTTCAGAAACTGTAGGCAATCAATTCTAAAGACTATTCTGAAAACTCCCCACAGTTTCTGTGATTCATTTACTACCCCAAGAATGGTTTGCCTATTTGTTTTCATGACTTTTCTCCCTTTGGCCCTTTTCCTAAGGACCTCTTACTGCTTCAGTAGAGTAATGGCTTGGGGGCAGTAGTGTAAACACCTCTGCTTTTATCAGCAACAGTAATCTCCAGATTTGCTGTTGTTCAGTTGCTCAGTTGTGTCTGACTCTTTGCAACCCCATGGACTGTAGCACATCAGACTTCCCTGTCCTTCACTAGCTCCCTGAGTTTGCTGAAACTCATGTCCATTGGGTCAATGATGCCATCCAACCATCTCATCCTCTATCAGTCTGTTCTCCTCCTGCCTTCAATCTTTCCCAGCATCAGGGTCTTTTCCAATGAGTTCTCTTTGCATCAGGTGGCCAAAGTATTGGAGCTTCAGCTTCAGTATCAGTCCTTATTCAGTTGTATGGAATGCAAAACAGTCCTTTACATGCTTCCTGTGTGACACTCCAGCTCCTGCAATAAGGGTTTCCTCATTCACACCTGCAACTTTTAAGGTCGGGAAGTTACTAGTTCAAGGTTCTTACTTGAACTGTAAATAAATTTTAAGCTTTTCTTAAAGAGTGACTTCTTAAACAGTGACTCTCTCAGGACTATTAAAAATTATCTTTGTGTGGTTCTGCACTGAAAGCTTGCCATGTGTCGTCCCATGTGGTGGTGCTTTAGTTGCTTACTCTTGTGACCCTATGGACTATAACCCACCAGGCTCTTCTGTCCATGGATTGCCCAAGCAAGAATACTGGAATGGGTTGCCATTTCCTTCTCCAGGGATCTTCCTGACCCAGGGATCAAACACATGCCTCCCAGATTGGCAGGTGGATTCTTTATCACTGAGCCACCTGGGAAGCCCAGGACTAAGGCTAAAAGAAGCCTCTCTACTTGCTCCGTGGCCACCTCCTCTCTACTTGACATTTGAGAGGGTCTCTTCATTTACATCCATAAAATTTGCATCTACACAATTAGGTCTGCAGGGTGACCCTTCCTTATTTACTTTTGATCTGACACTCTCATCCATCCCCTGCTACATCCATAGTCAGAGAGACCCTATTTGCCCTCTCTTATATAGAGATATTGCATTCTTACCACTGCATCTTTGACATGGCAGTCCAAGACATTCACACCATGTTTCCCGATCTTTTATAACTTACTATCCTTTAAATTTCACTGGAAGCCTGATCTCCAGGACTTTCCCTCTATGATTTCCAACATTCTCATCAACAGCATGTATATGTATGCTAGTCGCTCAGTCGTCTCCAACTCTTTGTGACCCTATGGACTGTAGATTGCCAGGCTTCTTTGTCCATGGAATTCTCCAGGCAAGAATACTTGAGTGGGTTGCCATCTCCTTCTCCAAGGAATCTTCCCAACCCAGGGATCATCAACAGCATTCCTCTGCACAAATATGTGTGAAAACTGGACACACAAGTGGATTAGATTGGAGTAGTAGGTCTGCACTGTGTTAGCTGTGCCATCTTGGGTAAGTCATTTAGCCTGTTCTACCCTCTCTTTGCTTATTAATAAAATGAGGATGATGCTATTTAAACTCCTTTTAACTCACCCAGGTTCAAGATGTACATGGGAAAGAGCTTTGCAAAAGTTCTATTCATTTTTTCCCTGTGTGACTCATACTGTTTTTGACACTCATTGGTCCCCTTTAAATGAAAGTTTCTCTGTATCAGATCTTCATCCCTAATTATAGTAAATTCTCAGAATCTGTCTACAATCAGTGTGGTTGCCAGGCCAGCAGAATCAACATTAACTTGGAGTTCGTTAGAAATGCAAACTCTCAGACTCCACCCCTAAGACTATTGTCAGAAATAGTGAGGTGGACCTAGTCATTTATGTTTTAACAAGCCTTCCAATTGATTCTGATTCACACTGAAGTTTGACTGGCTAATTATCTTCTAACATTTCTATTCATCTGCACTTGTTCTGTTCACTGTGAATGTATTTGCTACTCCCTTGAGACTGGAAACTTTCTGTGAGAAGGATATGCCCTGAATATCTGTCACCAGCACTTGCTAAAATCCTGTGGAAGGGTTATTTCAAGATAAATTATCTTAATATGAGTCTGTATTGCAGCCTGAAAATATCAGTTAGCATTTTCATTTTTACAAAGAAGATCATTTGGATTCATAATACTCACAGAAATGTAGTTAATTGACCCATTTATTTTTCACGAAATGTTGAAAAACTGCCAGGCAAGACAGTGCCAAATACAAAGCTCAGTTGGCAACTCCTACACGCCTCCATCCTCAGACGATTTTCCCGGGACTTCAAATGTCAGAAGCTGAAGCGAGGCAGGAGGGAGGAGAGGAAGCACTTAATAAAACAAGCCCTGAACTTCTCCCAGGGCCTCAACATTACAGGAAGTACAGCACCCAGGGGGATGGCAATGATGCACCAGGCTTGACAAATTAGGATAAATTAACAAAGCCAGCTCCTGAACTATATTCTGATTTTAATTTACACATTTTTTACAAAGCTGGACTAGGAATAAAATGCAGCTGAAAAGCTATTGTGAATACTCTGGAAAATTTGTAGAGAATAAGCGAAACTTTGGAAATCAAGACCTTTTAAAATTCTAAATGGAGAGTCATATTTTCCACCTGATATCACTCTATGCAGACGTTTCTGATATTCAGTGAAGTCACTGAAAAATACATATTAGTAGAAAGAAAAATGATGACAATGTTGTCTCTTTCAGATACATTTGAAAATAGCACAAGGCTCATCCGTATTGGAATTGTCACTGCTATAATCTGGTTACATAAGATAATATTAGATATTATTTTTGGTTTCTTTTAAAATAAAAAGCCTAGTGAGTATCTGAACATAGTTTCATCTGGCTTTCACAGGCAAGAATATGTTCTATATATGGTGCATACCCCATCCTGAAGTTCTACCAGATAATAAGAAAACTATATTCTCAGATGATCTTTCTGTCCCAGCAGAGTAAATGTCCTAGGGATTTCTTGTCATTTCATCTTCTGAAAGTTCAGCATTTAGAAAAGTACAAGTCCATGAAGGACTCTCAATATTAGTTTTTATTGGCATCTCTGTATTTCTGATTTACTTTTAAAAGAGGACAATAGAAGACTAAGAAGGAATATCTTTCTGTCTTATGTAATTATATAAAGTTCTTGCATTGCACTCATGAGGCAAGTAAAAGCAATCTTTTCCATTATTCTGTCAATATTGACGTTTAGGAAATTGCTCATTTCAATTTAGGCTGGTATCCTATGAAGCAGCCTTAGTAATAAAGCTCCAGATCCTTTCTTGATGACTAGTCACTTTAATTTTACCTTTTATTTAATATCAATTTCTTTTTCCTAATTCCATGTTGTTCTTTTTTCCACATGTACTGGTCCTTCAAATGAATTTTCTTATTTTTCAGGTTTTCCATGATTGTGAGTTGATTTTTTAGCATTGAAAAACATCAGGGGGTTCTGTTTTCCCTGAGTCATAAAGCTTTTTTTTTTTTTTTAACTCTTACTCCTCTGAAATTTTTTCTTGAATCTTTATCCTCCAAGTATTCCTGATACTTCTCAAAAATTACATAATTGAATTGGAGAAGCTTTCTAAGTAGTAAACGATCCAGGTAGTTTTCAGTTCAGTTCGGTTCGGTTCAGTTGCTCAGTTGTGTCCGACTCTTTGCCACCCCATGAATCACAGCACGCCAGGCCTCCCTGTCTATCACCAACGTCGGGAGTTCACCCAGACTCACGTCCATCTAGTCAGTGATGCCATCCAGCCATCTCATCCTCTGTCGTCCCCTTCTCCTCCTGCCCCCAATGCCTCCCAGCATCAGAGTCTTTTCCATTGAGTCAACTCTTCGCATGAGGTGGCCAAAGGACTGGAGTTTCAGCTTTAGCATCATTCCTTCCAAAGAACACCCAGGGCTGATCTCCTTCAGAATGGACTGGTTGGATCTCCTTGCAGTCCAAGGGACTCTCAAGAGTCTTCTCCAACACCACAGTTCAAAAGCATCAATTCTTCGGTGCTCAGCTTCCTTCACAGTCCAACTCTCACATCCATACATGACTACTGGAAAAACCATAGCCTTGATTAGACGGACCTTAGTCAGCAAAGTAATGTCTCTGCTTTTGAATATACTATCTAGGTTCATCATAACTTTTCTTCCGAGGAGTAAGCGTCTTTTAATTTCATAGCTGCAGTCACCATCTGCAGTGATTTTGGAGCCCCCAAAATAAAGTCTGACACTGTTTCCACTGTTTCCCCATCTATTTGCCATGAAGTGATGGGACCGGATGCCATGATCTTTGTTTTCTGAATGTTGAGCTTTAAGTCGACTTAACTAAAATGGACTGGAATGGGTGAATTTAACTCAGATGACCATTATATCTACTACTGTGGGCAGGAGTCTCTCAGAAGAAATGGAGTAGCCATCATGGTCAACAAAAGAGTCCGAAATGCAGTACTTGCATGTAATCTCAAAAACGACAGAATGATCTCTGTTTGTCTCCAAGGCAAATCATTCAGTATCACGGTAATCCAAGTCTATGCCCCAACCAGTAATGCTGAAGAAGCTGAAGTTGAACGGTTCTATGAAGACCTCCAAGACCTTTTAGAACTAACACCCAAAAAAGATGTCCTTTTCATTATAGGGGACTGGAATGCAAAAGTAGGAAGTCAAGAAACACTTGGAATAACAGGCAAATTTGGACTTGGAGTACAGAATGAAGCAGGGCAAAGACTAATAGAGTTTTGCCAAGAAAATGCACTGGTCATAGCAAACACCCTCTTCCAACAACACAAGAGAAGACTCTATACATTGACATCACCAGATGGTCAACACCGAAATCAGATTGATTATATTCTTTGCAGCCAAAGATGGAGAAGCTCTATACAGTCAACAAAAACAAGACCAGGAGCTGACTGTGGCTCAGATCATGAACTCCTTATTGCCATATTCAGACTGAAATTGAAGAAAGTAGGGAAAACCACTAGACCATTCAGGTATGACCTAAATCAAATCCAGGTAGTTTTAAAGAACTAAAAAATAAAATGAAGGAAAATGGCAAGAGAAGACAATTGGAGCTACTATTCCCATCACAAATATCAAAATAAAAATCATTTCATAGTAATAGAGTCAAATTCTCCTAATTTTCATACCTATAATGCCTGTCTAGTGGATCAGGAAAGATTCAATGGGAGAACTAAAAGGTACAGTCATGAATGTTTAAATATATAATGGTTTCAACCTCACCTCCTAAAAATTTTTATGGGTGTCTAACCTGTGTCATTCCTGTGGAGCTTTGCTGCTTTGATCTTTAGGTCCTGAGCCTGATTCCCCATTTTGTTTCTGCTTCCTGTCTTAGAAGGACAACCTCTTTCTATGCTGCGGAGGAGAGCCTCTGACTTACATTTAGCTTTTAATTACTGATTAATCTGTTAATATTTTGGTATTGCATGTTCTTTACCTAATGCAATGGCCCCCAACAACAGCTATCCAATCCCAGATTCTTCAAATTACTACCCCTCCAAACGTCTCAAATGCCTGAGGTATTGTTCCCACCAATGCATTCCACTCTGCCAATATCCCCTATGAGTTTACTACAGAAGTAAATTTTAACAGTTGTACAACCACAGCATGCCAAGGCCTTTCTGTACTCCACCTATCACCAGTGTCGAAGTCTGTTTTGTCAGCCAGCCTGCAGATAATTCATCTATACAGTGAATCGCTTACATATGAGCCTCTAAACTACAAACTTTCAAAGATGTGAATGTGCGTTCACGTGTCCAATCATGTAAGTTAACGTGTCTGGTGTACATTGTCATGTGCGTACAACCTCTACAAGTGGTTGTGCTTTTGTGTACCCTGGTGCACACTACTGTATAGAGTAGTACAGAAACTTTATTTCAAGTCCAGAATGTCTGGTGTTAGTGTAAGTCGCTCAGTCGTGTCTGACTCTTTTGTGACTGCATGGACTGTAGCCTATCAGGCTGCTCTCCATGGATTTCTCCCAGCAAGAATACTGTAGTGGAACTAGTACAGCCACTATGGAGAACAGTGTGGAGATTCCTTAAAAAACTGGAAATAGAACTGCCATTTGACCCAGCAATCCCACTGCTGGGCATACACACTGAGGAAACCAGAACTGAAAGAGACACATGTACCCCAATGTTCATTGCAGCAATGTTTATAATAACTAGAAAATGGAAGCAACCTAGATGTCCATCAACAGACGAATGGATAAGAAAGTTGTGGTACATTTACACAATGGAATATTACTCAGCTACTAAAAAGAACACATTTGAGTCAGTTTTAATGACGTGGATGAAACTGGAGCCTATTATACAGAGTGAAGCAAGCCAGAAAAAAATACCAATAGAGTATATGAACACATATTTATGGAATTTAGAAAGATAGTAATGACAACCCTTGTATGTGAGACAGCAGAAGAGACACAGATATAAAGAACAGACTTTTGGACTCTGTGGGAGAAAGCGAGGGTGGGATGATTTGAGAGAAGAGCAATGAAACATGTATATTACCATATGTGAAATAGATGACCAGTGCAAGTTTGATACGTGAAGCAGGGCACTCAAAGCTGGTGCAATGGGACAACCTAGTGCGATGGGGTGGGGAGGGACATGGGAGGGCGGTTTGGGATGGGGGGACACATGTACACTCATGGCTGATTCATGTCAATGTATGGCAAAATCCACCACAATATTGTAAAGTAATTGACCTCCAATTAAAGTAAATAAATTAATTTTTTAAAAAAGAATACTGGAATGGGAAGCTAGTGTAAAAGCAGCAGCGGTGATGTAGTTGGTACTGCTAAGAAGTGTTAAGCAATGACAATGGAAACAAAAGTGAAAAGAATTGAGAGTGGAATGACAAGAGGAAGAAGGAACTGAAGAACAGGAGAGAATCATGACACAGGAAATGACAAAGGGCTTTTCTTCATTTGAGGAGCAACTATTAGTTTTTGAGGCCCAGGACCTGAAAGTAGAACAGTACTGTGTCATCTGATGAGGAAAAAAAAGAGCTACTAGCACACAAACACACACATACACACGTGCTCAGACACAACTGCATGGCTTTTTCAGGCTGCCGTCTATGGGGTCGCACAGAGTCGGACACGACTGAAGTGACTTAGCAGCAGCAGCAGCCTCTGCTATTTCTATTTCTCTTTCCTTTTAATATAAGTATATTGAGAGTAAGCTAGATAATTCTCTAATAAATATTGGTATTATTTATTTGTATATAACAAGTGGCTTATTTTGTTAACAAATCCTTTGAACCTGAGACGAAAGTGAAAACTTTCGGCAAAACACCACAACATCCATATGAGATCCACCACAAAGAGACCTATAATCGAATTAGCACAAGTACATTTAAGTAAAAAAATCAATCCACAGAAAAGGAAATTCAAATGGAAAAAATGTTCAGTCATATGAGAAATTAGGAAATTTTGAATTAAAAACACATATTTTTATTCATCAGATAATACATATGTCTAAAGATTCGTATTATTTAGTAGTGATAACAGAAATAGCTACATCACTCATTGCTAATAAGAATGTGCCTGAGAACATCATTGGACAAATTGGACAATATTTGATAGCATTAAAATTAAAAAGAAAGTGCCAATTTATTCAAAATTAACATAGATTTAATGTAATACCATGAAAAACCCAGATAATAATTTGTATAAATGGACAAGCTGACTCCAAAGCACAAATAAAAATGTAAAATGTCAAAATCGTCAAGGCAATCATGAAGAAGAAAAGCAATTGGAAAGTTTTCATTACCAATCAGTCAGTTAGTTCAGTCACTCAGTCGTGTCCGACTTTTTGCAACCCCATGAATAGCAGCACGCCAGGCCTCCCTGTCCATCACCAACTCCCGGAGTCTACTCAAACTCATGTCCATCTAGCTGGTGATGCCATCCAGCCATCTCATCCTCTGTCATCCCCTTCTCCTCCTGCCCCCAATCCCTCCCAGCATCAGAGTCTTTTCCATTGAGTCAACTCTTTGCATGAGGTGGCCAAAGTACTGGAGTTTCAGCTTTAGCATCATTCCTTCCAAAGAAATCCCAGGGCTGATCTCCTTCAGAAGGACTGGTTGGATCTCCTTGCAGTCCAAGGGACTCTCAAGAGTCTTCTCCAGCACCACAATTCAAAAGCGTCAATTCTTTGGCGTTCAGCCTTCTTCACAGTCCAACTCTCACATCCATACATGACCACAGGAAAAACCATAGCCTTGACTAGACGGACCTTAGTCGGCAAAGTAATGTCTCTGCTTTTGAATATACTATCTAGGTTCGTCATAACTTTTCTTCTAAGGAGTAAGCGTCTTTTAATATCATGGCTGCAATCACCATCTATAATAGAAACTAAAAAAATAAACTCCAAATGTCAGAGACCTAAATGTTAAAGGCAAAACAATGAAGTTTCTGAAATAGCACTATCCAATACAGCTTTCTGAGATGATGGAGATACTGTCTTTCTGTGCTAACACAGTATCTACATGTGGTTATTGAGCACTTGACACTTGGCTCCTGTGACTGAGAAACTGGATTCTTAATCTTATTTAATTTCAAGTAATTTCAATTTAGCCACACAGGGCTCCCATATTAACACTGCAGTTGTGAAAGGTAACATAGAAGAATATCTGTGATAACTATTTGATATGTTAACTTGACTAGGCTGAACTAGAGTTTCAAAGGAGATTCTCTGGCAAAAGTGAGGAAATGGAAGGGAAGCAACAGCCATTTTTTAGCATGCTCAGGTCTAATCTGGGTGCTGTTGTAAAGGGATCTTTAATTTTTTTAATTTTATATTGGAGTAGAGTTGATTAAGGAGAAGGCAATGCACCCCACTCCAGTACTCTTGCCTGGAAAATCCCATGGGCGGAGGAGCCTGGTAGGCTGCAGTCCATGGGGTCATGAAGAGTCGGACATGACTGAGTGACTTCACTTTCACTTTTCACTTTCATGCATTGGAGAAGGAAATGGCAACCCACTCCAGTGTTCTTGCCTGGAGAATCCCAGGGACGGGGGAGCCTGGTGGGCTGCCATCTCTGGGGTCGCACAGAGTCGGACATGACTGAAGTGACTTAGCAGCACAGTTGATTAACAATGATGTGTTACTCTCAGGTGTACAGCAAAGTGATTCGGTTATACATCTATTTATTCTTTTTCAAATTATTTTTCCACTTAGGTTATTACAGAACATTGAACACAGTTCCCTGCGCTATATAGTAGGTCCTTGTTGGTTATCTATTTTAAACATAGTAGTGTGTACCGTACATGTCAATGCCAAATTTCCAGTTTATGCCTCCCTTCTCCTTTCTCCCTGGTAACCAACCATAAGTTCATTCTATAAGTCTGTGCTTCTGTTTTGTAAATAAACTCATTTGTGTCACTTTTTAGATTCTGCATATAAGCAATATCATATATTTATCCTTCTCTATCTGACTTATTTCACTTAGTATGATAATCTCCAGGTCCATCCGTGTTGCCACAAATGGCATTGTTTCATTCTTTTTAATGGCTGGGTAATATTCTATTCTATATATGTTCCACACCTTCTCTATCCATTCATTTGTCAGTGGCCATTTAGGTTGCTTCCATAGCTTGATTATTGTAAATAGTGCTGCGATGAACATAGGGGTGCATGTGTTCTTCTGAACCATGATTTTCTCTGGACATACATCCAGCAGTGAGATTGCTGGATCATATGGTAGCTCTACTCTTAGTTTTCTAAAAACCTCCATACTGTTCTCAATAATGGTTGTATCAATTGACAGTGCCACCAACACTGTAAGAGGATTCCTGTAAAGGGATTTTGCAAATGTGATTCAAGTTCATAGTTAGTTGACTTGTTTTTTTAAAATGTAAGTATAATTGATTTAGAATATCATGTTAGTTTCAGGTATACAGCACAATGATTCAATTATATATACATATAATAAATGTATGTATTCTTTTTCAGATTTCTTTCCCTTATGTGTGTGTGTGTGCTCATTCGTGTCTGACTCTTTTGAGACCCCATGGACTGTAGCTCGCCAGGCTCCTCTGTCCATGGAATTTTCCAGGCAAGAATACTGGAGCATGCTGCCATTTCCTACTCCAGGGGATCTTCCTGATTCAGGGATTGAACCAAGGTGTCCTGCGTCTCCTGCATTGGCAGGTGGATTCTTTACCACTGTGTCACTTTGGAAGCCCCTTTCCCTTATAGGTCATTATAAAACATTGAAATATTGAATATAGTTCCCTGTGCTATACAGTAGGTCCTTATTGCTTCAGCTGACTTTAAGTTAATCAAAAAGGACATTACCTTTGTGAACCTGATTTAAACAGTTGGAAGAGCTTTAATAAAGGGCTTTAAGTCTTTCTTGAGTTCAGCAACTCCAAATGGCACCAGGGTCTGCAATGGCTCTTGCATTTCTCCTAGGTGTTCCTTCCTAACTGCTGCCTGTGGACAATAAACGTAACTCAGGCTGTGCTGTCCAAGACTGTTAGAGATCTGCCATTCTACCTTCTTGCCTGTGACTGAGCCTCAGCCGGTGCCCATAACGGGCCAGGCTGCTCATGGTCCTACCTTCCCAATTGCCTGCCCTACGGATTTAGGGTTTGCTTAGCTAGTCCCTACAAAACACACTAACAATAAAGAAAATCACTGGATAATTGCCACCTATTACAATTAGGAACCTCTCTTTATCAAAAGACAGTGAAGAAGCACAGCCCAGATTGGAGGAAGATATTTGAAATATATACATGTCATGTCTCAGTTCAGTTCAGTTCAGTCACTCAGTCGTATCTGACTCTTTGAGACCCCATGGACTGCAGCACACCAGGCCTCCCTGTCCATCATCAACTCCTGGAGCTTACTCAAACTCATGTCGGTTGAGTTGGTGATCCCATCAAACCATCTCATCCTCTGTCATCCCCTTCTCCTGCCACTTTCACTCTTTCCCAGCATCAGGGTCTTTCCCAGTGAGTCAGTTCTTCACATCTGGTGGCCAAAGCATTGGAGTTTCAGTTTCAGTAACAGTCCTTCCCATCACTATTCAGGACTGATTTCCTTTAGGATGGACTTATTGGATCTCCTAGCAGTCCAAGGACTCTCAAGAGTCTTTTCCAACACCACAGTTCAAAAGCATCAATTCTTCAGTGCTCAGCTTTCTTTCTAGTCCAACTCTCACATCCATACATGACTACTGGAAAAACCATAGCTTTGACTAGATGGACCTTTGTTGGCAATATCTCTGCTTTTTAATATGCTGTTTAGGTTGGTCATGTCTAGAATATATATATATATATATTTTAAAATGCCTCCAGAGATAGGGACTTTAAAGAAGTGATAATGTTGAAAGGAAGTCACTAGGATGGGCTCTCATCCCATCAGATTGTGTCCTTATAAGAGGAAATTCGGACACAGACACACATGGGGAAAGACCATATGGGGACACAGGGAGAACAGGATCATTTGTATGCCAGAGAGGCCTCAGAAGAAACTAACCCTTCTGACATGAGGATCTTGGACTTGCAGCTTTCAGAGCTGTGAGCAAATAAACTGTTATTTAAACTGAAAACAACCAAACAAGAAAACAAAAGAAGCCTCCTAGTCAATAAGAAACAGATGCTCCATTTCTTTTTTCTTTTCAATGTATAAAAGATTTTAACAGTCCATTCACAAAGGTGCTCAGTTAGAACCCCAATGAGATACACACAAACCAAAATGGGTAAAATCAGAAGCAGAAGAGTAAAGTTTAAAAACATTATAGTACCATGTGTTGACCAAGATGCACAGCAACTGGAAACTTCTTATGCTACTGATAGAAGTATAAATAGTGAATTTGTTTTCAAAATCAGAACAGAGGGGTGTGTTTATGCTTGTTCAGTTTATTAAGATTAGAATTGTTTATCTATGATTAGTGCTTTTTCTGTTCTGTTGAGAAACTTTACCAACTCCAGAATCATATATTCGTATACTCATTATATGCTCCAATGCCTTTTCCAAGATGCTTTCTATTTTAAGCATTAGTATTTAGGTGTCTATGATCCATATCAAATAAATATTTATATATGTAGGAGGCAGAGGTTAAGAATCATTTTTTCCCATACAATATTCAGTTGCTACAGACCCATTCAGTTATTGCTCATTGAAAAGACTCCCATATCCTCCATCAAATTACATTGGCATCTCTAGTTCCTTGTACCTTAAACTAAAAATAAAAGTTGCATGATACATAGGATTATCTCATTCTTTGGTAAAATAATTTTTTAAACTTTGGATATTTTAGTACAAGAATCTAGAAAGATATAGAAGTTACACACTGAACATTGAACATCAGTTTCCTTGAAGGAATGGAGGAGCAGATTATAAATTATTTCTTTGTATGCCTTAGTATTACTTGATTTGCTGTTATGTGGTGTCTCTTTACTCTTGTAACTTACAAAAGTTTTGATAAAATGATAAGGCAAGACAAATCATTAGAAGCAACACAAGGAATGTGATCTTTTCCTCTTTTGAAATGTCTCTTCTCGGGCCTAACATCTACCTAGCATCAAAGATGATTTGTGTTTCTGTCCTGGTTGCCACTCTTGTCATCAAGTAGTGGGATCACGTGATGGTCTTCTTTGCGACTCCAGTGCAGCCCCTTCCAGTGCCATGGAAGGTTGCAAACAGATGAAAGACAATAAGCAAAGGAGGGGTTTCTCCTCAGTTTGGCTCCTCAGGTGACATTTGTGAATTAATTCTTTTATGGTAAATAATTATTTCTTTTGCATGAATGCTAGATCATTATATGCCCTCTTTCATTTTAAAATCTCATTATTAATAGGAGTACAAGCCTTTTAAACTAGATACAGAATAAGATGAGTTCAAAAGGCTAGCTTTGAAAACGAGCTCAGCCATTAACATGGACTATACTGCTTATAATCTGAAAACCATGCTGAGGATTCATCTATTTCTCTCTTTTAACTTTTGCATCTAATTAATCTTTGTCTGAAGGGCATATTCCTGGTGTTCACAAGCATGCCTCAGTGGGGCTAATGTGCAGCAGAGTGACCTTGACTGAGAAAACAATCTTCACCCAATCTTTTTCCAGCCAATTATCTCCAAAGGTACAGAGAAGGAGTATTTATTATGCTCTCCTCTCTCACAAGGGAAGAACATCGAAAAATTAATTTTGTTTCCCTAGGAGATATTATAAACCTTCACATAATATATCATGAAAGGGCAAAGTATTGTTGACATGATTTCAATATATCTCTGAATTTTCAGGCAGCCCTAAGGGGATCTCCAAATACTGCTTAGTTGTCTTTAATGTATGCCTAGTAAACAGGAAACTCCTAGAATGAAGACCTAAATATTGATATGGGAGCCTTTTTAAACACATGTGAAATTTTTATATATGTGGTGTAGAAGTTGTACTAATGAGCACTTAACCAAGTGGCATTTGGGGCCAACAAACTCCAACACCTGTAATGCTATGCTTCTGACTTATAATTGTCACCAACACTAGGGACACGAAAAGGTAGAAAAAAATGTTGAAAATCCATAGCCTGGTGAATTTTTTTTTTAGATTAAGAGAAAATTTTAAAATCTATTTACCAGATTATAGTCAAGTCTCTAAAAAGTACAGTTAGATCATGGAAGGTCCCAAATGTCTTGGTTTGGAGTCTGTGGTGAGTCCATATGCTGATGTCATAGATCAGATATTGCCACAGATTCCCCAAAGGAATTTGATAAAATTCAATATCTTGTACTGGTAAAACTCAGTGAAAAAGTAATAAAATAATCATAGGAAATCATATTGTGCCAGGTACCATTCTATACATTTTGCTATTTTTTGAACACATAAATTACTTAATCCTCAAAGCCACATGTCAAAAATATTTTAGCATTTGGTAGTTTTATGGAGCAGACACTTAAGTATAGCCAGAGCAGAGGATACAGAAAGGAAGCAGCTGAGGTTGGAAATGAAAGCAGGAGTTATATCATGGAAGTTCTTGAATGTCTTGCTAAAGAATTACACTTCATCTCATGCAAGTAGAATGAGTTCAAACAGGAGTGTGACATGACCAGAAGGATATTAAAAAAAAAATGAATCCATGAAAGGAGAAATGCCATATAAACATCACTATAGATGCCATATGGAGAAGGCAGTGGCACCCCACTCCAGTACTCTTGCCTGGCAAATTCCATGGACAGAGGAGCCTGGTGGGCTGCAGTCCATGGGGTCGCTAAGAGTCAGACACGACTGAGCAACTTCCCTTTCACTTTCATGCATTGGAGAAGGAAATGGCAACCCACTCCAGTGTTCTTGCCTGGAGAATCCCAGGGATGGGGGAGCCTGGTGGGCTGCCGTCTATGGGGTCACACAGAAGTGACTTAGCAGCAGCAGCAGCATAGATGCCACAAGGTGGCTCAGATGGTAAAGAATATGCCTGCAATGCGGGAGACCCAGGTTTGATCCCTGGATCAGGAAGATGCCCTGGAGAAGGGGAAGGCAACCCACTCTAGTATTCTCACCTGGAGAATCTCATGGACAGGGGAGCCTGCCAGCTACAGTTCATGGGATTGCAAAAAGATGGACATGACTGAGTGACTAATACATACATACATACATAAATGCCACAAAGACATTTGAAAAAACTCAGTCTGTAATGGTGATAACAATTTTAATTAAATCATAACAATCATTAATAGTACCTATATAATACATGAAATATAATTGTTTTTATTAAATATATGTTGTACAACTATATATTGCACTATGAGAGTTGGACTATAAAGAAAGCTGAGTGCTGAAAAATTGATGCTTTTGAACTGTGGTATTGGAGAAGACTCTTGAGAGTCCCTTGGACTGCAAGGAGATCCAACCAGTCCATCCTAAAGAAAATCAGTCCTGAATATTCATTGGAAGGACTAATGTTGAAGCTGAAACTCCAATACTTTGGCCACCTGATTCGAAGAACTGACTCATTGGGAAAGACCCTGATGCTGGGAAAGATTGAAGGCAGGAGGAGAAGGGGATGACAGGATGAAATGGTTGGATGGCATCATCAACTCAATGGACATGAGTTTGAATAAGCGCCAGGAGTTGGTGATGGACAGGGAAGCCTGGCGTGCTGCAGTCTATGGGGTTGCAAAGAGTCAGACATGACTGAGCAACTGAACCGAATTGAACTGATATTATGCCATGTTATATGATACACAATTAAGCATTTATTTAGCAATTCTTATGAACCAATTTAGCAATTATTATTTTTATATTTTTAACATATTTTAATGAATTTAATTTTGAAAAAGTCCTTTGAGGTAGTGTTATTATTGCCATAATATTCAGAGGAAGAAATGAGCACGAAAAGTTTCAGTAGCTTGTCCAAACAAGTACATATTACACAGTACGTAAGTGGCAGACCCAGAATCTGAGCCAGAATAGTTCTTCACATGATGTATACCTCAAACCAAAGGCCAGCATCATGTTTAATAGTGAGAAAATCAACAAATTCCTATTAAAGCAAGAACAAGGCAAAAATATCCATTATCATCAGAAATTATTATGCTCTGCTTGCCAAGATGTTAAGTTGCTTCAATCATGTCCTACTATTTGCAACCTTATGGACCGTGACCCTTCAGGTTCCTCTGTCCATGGGATTTCCCAGGCAAGAATACTGGAGTGGGTTGCCAATTCCTCCTCCAGGGGATCTTCCTGACCCAGGGATCAAACCCATGTCTCTTGCGTCTTCTGCATTGGCAGGTGGGTTCTTTACCACTAGTGCCACCTGGGAAGCCCACAATGTTCTGGAAATACTAGTAATATAGACAAGAAAAAGAACTCAGAGGAATAAATGTTGGAAGAGAGAAGGTGAATTTTTTCACAGCTTTTCTTTTTTGGCTGTGCCACATTTTTTCTTTTTCTTTTTTTTTTTTTGCAGGATCTTGTGCAGCATACAGGATCTTAGTTCCGCAACCAGGGATTGAATCCATGCCACCTGCATTGATAGCACGCAGTCTTAACCACTGGATCACCAGGAAAGTCCCTGAAGGTGTGTGGTTTTAAGTCACTAAATTGGTGGCCATTTGTTACTACAGCAGTAAGAAACGAACACAGAGCCCAATAAGAGAGTTCCTAAAATGAACATGTAGCCAACAGTGTCACGTGAGGCTAAAACAGCAAGTCTGAAGTCTTTGCATTTAGCAACATGGATATTACTGTTGTCTTTAGTGAGAGCCTTGTTAGTTGAGTGATGGGACCAAAAGCCAGAAGGAAGCAGATGGAGAGAGGAGTGGGAGGACAGGAAAGTTCTATATTCTGGAATCACAACTGGAAAGAAGTGAGCATCTGAGGAGGCAAGGAGAGTTATTTTCCATTTGTAACACTCTGTATTAGAATAAAGAATAATTCTTGTCTTCTGTTTAAAAAATAGTGAAAAATGTCTAGTTTTATATGGTATAAATAAAAAATTATTTAAATAGCAAATGAAGAATAGAGTGGATAGGAAAATTTAAAAGCATAGGGATAAACTAGGAGGTTAAAACAATAGTGTAAGTGAGCAATTATGACTTCAGTTGAGCTAATAGCATTGATGGAAGAAAGGAAGAATAAATATAAGAGATATTAAAGATGATCTTCTTTTCCCCATCAAGTTATAAATTCATGAAGGTAGGGATGTCTCATTTATATTTCCTCTACCTTCCTTTGCCCCAGTGGGATCCAGGATCTACAGACAAGCTCCCCCTTTTTAACCCAGACATTTGCTCAGCAGGAATTTCTGTGTGTTCCATCCCATGAGAGATATAGGGTGCAGGATTAATAGAATGTTGTCCATATCTGTGGATCTGTGGAACTGAGGTCCAACTGGAGCTGCTGCCGTACTTTAGAAGTATTAGTTAGTGAAAAAGGAGACTAAGCTAGGACAGGAAAGTCTAGGAAAATTAGAGGTTTGCCTTAGCAAGGATGGCTAGACAGAGAAATTGACGGTCCTAAGGGTGTTGCATGTTTAGACTACAGGGGAGCAAAACTTGCCACTCCAAAGTATCTCTTTGCCATGAGGAATATTTCAAGCTGAAAATAATCAAAGCCCCCCAAACTCAGAAAGAAAGTTGATTTTCCCCCTGAGGTGAGGTGAGATAAAGTTGCTCAGTCGTGTCCGACTCTTTGCGACCACGTGGACTGTAACCTACTAGGCTTCTCTGTCCATGGGATTCTAACTGCCTAAAAAGAATGAAGATAGAAGGCTTGGTCTTAGAACAGAGCTATCATTTCTGCAGAGAATATGGTCTAGGTGCAGTAGGGGAAACTCTGCTGCTGCTGCTGCTAAGTCACTTCAGTCGTGTCTGACTCTGTGTGACCCCATAGATGGCAGCCCACCAGGCTCCCCCATCCCAGGGATTTTCCAGGCAAGAACACTGGAGTGGGTTGCCATTTCCGTCTCCAATGCATGAAAGTGAAAAGTGAAAGTGAAGTCGCTCAGTCGTGTTGGACTCTTAGCGACCCCATGGACTGCAGCCTACCAGGCTCTTCCATCCAAGGGATTTTCCAGGCAAGAGTACTGGAGTGGGGTGCCATTGCCTTCTCCGAAGGGAAACTCTAGGCAGGGCTTAAAAATCAGAGTCCTCTCTATGTCCCATTGTACCTCTGCAAGGTCCAGCTAATACTTACTTACCAAACTTTTGCTTTTTAATCTCCATTTCTCCTCTTTGAAGTCCCAAACCATTAACACCCAACATCCTCTTTTGTCTTTAGCTGAAGATGATATTTAAGATGAGAGTGTTAACCATTTTGGTGAGTTACTCAGTTTTCCTGGGTCTCTCCCACGTATCTTCTTCTTGTTCTTTAGTCTCTAAGTCATGTCTGACTCTTCAACTCCATGGACTGTAGTACATCAGACTACTCCATGCCTGGGATTTCCCAGGCAAGAATACTGGAGTGGGTTGCCGTTTCCTTCTCCAGGGGATCTTCCCGACCCTGGGATCGAACCACTATCTTCTGCATTGCAGGCCAATTCTTTACCACTGAGTCACCTGGGAAGCCTTTTCTCATGTATAAAGTAAGGTGAAGTCGCTCAGTCTTGTCTGACTCTTTGTGGCCCCGTGAACTGTACAGTACCAGGCTCCTCCATCCATGGGATTCTCTAGGCAAGAATACTGAAGTGGGTTGCAATTTTCTTCTCCAGGGGATCTTCCCGACCAAGGGATTGAACTCCAGTCTCCCGCATTGCAGGCAGATGCTTTAACCTCTGAGCCACCAGGGAAGCCCCTCTCTCATGTATACATGTTATTAAACTTCTGTGTGATTTTCTCCTGTTAATCTGTCTCATGTTAATTTAATTCTTAGACCAGCCAGAAGATCCTAGAAGGGTAGAAGAAAATTTCTTCCTCACTGACAAAGCATTCTAACTTTGGAGACCTGGGTGGTGGGGTTAGCTGGATGAAATTTAATGGCATCATGTTTCTGAACACTATCCACTCAATCTCAGACCTCAGGTAGTGGTGGAGCATACAGGAAGTGAGGTTCATTAACTTCAGAGAAGAATTTGACAAGAGTTTAGCATGAACTTAACCCAGTTAAGTGATAGATTCAGGGGGAGATGGTGGAGCTATTTTGGCCAAGTTATTGTAAAGGAAATCAAACCTTAATATTCATTGGAAGGACTGATGCTAAAGTTGAAGTTCTAATACTTTGGCCACCTGATGTGAAGAACTGACTCATTGGAAAAGACCCTGATCCTGGGAAAGATTGAAGGCAGGAGGAGAAGGGGGCAACAGAGGATGAGATGGTTAGATAGCATCACCAACTCAATGGACATGAATCTGAGCAAACTCCAGGAGATAGTGAAGGACAGGGAGGCCTGGTGTGCTGCAGTCCATGGGGTCGCAGAGTCAGACAACAACGTGACTGAACAACAACAATTGTGTAGGAAATGGGGGAAAACATACATCCCTAGCATACCTGACCCTTAGTGTATTGAATCAAAGCTTAATTCTAAGTTCTTCTTGTTGATGAGCTGGAGCTTCAGATACTTATGGCATCTGGAATTCCCTCAGGGCCTAAGACATGACCTCACAGGTAGTCACCAATTTCTGCCACAATGCATTCCTGCATTTCTAGGAGCAGAGCATACAGTCCTAAAACAGGTCACGTTTATCCTTAAGGAACAATGTAATCATTGGGATTGTGTTTCTAACCAAGAATATGATATAAAATAAATTATAAACATAAACAATAGTATGCTATAAAAGCCAAGATGTAACAACTACAGACCTCTGTAACAATTTAAAAGAGTAAAATTATGTGTCAAGTCTTATATAATGGGCAGAAATATATTTGCACATTGATTATGCAAAAGGGACTCTGATGTACCATAAAGACTACATATAGCACATAAAACTACAGCTCTCATGAATCATGAATTTGACCAAAACTATTATGCTAAGTATAACTAACATTAAACATTTACTTAAAAATGTCATGTGTCTTCTTAAAAAAATTCAAGGGCTTTTTAAGAGATGGTTTTGCCAACATCCCTTTGAAGAGATTGCATCCAACTCTTTGTGACCCCATGGACTGTAGCCCACCAGGTTCCTCTTATACATGGAATGTTTCAGGCAAGAATACTGGAATGGGTTGCAATTTCTTCCTCCAAGGAACTTTGCAATAGTAATGTGTTGAAGATTATTTCACTGTCCTTAAGGATGCCATAATAACAGTAAGGTGATATTGTTTAATCCAACATACATTTATCATGTCTATTAAAAGTTGGGCCCTGTGTTGGGTACTAGAAACATAATGATGATAGAATATGCCTTTGTTCACAGTTCCTCAGAGTTGGCTTCTTCTGGTTACCTGTCCCTTCAGAGCAACGATATTGCAGTACTCATTTACATCTCTCTCTACCCAGCTAGGCTGGGAGTTACTTGAGAACAAGAACCTCCTTTCTTTATCCACACATCCTTAACTCTTAGCAATATGCCCCCTCGAAGAGTAAAAGTCAATGATTTTTTTTCTCTTTTTTTGTAGAAAACTACTGGATATATATTGCCTGTGATGATTTTCTTTTCTTTTGAAATTCAGGAGGGATTCAACATGATTGATTTTACCTACCCCTAACTCGTCTTAGGCTATTCAAAGGTATAATGCCAACTGTTCAGTCTCTAACCAGATATCAGACCAAAGTACTGATGATAGGAGAGAGAAAAAAAAAAAAACAGAAATGGTTGTTAAAGGGCTCTTTCTTAGTGCTCACAGCTACAGAGAAGAGAAAGCTATTGACAGCTATTAGGAGGACTTCACACTTCATTGGAAAACCATAAAAAACAATTACCACATCTTTGGCACAGATTTTTCAAGAGGAGCTTCAAAACATCTCTCACAGAATTGCTAAGACAGGCATAAAACTGGAAACCCATTGTCTGCTCTTTCTGACATTATACTTGGATTTTGATGGTAAGACTCCTAAAGACTAGGTAAAGTGAGAGAAAATTGAAGCATGGATGTTAATTAGTAAGTAAGTTTTCCTGGGGCTCACCAAAAGATAGAGATTGCCCTACCCAGGAAAAAAAAAAAAAATAGCGGGCTGTCAATAATTAGAGCAACAATGTTAAGCAAGGCTTGATGAAGGGTAAAAACTGAGTTTGAACATGGGAAGGGATTGGCAGAGGTGAGGACCTCAGTATAGACATGGATTTATAGGTGACCCTCATGTTTCCTAGTCAGTGAGAAAGCCAACTTGCATGCAACAGATTAGGTATGTTATTCACTAATAGGTTAGATTCATAAGATGGGGCAAAATCAACAGAAACTTGAAACAGGTTCCTGAGTTGACTCAATATTTTCCTTGATTAACAATAATATTCCAAGTGTGGACTGGATAAAGATCAAGGCTATGTGGGACTCTTGGGCACAAAAGCCTTTCTGTATTCCCCATTCCTTTGATTATTGGCTTCATCCAGGCTTCATCACCTTTCCTGAGTTCCAACAGGCAAATTCAAACAATTGCTTATCAGGGAAGGGAGGGGACAGAAGAGGAGGGAGAAACAGTCAAGAGAAACAATAGTACAGACTTGGGATAAATTCCTGGTTCCCCCTCAAGGGACACATAACAATATCTTCTAGCTGTTTTGCAGATACTGAAACCCCCACTAGATGGGTGAAGTTAACTCTACGTTGCCCACAAGCATGCAGACCCCAGACACATTAGAACCAGAAGGCTGATGATGCTGACTCCCACTTACCTCACCACCAACCAATCAGAAGAAGGTCCACAAGCTGATCACGACCCCTTTGAACCATTACTACAAAACTCCTCACTACTCACTCCAGGTCAGTTTGGGACACCAGTTTTAAGGGTATTAAGTCACCTTTCCCCACCCGCCCTTTTCCTGGCAACACACTAAAGCTATTCTACTTCACCCAAAACTCTGTCTATGAGATTTAAATCAGTGTCAGAGTACAGAGGCCAGATTTAGCTTCAGATTCATTGTTAATATAAAAAGTACATTTCTGGCAACCAATTTTTGTAATGAAAGTTCCAATTCAAATATCTTCTAACCATCCCTCCTGCATATATCAATTAAAATTTAGTTCTTAAGCATAGCCAATGACAACTCATATGAGTATACACACACTGAAATATGTGTGCTGATCTTCCCCATTTGTGGGTTAATGAGGTTACAAGCCTTCTTAGCATCAGACTCAACAAAAATTCCAAGAATCTGAAAAAAAAAAAAAAAGTAGTGAAATATGGACCAAGGAATTTCCCTGATTTTCCTTCCAATTTGGGCAAGCCTACCCATAGAGCTTCTAGGATCCTCAGTTCAGTTCAGTTCAGTTCAGTTGCTCAGTCGTGTCCGACTCTGCAACCCCAAGAACCGCAGCACACCAAGCCTCCCTGTCCATCACCAACTCCCGGAGTTTACTCAAACTCATGTCCACTGAGTCAGTGATGCCATCTAACCATCTCATCCTCTGTCATCCCCTTCTCCTCCTGCCTTCAATCTTTCCCAGCATCAGGGTCTTTTCAAATGAGTCAGCTCTTCACATCAGGTGGCCAAAATATTGGAGTTTCAGCTTCAACATCAGTCCTTCCAATGAACACTCAGGACTGATCTCCTTTAGGATGGACTGGTTGGATCTCCTTGCAGTCCAAGGGACTCTCAAGAGTCTTCTCCAACACCACAGTTCCAAAGCATCAATTCTTCTGCACTCAGCTTTCTTTATAGTCCAACTCTTACATCCATACATGTCTACTGGAAAAGCCATAGCTTTTACAAGACGGACCTTTGTTGACAAAGTAATGTCTCTGCTTTTTAATATGCTGTCTGAGACCCCAGGATGGTATTAAAATGAACATGAGAATTCCAGTCTAAGCTCTGGAGATTAAAAGTGGCATCTATTCCTGGGGGCAAGACAATTTATCTCATTATAAATCAATGGAAGTGTTCTTTAAATGAAATTCCCACCAACTCCCAGCCTTTTGTGGCCTTTGAAATTCTGGGCAGTTGGATAGTTAAATGTTGTTGTTCAGTGGCTCAATCATGTCAAACTCTTTGCGACCCCATGGACTGCAGCACACCAAGCTTCCCTGTCCTTCACTATCTCCCAGAGTTTGTTCAAACTCATGTCCATTGGGTCAATGATGCACTCTAACCATCTCATCCACTGTTGCCCCCTTCTCCTCCTGCCCTTAAATAATCACTTAGAATAAAAGGAAGCTACATATAATACAGTTTCGGCCTTTTCTCCCCAGGAGTAAAAAATGCTGGGCTGCTACACACAATATTCATCATATTTTGGTCTCTGAAACTCTACAAGTATGCTCAGCAGACCAAATCAGGTTATGTTTTTTAAGCTATAAGAAATGGTAGATAACACGGAAATAAAGTCCACCATAAAATAAGCTACAATCAGACAACACTATACTAAAAACAGTCTATTATGTCTCAAGGCTCCAAATACTTGCTTTGTGACTTTGAATTTTTTCAACAAGCCTGCTCATTTCATTCTGAAAATAGATGCTTAGAATGAGAATGTGCCAATGACATATAGGGCATTGTTAGGAAGAAATTTTCCTCTACCCTTCTAGGTTCTTCTGGCTGCTCTAAAAGTTAAAATGACATGAGATAGATGAACAGGAGAAAATCAAACAAAAATTTAATAACATGTATACACGAGAGAAACTCAGGAGAATTGAATAATTCTCCAAATAGCCAAAATCCTCACCTTAAATATCATCTTCAGCTAAAGACAAAAGAGGATGTTGGGAGGAGTGTTTTAAAACTTCTAAGAGGAAAAAGACAGTTCACATAGAGATAGAAAAGCTAAACCGTTAGCTAAACAGCTGCTTGTTGGGCCATGGAGATACAGGGGGATCCAGAGAGAAATTTTAACAGACTTTGCTAGGTTCCTCCTTGTCCACCATACCTAATTCATATCATAGTTGATCACTCCCTTCCTGGAACATTATTTTAGGCAGTTAGGAAGAAGGTTAAAGGTTCTTTTTGAGTCACTGAATCTTAAAAATAATCATCCTAAATTAATACTCATACCAGAGACACAATTTGGAGGTGGCAAACTTTGCTCCCTTATACCACTGACCTTGACACCTAGTAAGTCACCAAAAAAGCAATTTAGTAGAGTATGATGTACAAAATCAATCTTCCACAGGAGCCAAAAATGAACATGGCTCAGAAGATGTGCTGGCCTCCATTTTTCCTTTACTTGCTGGGTACCTATTAATGCCTCACTGTAATATAAATGTAAATGTCAGTTGGATGCTACATAAATTAGCATTTGTGGTTCTACATTTATATTTTAACACACATACAAAATAAAATCAAAAATCATCATGTCTAGCCTCTTTTCAAAGAATAGAATGAACTCAGAAAGTTTTACTCTACTCTCTCATTTTCATATTACTGTATTTTACCTCCCTCTTGTTTTAAACACCCCAAAGTTAGTCTTTTTTTCTTCTTTCTCTCAATTCTCTCAATTATTCTGTAATTGTTTAGAATTACTATCATCCTTACCAATATCTTTGCTCACCATTGTTTTTTGTATCCTACACATTCCTTCTGGATAATTGTTGAAGCATTTTCTTTTGTTCTTTCAGCAAGGTTCTGTGAATAGTAAACTTTCCTGGTTTTCATGTAACACTAATGCCTTTTTCTGACATGGAATTCTAGTGTACCAAATACATACTTTCAACCTCAAAAATTTGGAAGTGCTATTCTTCTGTCATGACGGACCAAAAGCTTGCCATCTATCTTTAGTTAAGGCTCTCCTCTCTCCTTGACTACTTTTAAAATTTTTTCTCTCTCTTTGTTATTCTACACAAAGATTACAATGTATCCAGGTACTGAGTTTAAAAAAAATTCTCCCTGGGACTTAGCATGCAACTTTAATTTGTATTTCTATCTTGACTCAACTAATGAGACTTATTTTCTTAATTTCCAGTAGATTGTTTTTTTCTGATTATATATTTGTTGTATTTTTGCAATGGAACAAAAGAATGTTTGTTGGCTTTGTTTTATTTTTTATATATGGAATTAACTAGGCTTTTTGTTTTGTTTTGTTATTCTTCATAAAACAACGTGCATGTGTGCTCAGTTGCTAAGTCCTGTTCAGCTCTTTGTAACCCTATGGACTGTAGCCCTCTAGGATCCTCTCTCCATAGGATTTCCCAGGCAAGAATACTGGATCGGCTTGCCATTGCATACTCCAGGAGATCTTCCCGACCCAGGGATTGAATCCTCATCTCTTGCATCTCTTGCACTGGCAGGCAGATTCTTTACCACTGTGCCACCTGGGAAGTCTTCATAGACCAATACAAGGGTTTTTGTTTGTTTGTTTGTTTGTTTGTTTTAATGGCTGCTTAATGGGTTCTAGAAAAGGTTAATTTTGTATTTTCACAATAGAGTTTGATATGTGTGTATTAGATCTAGCTCTTTAATTGCATTTGGACTTTATATCATCAGAAAACAAGTGGGGTATACTTAAATTGGATAATTTGAAAGTAGTTTAGTAAAGTGAAAGTGAAAGTTGCTCAGTCGTGTCAGATTCTGCATGGACTACACAGTCTATGAAATTCTCCAGGCCAGAATACTGGAGTGGGTAGCTGTTCCCTTCTCCAAGGGGTCTTCCCAACCCAGGGACTGAACCCAGATCTCCCAATTACAGGCAGATTCCTTACCAGTTGAGCCACCAGGGAAGCCCACGAATACTGGAGTGGGTAGCCTATCCCTTCTCCAGAGGATCTTCCCGACCCAGGAACTGAACAAGGGTTTCCTGCATTGCAGGCAGATTCTTTACCGGCTGAGCTACCAGGGAAGTCAAAGGGATATACAATGGTATATGCAGAGTAGAGGGAAAGCAAAAAAAATAGAGCAATAGCTCAAATAGTTGAGGGGCATGTCATTGCCATGTATTGGCTGGAAGGTAAAGGAGAAGGAGCAGTTACAGAACTTGAGATGTTCGGCATCATTCCATTTCTATGGGATGAGGCAAAAGTTTCCCTTCTGCAACTTCTTGCTGACATAGGGCACCATATTCTTTGAGTGGAAGATGTTGACATTGGTCTGTAGAATTTCTTTACTGACAATTTTAGTTGTGTGGTTATGTATTAGGCAGAATAAGCTACAAATATTTTGATGCCAGATGGTTAGATGGCCTCACCGACTTGATGGACATGAGTTTAAGTAAGTATTTTGAGGCCAATTCTTGAAATTGTGATAGCCATAGATTAATCACTGCTCAAGATGGCCAGCTTATGTTATGGTTACAGTCTGGTCACTATGCAGTTAGCCTTTTCCCTCTGGTGGCAGTTATAGTATCTGTAAAAAAACTCAGGAATGTGCATCAGACATTGAGTCTGTGACTCTATTATCTTCATCATTACCTGCTTGATCTTGCTCTTTAGTGGCTCTGGAAAGCCTTGGAGACTTCAGCTTTTCTACAAACAAGAGGCAGGGGACACAGAGGGGCCTTCTTACTTGGGGGTCCCATAAAGTTTTGCTTGGTTCCTTTTGTCAGTAGGTCTGATGTCTGGTCTTCTTCAGGGACACTTTCTATGGATATTTTCCCTATGTATGTGTAAAGTTTTCTTCTTTATTTTCATTTTTTTATAATTTAAATTTTTGTTGAAAATTGAACATTTGAAGTAATATAATGTGGTAACTTTGAAAATCAAATTATTTCCTCTCCCAAGTGTATATCATTGTTTAATTGTAGTTTTGCTTTTTGTTTTTTAGTAGGTTTTCTGAACTAATTCTGTAAAGTCTGTATCTTTGTCATATGTGGCCACTGAAGACTTAACTTGGTTAGATGAGTACTCAGCTAATAATTGGACAGAGATTTTCTTAAATGCCCGAGGTCAGTTAATCTCTCCCAGTATTTGCTGAGGGCTCTGTGCCTGTGTTGGAATATGCCTTCAATACTCAAGCCAAATAGTTAAAAACTTTGATTTAGCCTTCATTTCCTACCTGTTGCAACCTCAAGATCAGCCAGAGGTGAGAGCTTAAGGCCTCCTCAGAGCCTTCCTGTGAATGTGCATAGCCTTGGGTGTGTAAACAGCCTGAGGCATGAGAACAGCTTTAGGCATATGCCAGGACTTATAGATCTTCAGGAATATATCAGAGATTTTGAAAGCCCCTATGGAATTTCATCCCCCAGCTTTTGCTTTCAAGTTTTCTGGTCAGTGTATTGTTTGCCTCTTCTGTTATCCAGTGCCTCAGGCAGCCATGAAACTCAGCAATGGTCTGTAATTGCTTTTTGATAAATGTTCCTGAGTGAAAAAGCTTTTCACACTGGCAAAGTCAGATAAGATACAGACAACTTGCAAATATGGTCTTGTAGGGGACCACCAGGCAGGTCACAAATTGACAATTTGGGGGAATGATGCTTGGAAAAAACTCCAGCCTTATTCCTCTCTCCTATAGTTGCCAATCTTCACCATCAATGTGAGTTGTTATATTTCAAGGCTGCTGTGCTTCTGGAAATCAGAGAATAGGTCTGGGAAAAGTTAAAATGTTTCAAGGCCTAGCTATTTTCACCAAGATATCCCAACTGTTTCTCTTTAAGAAATATTCCCTGGGTTGCTACAACCATATAGTTAATTTCCAGAGTTCTTAAAAAGCTGATTTTGATCATTTTTGCCAGTTTTCTCATTGCTTTTATGAAGGAGTGAATTTTTAGAAGTCTTACTTTGCCATTTTTACTTTATAAATATAAATTCACACAATACCCTTAATCTTCCCTTTCTTAAGTAGTATCTACAATCTGAGTAATGATAAATTTAGTATAGTCTTCTTTCCTCTTCATTTCCTTGCTTCCCTTCTACCACACAATTTTAGTTAATTATACTATATTTTTGTTTACCATTTATAGTTAACTATGCTTCTATGACTTTATTTGCAACTTTAAATTATCTCCTTGGACTTCCAGCAATTACAGATGAAGCAGATATGTGTAATACTGTATAGTTTCTTTCTCCCTCCCCCAATCAATTTTCACTAGTTACATTGTCTTAATTCGGGTTCCCTCAGAGGCAGACCATGTGACAATGATTCAAGTGTAACTTCTTTATTTGTGAAGAACAAGAAATGCATGTAGGAAAGTAAGGAAATATACAGGAAAGGCAAAGCAACCAATACAAGAATTATTATGCCAGTTATTTATGTAAGTGACTACAGCCTAATAATATGAAGAATTTCTGGGAAAGATTGTAATACATATGCCTTGGCGTTGTATGTATTCACCAAATCCATCAATCATTTGTTGAGGGTTTCTCCTGGGGGGATTTTAACTTCATTGTAGTTCTTTTATGCTGCCCTCAGAAAAAAGACACATATATCATTAGATGGAATCAGCTAAGACAAACTAAAGTAAAGCTGCAGTGATATAAATGGGACACTAAAAAAGTCCCCTACATATTACATCATTTCTCCATTATTATATAAAACTTTTACATTCTGTTTTGTGCTTCCTTCCTCACATGTGTTTTAAGCTTGTTTCTACTGTTAAATATATTAATAATTCATAGGGAGTTCTTTCTCCATAATTTCTCTATTAATCTCTTTATCATCTTAAATTTGTCCTCCATTAATTTTCTCAGGAAGGGCTCATAGCAATGATATTCCCTGAGCTCTTGAATGTTCAAAACTTTTTGTTTTTATCCTTTTGTACTTTAAACACAATTTGATTGGATAGAATATTCTTGGCTCACATTTCTGCCAAACTGCTATGAGAAGCTATGAGCATCAGTGATGGTTTCTTACATGTCTTGACTTAACCATTGCACTAAGCTGAATAGTATCTCCCCCAAATTCATATCTACCTGGAACCTCAGAATGTGACCTGATTTGGAAATAAGATTTTTTCAGATGTAATCAAGTTAAAATAAGATCATACTGTATTAGAATGGACCCTATTCCAAAAAGAGATTGGAGTGATGGCTATAAAAGAAGACTTAATAAGTTTTAAAGGATTGAAATCATACAAAATATGTTCTCCAACAACAATGAATTAAATTAGAAATCAATAATAGACGGTTTGAAAATTAAAGAAAATATGTGAAAATTAACCAACATACTCCTAAATAATCAATCACCAAGAAATTTCAAAGAAAATGATCTAATAATTTGAGATGATGAAAAATGAAAAGTCAACATACAAAAAAAATAGCACTTAGAGGAAAATACATGTGTATATCTATACATATTACTTTCTTCAGGGGATCTTCCCAACCCATGGATCAAACCCAGGTCTCCTGAATTGCAGGCAGATTTTTTTACCATCTGAGCCACCGGGGAAGCCTATATATACATATATTTACATTAAAAAAGAATATCTAAAATCAATAACCTCACTTTTCACATTAAGAAACTATTACAATAAGAATAAATTAAGTCCAAAGCAAGTAGAAGGAAATAATAAAGATTAGAACTGATTTGACTGGAATAAGAAAATAGAGAAAATCAATAAAACCATAACTGATTCTTTGAAAAGATCAATAAAATTTACACACTAGCTAGACTGAGCAAGATAAGAGAGAAAACTCAAATTGTTAAAATCAGGCATGAAAGAGGAGACATTACTACTGACCTTATAGAAATAAAAATATTATAATTCTGTGAACTGCTGCATGCCAACAAATTAAACAACTTAGTCGAAGTGAACAAATTCTTAGAAAGACACAAACTACTGAAAATGACTCAAGAAGAATTAGAAAATGTGAATAGATGTATAACTAAAGAGATGTATAAAATCTAAAAACCTGAATTAGTAATTAATAAATTTCTTCCAGAGAAAAACTCAGCAACAGATGACTTCACTAGTGAATTCTACCAAACATTTAATAAAACATTAACACCAATCTTTCACAAACTCTTCCAAAAAATTCAAGGGGAGAGAACACTTTCAAATCATTTTATAAGGCCAGAATTACCCTGATATTGAGTCCAGACAAAGTAGTCAAATGATATCAGTTCAAGAAATTAATCAGATTAAGAAATTACAAGAACATGGATTAAAAAATTACAGATTAATATTACTTATAAATATGAACACAAAAATCCTCAACAAAATATTAGCAAACCACATTCAGTAACAGATAATAAGATTTTACAACATGACCAATGGAATTTATTCCAGAAATGTATGATTGGTTTAATATCCATAAATTAACCAGTATAATACACAATACTAATAGAATTAAGGCCATTAAAAAATAACCATCTCAATATGCAAAAAAATAAGAAGTATTGGGAAAAATATCCAATTCCCTTTTATGATGAAAACTCTGAACAAACTAGAAATAAAAAGTAACTTCCTCACCCTGTTAAAGAGTATCTGTGAAAACTCCACAGATAATATCATATTTAATGGTAAAAAGACTGAAAGCTTTCTCTCTAGTAACATCAGAAACAATACCAGGATGTCTATTCTTGCCATTCTATTCAACACTGTACTGGAATTTATAGCCAGAGCAATTAGGCAAAAAAAGAAAGAATAAAAGAAAGAGGGGAGGGAAGAAGGAAAGGGGATAGAAAAGAAGTAAATAACAGGCATCTAAGCTGGAAAAGAAAAAGCAAAGCTATCTTTATTAAGAGATGATATGATCTTAGATATACAAAATCCTAAAGAAACCACAAAAAACCTATTAGAATTAAAATAACAAATTCAGCATAGTTTCTGTGTACAAGATCAATATACAAAAATCAGTTCTATTTCTACATACTAGAAATGAACAATCTGAAAAATAAATTTTAAAAAGTTTGATTTACAGGCTTCTCTGTGTCTCAGTGGTAAAGAATCTGCCTGCAACGCAGGAGCCACAGGAGACATGGGTTCAGTCCCTGGGTCAGGAAGATCCCCTGGAGGAGGGCATGGCAACCCACTCCAGTATTCTTGTCTGGAGAATCCCATGGATGGAGAAGCCTGACAGGCTACAGTCCATGGGGTCGCAAAGAGTTGGACATGACTGAAGTGACTTAGCTCACAGGATGTACCCACGCACTGGTGGTCCAGCAGACATGGGTTTAATTCCTGTTCCAGGAAGATCCCACATGCTGTGGTGCAGCTAAGCCTGTGTGCCACAACTGCTGAAGCCCAGGCACCCAGAGCCCATCCTCTGCAACAAGAGAAGCCACTGCAATGAGAAGCCATGCCTTGTGACTAGAGAGTAGCTCTCCCCCATCCCCCACCCTGCTCGCCACAACTAGAGGAAGCCCTTCAAAGGCAGCAGTGAAGACCCAAAGCAGCCAAAAATTAAATACATAAATAAATCTCATAAAAAAATAAAAATTCCATTTATAAGGCCATCATAAAAATAAAATACTTAGGCAAAATTTAACCGAGCAAGTGGGTAGAAGACTTCTACACTTAAGACTATAAAGCACTGCTGCAAGAAATGAAAGGGAACCTAAACAAATGGAAAGACAGTTGGTGTTCTTGGATTTGAAGACTTAATAATGTTAACTTAATGATAAGATCATGGCATCTGGTCCCCTCACTTCATGGCAAATAGATGGGGAAACAGTGGAAACAATGTTAGACTTTATTTTGGGGGGCTCCAAAATCACTGCAGATGGTGACTGCAGCCATGAAATTAAAAGACTATTACTCCTTGGAAGGAAAGTTATGACTAACCTAGATAGCATATTCAAAAGCAGAGACATTACTTTGCCAACAAAGGTCCATCTAGTCAAGGCTATGGTTTTTCCAGTGGTCGTGTATGGATGTGAGAGTTGGACTGTGAAGAAAGCTGAGCGCTGAAGAATTGATGCTTTTGCACTGTGGTGTTGGAGAAGACTCTTGAGAGTCCCTTGGATTGGAGAAGACTCTTAAGAGTCCCTTGGACTGCAAGGAGGTCCAACCAGTCCATTCTGAAGGAGATCAGCCCTGGGGTTTCTTTGGAAGGAATGATGCTGAAGCTGAAACTCCAGTACTTTGGCCACCTCATGCAAAGAGTTGACTCATTGGAAAAGACTCTGATGTTGGGAGGGATTGGGGGCAGGAGGAGAAGGGGACGACAGAGGATGAGATGACTGGATGGCATCACTGACTCGATGGACGTGAGTCTGAGTGAACTCCAGGAGTTGGTGATGGACAGGGAGGCCTGGCGTGCTGCTATTCATGGGGTTGCAAAGAGTCTGACACGACTGAGTGACCAAACTGAACTGAACTAATGATGTTAAGATAGTAATACTACCCAAAGCTATCTATAGATTCAGTGAAATTTCTTTGACTACCCCAAGATGACATTCACTTGTTTATTTATTTTTATTCATTCATTTACCTATTTGCTTCTACTCAATAGAAATAGTTAATTGGTGTCTTTTTTTATGAATGCAAATCATCTGTGATCTGGAGTATTAATTAAATGTTTATTGTCTCTTTAGGCTTCCCTGGTAGTTCAGCAGATTTGCCTGCAATGGTCGACCTGGGTTCAACCCCTGGGTTGGGAAGATCCCCTGGAGAAGGGAATGGCTACCCCATCCAGTATTCTTGCCTGGAGAATTCCATGGACACAGTCCATGGTGTCACAAAGAGTTGCTCACGACTGAACAACTTTCACTTTATATGTTAGACTCTGTTTCACCTTAAATGATCATTTCTCTCTATATTTCCTGCTCAAAGAGGAAACTCTGAGAGATGTTGGCAACACAACGGTAATTAAATAGTTTTTCTTTCTGTTTCATCTGTTAATATCACACCCTCTCCCCCAGTTTGGCACCAATCCGCGACCTGGCAATTTCTTTTCTTTTACCACACAATTACCCTCATGATAGAATACTCTGTACACAGCACAGTGGCCTCCCAAACTTCTCCCCAGCCCTTTCTCAAATTGAAGCTAGCTAGACCACCAGTTCTCTGGCCCTGATTACTATCTAGTTCATTTGCATGCAATTTGTTTCATTACTAACATGGGAAAAGGTTAGCAAGAAAATAAAGCAAGGGTTTTGGACAAGGTAGGATTCACATAAACTTTTCTGCTATTCCACTGGGTCCCCACTGCATTCTATTATCTTTGATTGTAAGAAAGTATAAGTTATTTGATCTTTGTCATATTTCTATAAATATTTAAGTTCTCCTATTATATTTTCCTAAGTTGGTAAATAGCATCAACCATAAAATATTCCCATTTATGATCCCATTATTATCTTTCTCCTTTTGTAAGATCTCTCAGTAAAGGAAACTGTTATTTTATAATCTTTATGAGTGATATCTGATAAAATCATGCTTGCTCTAAAATAATGAATTATCATTTGATTTTTACCAAACCTCATCAACACATGCTTATCTCAGCAATATAAAAGCTTCACAAATTGCACTATATTTACCTCATTCATTCAAGTGTATTTTTTTAAACATATGCATCAAGCACCATGCTAAGTGCTGAGATATGGTTCCTGAATCCCAGTAGCTCCTAGTCTTATGAATAATGTAATCAGCCCTGGAGCAGTGACATGTATGAAGTAGTAGAAAAGCATGGAGGAGATCATTCCTGGAGGCATCCAGGATAACTTCACGAGGAGGTTGATATTCACCATTTCAGTCCTCTGGTAAATTACTAAAATTTTAACAAAAAAATAAAAACCTTATCCTTTAAATCTAAGATGTGTTTCTTTTTACTCTTCCCTTTTGTCTTCACTCCTAACTGTATCCTTTTCTGCTAAGTACTGTTGAGACTGTGCAAAACATATATGATTTTCCTTATTGACTTTTGAGCCCCTATTGGGCTTCCCTGGTAGCTCAGATGGTAAAGAATATGCCTGCAATGCAAGGGACCCGGGTTCAATGCCTGGGTCAGAAAGATCCCCTGGAGAAGGGAATGGCATCCCATCCCAGTATCCCTGCCTGGAGAATCCCATGGACAGAGGAAGCCTAGTGGGTATAGTCCATGGGGTAGCAAAGAGTTAGACATGACTGAGCGACTAACACTTTCACTTTGAATCTGAATCTTATTATGAGTTATGGCATGGCTCAGATGGTAAAGAATCTGCCTGCAATGCAGGATATGCAGATTCGGTCCCTGAGTTGGGATGATCCCCTGGAGAAAGGAATGGCAACCCACTCCAGTATTTTTGCCTGGAGAATTCCATGGACACATGACTGAGTGACTAACACTTTCACTTACCTGTGCAGACAATAGAATATGTGACTCACATTAGTCAGAATGCTAATATATCTTCTTTCAAGCAAGAAGCCATGAACAGTGGGCCTCAAGATCCATTTGACAGATCCAAGCCACCTCTGTGTCTAGGAATTAATCTCAGGTGAATTGCTAGGCAACACAAATGACATGAAATTTATAGCTCATATTTTCTTTTAGAAAAGGTCTTCTCCCACCCCCAACATTCATGGACCTTCTCCTTTAGAGGAGATCAGCTATAGAACCACTATAAATGGTTACCAAGCATTTTCTATAGGAGCTTATGGAATACCTTGAACTTTGGTCCATATTTCAGATATGAATATCAACAAGAAACAGAAATAGCAGAAGCAGAAATAGCCTGGTAACCAGATTCTGATCTCTCGCTCTTTTCTATACGGGTATTTATTTTGTTAACCCTGACTTTAGGATATGACAGCTCTGTGGCAACACTGTATTCTATACAACTTCCTTCCTTCCTCACAGCTCTAACCAACTTTAAGCCAGAAATATTCCACTTCATCCTAGAATGATGTATACTTTGGCCACCTGATGCGAAGAGCCAACTCATTGGAAGAGACCCTGATGCTGGGAAAGATTGAAAGCAGGAGGAAATGGGGGTGACAGAAGATGAGATGGTTGGATGTCATCACCGACTCAGTGGACATGAGTTTAAGCAAACTCTGGGAGATGGTGAAGGACAGGGAAGGCTGGTGTGTTGTAGTCCAGGGGGTCACAGAGTTGGACACAACTGAGTGACTGAACAACAATCCTGGAACGAAATCTACAATGACTCACCCTCTGATGGCTGTGATCATGTCAGAGTCACTTAGATGCGGTGAGAATCATTTATAATAGGAAACTCAATAAATAGCAACATTTCTTACATTTCCCTTGGCATGATGCCTTTTGCTGGGACATCAGGGTACCTCAGTAATGAATGCTTATTTCTCTTCTCGCTTAAGTTTCTGCTATCCCAGCCAAACACACAAGAGAAAGCTAGCTTGCCTGAATCAGTCCTGAGTGTTAGATTGCCACAAAATAGTCCCCAGTAAATTATACTACCATGCATTCATGACTCATACAGTCTTGTCTAATGCTGAATGAAGGTTGACTTTCTTACTTACTTGGGCCAATAGAATGTGACAGAAGTGATTCTGCACAGCCATAGACCTCTAAGGTCTTAAAACTTCTTATTTTGTTCTCTTGGACAGCTAAGATGATCATGCTGCAAGAAGGCTGGAGTGAAAAACCACCTGGGAAGAGAAGTTCAACCTCCTAGCTCTTCTAACAGAACTCAGCCCCCACCAGCCCTCTTCTGCTCAACATAGCTGCATAAGTGATTCCAGGCAAAACCAACCTGAGAACCACCCAACTAACCCATGGAATGATGAGAAGTAATAACTTGTTGTTTAAAGCCATTAAGTATGACCACAGATAAATGAGATGGTTATCATCAGTAAAGGTTTCAGGGCCTGGGATCTGGCTTCCCTTAGAAGGCTGAACTACTTGGACTTAACAGTTCTAGGCTCCTGCATGGACCTATAGTTACAAGGAGAGTAGGAGCCAAATTTTTCATCTGAGCCTGCAAGGCAGAGTTTTACAATGATGAATGTTTCTCAGTTCCAGTTTATATTAGTATGTACAGAGTCTGAAAGTGCAGCAGAAGGCATGACCTGCTTTTCTAAGAGCAACTGGCAAAGTGCCTAGTGAGCAAAGGAGAATACAAAAAGCTCTGCAACTCTAGGTAACTCTGTCCATGTTTGATTATTTCATTTGGCAATGGCAATGTCCCAGCTGTGCTCTGATGTCTCTGCAGCTTACATCTGTGTTCAAATGGGAAGTCTTCCTAATCTCTCTCTTCTGCTATTTTCTTATCCAAGTTTCTTGGTTTTCCTGCCCAATTTATGATTGACAAAGCTTTGGGTGAAGTACTTCTGTGCTTAGAGTGTTATTTATGTTATTCATCACACTGGAAATAAGTGAGAACAGCCTCATTGTGCCAATACAGCCACCACCAAAAAGAGAACCTAACCATGAAAAGAGGCAGAATAGTATGAAGGCAAAGCACATAGGTTCTGGAACAAGATTGCTTGGCTTTGAATTCTAGGTCTGTCAATTACTAACTGTATGATCTTGGATATATTATTTAATGGATCTTTGCTTTATCTTTCTTATCTGTCAAATGTAGATGATAATAGTCAAATATAACTTGGAGATATTTTAAGTGAAAATGTCAGCTTGGCACTTAGTAACTATATTAGTTTGCCTGTTAGCATTATTTTGATTATTGTCAAAGAACTGAATAGTTGTAGACCCAGATCTTTGATAAACTAAACACTTGACCTTGAGTAAATTAATATGTATCTGGGTCTCAGTTTTTTCATCTGTGAAACAAGTACAGTAAGGAACCTTTCGACTTTAAAATTCAAGAAATCTATGAAATGTGAAAAGAAAGGCTAATTTTGACCATTCAGATCATAATCACTGAGGGGAAGGCATTTATTTTCCTTGCCAAAAAGGGACCAGAGAAGTCTTGAAGCCTGCCATTGTTTCATCCATAAATCAAGGCCTCATTTTTTTTGAAAATCTGATTTCAATTGTAAACAGGACTTTTCTCACCTGAGATCTGATGAATAAGGAATGGCAGAAATTGAGGATTAAATATATACATGACATCCAATGTTATATATATTAGCCAGTTGTTAATAATATCATATATGTATAAATACACACACACACACACACACATATATATGGGGGCTTCCCAGGTGGCACTAGTGGTAAAGAACCCACCTGCCAATGCAGGAGACATAAGAGACATGGGTTCAATTCCTGGGTCAGGAAGATCCCCCTGGAAAAGGACATGGCAATCCACTCCACTATTTTTGCCTGGAAAATTTCATGGACAGAGGAGTCTAGCAGGCTACAGTCCATGAGGTCACAAAGAATAAGACACAACTAAGCAACTTAGCTGGAGAAGGCAATGGCACCCCACTCTAGTACTCTTGCCTGGAAAATCCCATGGATGGAGGAGCCTGGTAGGCTGCAGTCCATGGGGTCGCGAAGGGTCGGACACGACTGAGCAACTTCACTTTCACTTTCCACTTTCATGCATTGGAAAAGGAAATGGCAACCCACTCCAGTGTTCTTGCCTGGAGAATCCCAGGGACGGGGGAGCCTGGTGGGCTGCCGTCTATGGGGTAGCACGGAGTCGAACACGACTGAAGCAACTTAGCAGCAGCAGCAGCAAGCAACTTAGCATGGATGCATGCATATGTACATATATAAATCCTTTATATGTAAAGAGAGAGATTTATTATAAGGAATTGGCTCATGGTTATGGAGGCTGAGAAGTCCCAAGATCCACAGTCAGCAAGCTGGAAACCCACAAGGGCTGATGTGTAGTTCTAGTCTGAGCCCAAAGGCCTGAGAACCAGGAGAGCTGATGATATAAGTTCCAGTTCAAAAGCTGGTGGGGTCAAGGCCCAAAAGCTCATATTTCAGTCTAAGTTTTAGGACTAGAAAAAAACTCAATGTTCCAACTCAGTCAAACAGGAGGAGTTCCTTCTTACCTAGACTTTTTGTTCTACTCAAGTCTTCAACTGATTGGATGAGGTTCACCCACATTCAGGAGGATAATCTGCTTTACTCAGTCTAAGGATCCAAATATTAATCTCATCCAGAAACATCCTCGTGAACACCCCCAGAATAATGTTTGCCTAGTGGCCCTGGCAAGTTGACATATAAAATTAGCTAATGGCATTATCTTCCTATAACTTCCAATTCTTGTATTTGCTTTAAAAGTCAAGGATCTTCAGACATTTGGGGAAACATCTACACATGAGTGGAAAAAAATTAAAATAAACAGAGAACTAGTTTTCTAGAGAGAGAGTTTTAGAAACAGAGAAAGAGAGATAATTTTAGAAGCATATGAACACTTAAAAGAAAAGTAGTGTGCACAAATATTTGCAGCATTATTACATATGTAAAACAAGAGGATGCAATAGTAAAGGAAGGATCCAGGATTAATAAAGTTCTCTTTGAAATTAAAAATATGTTTACTGGAATATCAAGCTCAATAAATGGCTGTTAGATAAAGTTTAGATTCCTAAAAGACAAAGTGAATGAAATTATGAAAAATGTAACAGTGCAGAAAATCACTTATATATTTTAGAGACATATACCAAAAAGTACAGAGGATAAGATTTATCAATAAATAAGAAACTTTCCAAAATCCAAGGACAAAGATGATTCTTTAATTGGGAAGTCTAATTTAAAGATCTAATTTAAAGATCTACTGGGTTAAATTAAAAAAACATTGTGAGATTGAACATATTGAGAAAAGAAAAAATTTCTAAAAACTTCCAGAGAAAAACAGATGATTTTCTTAAGCATGAGGATTACCTTAACCCTAACATCATCGTACACATTGAATGTCAGAAGAGAATGGAGCACTCTTTTAAACGTACCATTAAGTAATGATTTTCAAGTAGAATTCCATTCCAACCAAATCATCTGTGTGTACTTAGTTGCTCAGTCGTGTCTGACTCTTTGCTACCCCATGGACTATAGCCCACAAGGCTCCTCTTTCCACGGGGATTCTCCAGGCAAGAATATTGGAGTGGGTTGCCATGCCCTTCTTCAGGGGATCTTCCCAACCCAGGAATCGAACCCAGGTCTCCCACATTGCAGGTGAATTCTTTTACTGTGTGGCCCACCAGGGAAGCCCACTAGTCACTACTATAACAATTTAATTAATAAATTGACAGCCAATCACAGAACTGTCTCACTCTAAAACAAGAAGGAAGCTATCAATCACTTCTGTTATTATGATATGTAGGCTCTTATGTGTTTTTCTATATTAATAAGAGCTGAAATAATTTTCTGTTTTGTTTGAACATAAATAGTGGCTTGCTTTCCAGTTTAAGAACATATCTGTATTCTTTATATGTATCTACCTAGGGACCCCACATCATTGCTTTTAACAACTGTGTCATATTTCAGACTATGAATGCATGACAATTTATTCACTCATCTATCAATGGACATTTAGACTCTTCTCTAATTTTTGTTCTCTTTTATAAACAATCTGACAGTGAACATCCTTGTACAAGTCTCTTGGTGTATAGGGTTCTAATTTTCTGCACAAAATATTTATTTATTTTTCAGTCATTCATTCTTGCCTATGGATGGATGTTCCCAGGGCCTCCTTATTTCTCTGTCTTAGCTTTCTGTGAGTGTGACAAGTTTTGTTATGTCACTCGGGGTTCATGATCTTTTCTTTCCTTCTGTGTTGTGTTGAGTAAGATTAAGGGGCCTTCTGACAGAAATCTCTAAACTATCATTTTTATGATTCATTTCATTCATTTCTTAGACATTTATTCAGTATTATAGAATTATGATTTCCTATCTCAAGGGCAAAGATAGGACTAAATTCCCTAAGATGCTTTTCTTGACAAATAACTTAAAGGTAAAAATCAAGCTGCTAAATCTTTACCTTTTATGTCTGTTAGCTTTGAGTTATTCTACAACTTGGGCTATAAGGGTAAATTAGCTGTTTTAATCATTTCAACTAACAATTGGTCAGCAGTTAGCTCCTAAAAATATATTCTTAAGAATTCTAAAATATCCATAATCCTCCTTACATTACATCCTTCTTAGAAGTCTCTTTTTATAGAAATTTTCTTTCTGTGTTTAGTGATTGCTCTTGAAAGAAAGTCACAAACAAGAAATGCATTCAAATGCCTAAATATGCCATCAATGATTTAAGGAAAGACCAAGAATCAGTGACATTTGTTGGTGTCGTAGATTTATGCATTATATAACTTAATCCTTATCATAAATATTAAAGGCAAATATTGCCTTCATTTTATAGAATTTCTAACTAAAGTGTAGGAAGAAAAAGTAACTTTCTCCTAGTCTCACAACTTGTTGGTGATATAAAGGACCTCAATATATCACACAATCTTGTTTGGTGCAATGAACACAGTTTCAGTTTGAATCCCAACTAGATGTCTCTTTAATAATCTACTCTTCAGCAAATCATTTTCTGTTTTCCTACATCTCCATTTTCTTCTCTGTTAAATAGTGAAAACAAACTTTTTTACAGTCCTAAATTTATATGCATCATTTACTGAATACCTGTTAAATATTAGTGCTGATATTTAATGTTAGTGCTGATATTTAATATACATATAATATTTAGTGCTGATGTTTAATACACATCTTTTACTGAATATCTGTTAAATATTAGTGCTGATATTTAATGTTAGTGTTAAGTGTGTACTTACTCTATGAAGGATTAGTAAATGAAAGTAAGTAACTTTCATTAGTAAATGAAAATTTAAAATGCTCTATTCTAACTCCAGCTGTGGAAAGTTGGAGAAAGTCTCCTAGAGAAAGAAATTTTGATCTGAAAGAGAAATAGGAGTTATCTAGGAATGAGATTGGAGATGTGGAAGATCGACAAGTCTTAACATTGGAAGGGGCTTTCCTGGTGACTCAGATGGTAAACAATCTGCTGGCAATTTGGGAGACCTGGATTCGATCCTTGGGTTGGGAAGATCCCCTGGAGAAGGGAATTGCTACCCACTCTAGTACTCTTGCCTGGAGAATTCCATGAACAGAGGAGTCTGGCAGACTACACTCCATGGAGTCAAAAAGAGTCGGACACAGCTTAGGAACTAAACTTTCACTTTCACTTTGATAGGAGAGAATATGGCCAGCATATTGACCCAAAAGAAAGCCAGTATGATTAAAACAGGGAAATCTAAAAGAATCATGGCATAAGATGAGGGGCCAGACCATCTAGGTATGTAGACCTTGTGAAGATTCTGATCTTCATCTTAAAAATTACAAAAAGGTAATTGGGGAAGAGACTTGACTAACATGATCAGAATTGTCTTTTGGAAAGCATACTCAGGATGCTTCAGTTCAGTCACTCAGTCGTGTAGGACTCTTTAGGCCCCCATGGACTGCAGCACACCAGGTTTCCCTGTCCATCACCAATACCCAGAGCTTGCTCAAATTTATGCCCATCAAATCAGTGATTCCATTCAACCATCTCATCCTCTGTCATCCCCTTCTCCTCCCACCTTCAATCTTCCCCAGCATCAGGGTCCTTTTTAATGAGTCAGTTCTTCACATCAGGTGGGCCAAAGTATTCAAGTTTCAGCTTCAAGATCAGTCCTTCCAGTGAATATTCAACTGATTTCCTTTATGATTGACTGGTTGGATCTCCTTGCAGTCCAAGGGACTCTCAAGAGTCTTCTCCAACACCACAGTTCAAAAGCATCGATTCTTTGGCACTCAGCTTCCTTTATAGTCCAACTCTCACATCCATACATGACTACAGGAAAAACTATAGCTTTAACTAGATGGACCTTAGTTGGCAAAGTAACACCTCTGCTTTTTAGTATGCTGTCTAGGTTGGTCATAGGTGGCAAGAATACACAGAAGAACTATGCAAAAAAGATCTTTATGATCCAGATAATCACAATGGTGTGATCACTCACCTAGAGCCAGACATACTGGAATGTGAAGTCAAGTGAGCCTTAGGAAGCAAAGTGGTTGATTTTCTTCCAAGGAGCAAACATCTTTTAATTTCATGGCTGCAGTCACCATCCACAGTGATTTTGGAGCTCCCCAAAATGAAGTATCTTATGGTTTCCATTGTTTCCCCATCTATTTGCCATGAAGTGATGGGACCAGATGCTATGATCTTACTTTTCTGAATGCTGAGTTTTTAAGCCAGCTTTTTCTCCCTCTTCTTTCACTTTCATCAAGAGGTTCTTTAGTTCTCCTTTGCTTTCTGCCATAAGGGTGGTGTCATCTGCATATCTGAGGTTATTGATATTTCTCCCGGCAATCTTGATTCCAGCTTGTGTTTCACCAGCCCAGTGTTTCTCACGATGTACTCTGCATATAAGTTAAATAAGAAGGATGACAATATACAGCCTTGACGTACTCCTTTCCCAGTTTGGAACCAGTCTGTTTTTCCATGTCCAGTTCTAACTGTTGCTTCTTTACTTGCATACAGTTTTCTAAGGAGGCAGATAAGGTGTTCTGGTATTCCCATCTCTTTAAGAATGTTCCACAGTTTGTGGTGATCCACACAGTCAAAGGCTTTGGCATAGCCATTTGATCTCTGGTTCTTCTGCCTTTTCTAAATCCAGCTTGAATATCTGGAATTTCAGAATTCACATACTGTTGAAGCCTGGCTTACAGAATTTTGAGCATTATGTTGCTAGCCTGTGAGATGAGTACAATTGTGCAGTAGTTTGAACATTCTTTGGCATTGTGCTTCTTTGGGGTTGGATTGAAAACTGACCTTTTCCAGTCCTGTGGCCACTGCTGAGTTTTCCACATTTGCTGGCATATTGAGTTCAGCACTTTCATAGCATTATCTTTTAGGATTTGAAATAGCTCAACTGAAATTCCATCACTTCCACTAGCTTTGTTTGTAGTGATGCTTCCTAAGGCTCACTTGACTTCACATTCCAGGATGTCTGGCTCTAGGTGAGTGATCACACCATTGTGATTATCTGGATCATAAAGATCTTTTTTGTATAGTTCTTCTGTGTATTCTGGCCACCTTTTCTTAATATCTTCTGCTTCTGTTAGGTCCATACCATTTCTGTCCTTTATTCTGCCCATCTTTGCATGAAATGTTCCCTTGGTATCTTTAATTTTCTTGAAGAGATCTCTAGTCTTTCCTGTTCTATTGTTTTCCTTTATTTCTTTGCATTGATTGCTGAGGAAGGCTTTCTTATCTCTCCTTGCTATTCTTTGGAATTCTGCATTCAAATGGGTATATCTTTCCTTTTTTCCTTTGCCTTTAGCTTCTCTTCTTTTCACAGCTATTTGTAAGGCCTCCTCAGACAACCATTTTGCCTTTTGCATTTCTTTTTCTTGGGGATGATCTTGATCCCTGCCTCCTGTACACAGTCATGAACCTCCATCCATAGTTCTTCAGGCACTCTGTCTATCAGATCTAATCCCTTGAATCTATTAGTCACCTCCACTGTATAATCATACGGGATTTGATTTAGGTCATACCTAAATGGTCTAGTGGTTTTCCTTACTTTCTTCAATTTAAGTCTGAATTTGGCAATAAGGAGTTCCTGATCTGAGCCACGGTCAGCTCCTGGTCTTGTTTTTGCTGACTGTATAAAGCTTCTCCTTCTTTGGCTGCAAAGAATCTAATCATTCTAATTTCAGTATTGACCATCTGGTGATGTCCATGTGTAGAGTCTTCTCTTGTGTTGTTAGAAAAAGGTGTTTGCTATGACCAGTGTGTTCTCTTGCTACTCTGTTAGCCTTTGCCCTGCTTCATTCTGTACTCCAAGGCCACATTTGCTGTTTCTCCAGGTATCTCTTGACTTCATACTTTTCCGTTCTAGTCCCCTATAATGAAAAGGACATCTTTTTAGGGTGTTAGTTCTAGAAGGTCTTGTAGGTCTTTATAGAACTGTTCAACTTCAGCTTCTTTAGCATTACTAGTTGGGGCATAGACTTGGATTACTGTGGTATTGAATGGTTTGTTTGGAAATGAACAGAGATCATTCTGTCATTTTTGAGATTGCATCCAAGTATTGCATTTCAACTTTTTTGTTTACTATGAGGACTACTAGATTTCTTCTAAGGGATTCTTGCCCACAGTAGTAGATACAATGGTCATCTGAGTTAAATTCACACATTCCAGTCCATTTTAGTTCACTGATTCTTAAAATGTCAATGTTCACTCTTGCCGTCTCCTGTTTGACTACTTCCAATTTACCTTGATTCATGGACCTAAAATTCCAGGTTCTTATGCAGTATTGTTCTTTACAGCATCAGACTTTACTTCCATCACTAGTCACATCCACAACTGGGTGTTGTTTTTGCTTTGGCTCTGTCTCTTCATTCTTTATGGAGTTATTTCTCCATTGTTCTCCTGTAGCATATTGGCCACCTACCTACCTGAGGATTTCATCCTTCAGTGTCCTATATTTTTGCTTTTTTATACTTTTCATGGGGTTCTCAAAGCAAGAATACTGAAGTGGTTTTTCATTCCCTTCTCCAGTGGACCACATTTTGTTAGAACTTTCCACCATGACCCATCTGTTGGGTGGCCATACATGGCATGGCTCATAGTTTCATTTAGTCAGACAAGGCTGTGGTCCATGTGATCAGATTGGTTAGTTTTCTGTGATTGTGGTTTTCATTCTGTCTACCCTTTGATGGAGAAGGATAAGAGGCTATGGAAGCTTTCTTATGGGAGAGACTGACTGAGGAGGAAACTGGGTCTTGTTCTGATGGGTGGGGCCATGCTCAGTAAATCTTTAATCCAATTTTCTCCTGATGTGTGGGGCTGTGTCCCCTCCTTGTTGTTTGACCTGAGGCCAACTATGGTGGGGGTAATGAAGATAATGGTGATCTCCTTCAAAAGGCCCCATGCACGCATTGCCACACTCAGTGCCCCCAACACTGCAGCAGGCCACTGCCAACCCACACCTCTGCCCACCCACACCTCCATCAGAGCCTCCTAGACACTTACGGGCAAGTCTGGGTCAGTCTCTTGTGGGGTCACTGCTCCTTTCTCCTGGGTCTTGGTGTGCAGAAGGTTTTGTTTGTGCCATCGAAGAGTCTGTTCCCCCAGTCCTGTTTAAGTTCTGGTGGCTCTATGGTGGGGTTAATGGTGACCTCCTCTAAGAAGGCTTATGCCATACCCAGGTTTGTTGCACCCAGAGCCCCTGCCTCTGTGGCAAGCCACTGCTGATCCATACCTCTTCAGGAGACACTCAAACACTCATAGGCAAGTGGCTTAGTCTCTGTGGGGGTCACCTGGTGCACACAAGGTTTTGTTTGAGCCCTCTGAGCATCTCTGGTGGGTATGAGGTTTGATTCTAAATGTGGTTTTGCACCTCCTACCATCTTGCTGGGGCTTCTCCTTGCCCCTGGATGCAGGGTATCTTTTTTTGGTGGGATCCAACATTCTCTTGTTGATGGTTGTTCAGCAGTGATTTGTAATTTTGGAGTTCTCACAGGAGAAAATGAGCACACGTCCTTCTACTCTGCCATCTTGATTCTGTAGGCTTGACTTTTCTCCAGATTTTTCTCCCTCAGTCTCTTTGCTTTGTTTTTTTGGAAACTACTTCATTACCTTCAATCCACAATTTCAGGTAAAGTAATTTTGTACAGAGGCAACTTCCACAACCCTTACATCTTACTTCCCATTCTGGAAACTTATTTGCCCAATTGCCATCTGAGGAAGTCAAATTCAAATCAGTCACTGCCAGCTGAGCTTACACTTGGCTGCTTCCTTGGGAAAGAAACATTTTCTTGAAAACTTTCTAAGCCAATCAGTGTGGGCAGATTCCAAAGAAAATGAGATGGCCACATGTTTCTGTCAACCAATTCAATGCTGAGTAATAAATTCTATGAAGGAGTAAGGACGTCCTGGGAATATTTTGCATCTCTCTAGCTTGAAGTTAACCCTGGATGCCCCCTCCCAGGCCCCGATGGCTACGACAGATGCCAAGCCTGTGGGGGAGGAGCTTCTGCCGTCCAAGCTGAGCCAAAGGCCGTGCAGGGGAATGTCCATTCCTGGATGCCTAGTTGGAGCCCAGGCGCCAGGTTCCCCCTCTCAGGCCACCAACCAACAGGTCCGCAGTTGCCATCAGGATCCTTGGTGGTGAACTAATTAGAAGGAAACAATGGATGCAAGGAGCTCACTTAGGAGATTGTCCAAGTAAGAGGTGATCATAGATTGGACTGATGAAGCCATAGTAGAAATGGAGTTGAATGGATATACTCATTTAATTTTGGAGATGACAACAAAAAAGAGTTGGCAGTAGTTAGGAGTGATAGATAAGATACAGGCGATGCAGAAAGGAAAGATGTCAAGGGTGACTCTAGTCTTTATTATTTGCCTGCTTGCTTGATTTTGCACTACTATGGTACTACTCACTGAAATAGGGCACAATAGAGGAAAGCCAAACAGAAGTGATTGTGAACTTGGCTTTGAAGTTGCTGCATTTGAAAATATTTAAGACACAGAAGTAGAAATACCAACTAAGAAGCTGGAAATCAATGATCTGGGTCAGAGATGTAAATATAGCCAGAGAGTCACTGCATACAGATGGAGATGAGAGACTTGAACATGGATGGGATGGTTTAGGGGCAGAGTAAAGAGGAAAAGAGAGAAGATCCCAGAATTGAAAGTTCTAATACTTATCAATTGGTGGAAGAAAATGCACAAGTGGAGAAAAAGATTATAAATACTTATGGAGGGTTTTTATATGTTTCTGTGGTAAAATATTTTCTGGGTCAAAAATGACCTGACCCATCTAAAATCTTTCAAATTTAATTTCTCTTATATATACTAGCCAAGCAAACAACTAATCTGTGGTCAAATGTGGCCTCTTGACAACCATGTTGTGACTTTAAGGGAAATTAAAGCGTATTTGGGCATAGATAACATTTGGAAGAATTATGTGAGTGACAGTAAAGCACCACTCCTACTCAGGTTGGAAAATTAATTCTTGGGATGGAGGTGGGAGAGACAGAGGGGAAGCAAGGAGATCAGAGGCTGGAATAATTCTGGGACTTTCATTTTGGGTTAGTGTTCTAGGGAGTTGGAAAGCCCCAATGGGAAGCTGGAGGACCAAAGGGTAAAGGAATTTATATCATATAAGTCTGCTTGGATTCCCAGGGTGACAACAAGGTCTACAAGAGCAAATTGTTGTGTAGGGGTCATGCAGAGAGGAATGAGGTATCTTAATGTGGCCTTGAACAGACAGATAGATGGCCAAAAATCCAACAATGCTTTGGCATTTGACAAGGATATGTGGAAAGGGTCTTCCTCTTCAATTCATTGTTGGTTATATGATTTGTGGGTCTAAATTTGGTATTACTTATCAACACAAATAGAGCTTCCCACCTGCCAATGCAGGAGATGCAGCTTCCATCCCTGGGTCAGGAAGGTCCCCTGGAGAAGGAAATGGCGACCCACTACAGTATTCTTGCCTGGTAAATCTTATGAACAGAGAAGCCTGGCAGGCTACCGTCCATGGGGTCCCAAAGAGATGGACACAACTGAGCAACTGTGCACAAGCACATGATTAAGATAAATAATGTGTATGTTTTAAACAGGAAATTCTGTGTAACAATTTAATCAGACAGTGATAGAATTAGAGTGGTACTATTTTGCAGTCCATAACTGTATTTAGTCAATGTGGAGATTCTGTGAGGTACCTGCCATTCTTTATTAGATACTCTTCTGTGGTAACAGCCTAGAATGGACTCTGTTGCTTACAACAAAGGATTCTCAATTATACACTAAGAATCACAGTATTTTGAAGACATTTAGAGCTCATTTTCTCCAAAGCCTTTTTAGCCCTAATAACCCATTTTTTTTATTTTTCCATTTGAAAATATTTTTCTAGAAAACAAAATTATCCTTGACTTGTTCATCCTTTTTATAAATAAAAGACACAATTTGCAAATTATTAACAGTTCAGTCGCTCAGTCATGTCTGACTCTTTGTGACCCCATGGACTGTAGGACGCCAGGCTTCCCTGTCCATCACCAATTCCCAGAGCTTGCTCAAACTCATGTCCATTGACATGAACAGTAAGAAAAGGCAAATTATTATGGACTAATATAATTCTAAACAAAAGCAAAAATGGATATTGTATTTGCTCTCTACAAATACAATATGGATAAAATATCAGATTTTCATCATCATTCTTGTAATATGAAGAATAAAGAGTATTCATTATTAATTTTTTGCTTCTAGTTTGAAAGATCCTGCTATATCCTTCTCATTTTCTTTGATAAATCAAGTACAGCTCAAGAATATGAATACTTTTTCTAAGATGACATAGCTAAATGAATGCAGAACTTGAATGAGATCCAGCCTTTGGATAATAACACACTTTATCAGGCACCAAGGAAAGATATAATACCTCTCCAAGACATTACCATATGATTCATGAGTGCCTACTCTGGGCCTGGTACTGATTTTGGCACTGAGGATATACCAAGGAATAGGAGGCATAAGATCCTGCCTTTATACTAGTCAGAAAACACAGATAGCAAATGAGAAAATTGAGATAAACATAATTTTAGGTGGTGCTGAATGCTGTGTTAAATAATAATAATCAGAAGGGTAGAGAGTGTTTGGAGGGTGAAGGTGCTGATTTAGTATGGGTGGTCAAGGAAGGCCTCACTGAGGAAGTGCTCTTTGGGCTGAGACATAAAAGCTTTTCAAAGCAAAAGATTAGAGACAGAGCACGTTAAACAGAGAGAACAGCAAATACTAAGTCCCCAAGGCTGAAGCAAACTGTGCATTTGGAGAAATAGCAAGATGGTGATTAAAGGGAAACAGTGAAAATGAGGCCAGAGAGGGAAGAGGTAGGATCAAAATAATACAACACCTATTGAGGGAGGAATTTAGATCCTTTTTCTAGAGTCAGTGGAAGGACAATAAAGCCTTTTGAGCCAGGGAATAACATGATCTGTTTTACTTTTTAAAAAGATCACTCTGGCTCCTACCTAGAGAATGAGTGTTAGAAGGGACAGAAGTTATCTGAATTCTTTTGTACATCAGTTCAGTTCAGTCACTCAGTCGTGTCTGACTCTTTGCAACCCCATGAATCACAGCACGCCAGGCCTCCCTGTCCATCACCAACTCCTTAAGTTCACTCAGACTCACGTCCATCGAGTCAGTGATGCTATCCAGCCATCTCATCCTCTGTTGTCCCCTTCTTCTCCTGCCCCCAATCCCTCCCAGCATCAAAGTCTTTTCCAATGAGTCAACTCTTCACATGAGGTGGCCAAAGTACTAGAGTTTCAGCTTTAGCATCATTCCTTCCAAAGAAATCCCAGGGTTGATCTCCTTCAGAATGGACGGGTTGGATCTCTTTTGTACATAGTTGTATTTATTTGTTTGTTTATTTCAGGTTGGTGTATATACCTAACAGGGAAAACTAGAGAAAACAAACTGAAGGCAAAGTTCATTCATTTCCTCTGATACTAATATCAGTTGTTCAGTTGCCCAGTCGTGTCCAATTCTTTGCAATCCCATGGACTGCAGCATGCCAGGCTTCCCTGTCCATCACCAACTCCTGGAGTTTGCCCAAGTTCATGTCTATTGCATCAGTGATGCCATCCAGGCATCTCACTCTCTGACGCCTTCTTCTCCTTCTGCCCTCAATCTTTCCCAGCATCCGGGATTTTTCCAATGATACTTATAGTAATGAGGGCCTAACATATATTTGGGGGACAATAACAAGACTAACAGTTTACGTTATTTTAGGAAGATGCAAGCTTATGACCACTAAATTATTCATCAAAAATGCCATGCCTGATAACCACACAGTCATACTGTGACAGATTTGAAATATTTGTTTTTCTATGATAAGCCTTAGTGCAGTAATTTTTCTTCATATCAGTTTCTACTATTTATATATAATATGTATTAATTTAATGACAGTTAAGTATTTTTAATTGAAGTGCAGTTGATTTATGATGGTATGTTAGTTTCAAGTATACAGCAAAGTGATCCAGTTATATTTACATATATATATATACATGTATGTATTCTTTTTCAGATTCTATTTTCTATTATAGGTTATTACAAGATATTGAGTATAGTTCCCTGTGCTATACAGGTCTTTGTTGTTTATCTATTTTATATATAATAGTGTGTATATGTTAATCCCAAACTCCAAATTTTTCTCTCCTTAACCCCCACCCCCATCATCTATTCCCTTTGTTAACCATAAGCTTGTTTTCTATGTTTGTGAGTCTGTTTTCATTTGGAAATAAGTTCATTTGCATCATGTTTTGAGGCTGCAGGAGGAGCAGCTGGAATTTATTCCTTGTGGACAGATACTTCAAGATAAGGATAATGGCAGCACCAAGGTGGGGTTGAGTACCTCTTGGATAAAAGATAAAGAGACCACATATTTCTCATCCTTGAGGTCAAGGAAAACCCCAAGCTACACATGCCCAGAAAGGATTCTCAGGGTGCCAGACCATAACATGTTCTGTCAACTTCCCAGAGACCCTTGTGCTTGAATCTGTCTTGGCTAAAAATATGCACACACACAGGGAAGGGTCCTGAGTCAGACCAAATATGGACCAGAGGGAACCCAGAAGAACCCCAATGCTCGTGTCTCTCTCTGAGCCTGCCTGTGCTTTCTCTGCACCTATCTTCTCTCCTAATAAGCACTTTGTCTCACTACTTTTTGTCTCTTTGTTGAGTTTTTTTCTTCATAGGAGACAAGAGCCAGGCCCTGCTCCTAGCCAATCTCTGGTTGTCTAGTGGTTAGGGTTCAGTGCTCTTATCACTGCAGCCCAGGCTCAGTCCCTGTTGAGGAACTGAGATCCTGCTTCAAATATGCTGTGGCCACTCCACAGCCTCACAAAGTCAATACCATATGATATTTGTCCTTCTCTGACAGTTGAATATTAAGATTTCTCATCATATAAATGCTCTGAAGGAGCTGAAATAACCTGTCAATTAAAGAATATGTGCTTCAGAAGTACTTAACCAAGAAACCACAATGTCTCAGAATAGGCTTGTTAAAGTAATGGGGAAACCAATTCATGACAGCTCTTCTCAGGCCAGTGAGAGGACAAAAGATGCCTTCAGCACCACTCTGGACCAATGTGACCAAATAGATTCAAGCATGGGTTGCAAGAAAGTGTGATTTTAAAATATCATTTTACCTGTGTTCTCCTTTAAACTTTCTGACATTCAAGTCCCAGCCAAAGCAAAAGTTTAAAAGTAAATTATAGGGCTGGCCAAATAGCACAAAGCTGAGTCCATGTGTCGGCTAGAACTTCTCAAATACAAATGCATAAGGATTTACAGTAAAATAAACTAACATAAATATTCTCCTAGAATATATGTTTAGATTGTAAGTTTTATTGTTTTTTAAATTGAAGTATTTACATTTACAATGTTGTGTTAATTTCTGCTGTACAGCAAATTAACTCAGTTATGTGTTGTGTGTGTGTGTGTGTGTGTGTGTTAGTTGCTCAGTCATGTCCAACTCTGCGATCCCATGGACTATAGCCCACAAGGCTACTTTGTCCATGGAATTCTCCAGGCAAGAATACTGGCATGGGTTGCTATTCCCTTCTTCAGGGGATCTTCCCAACCCAGGGATTGAACCTGGGTTTCTTGCATTTCAGGCAGATTCTTTATTATCTGAGCCACCAGAGAAGCCCTACTCAGTTATACACACACACACACACACACACACACACACACACACACACACACACACATATATTCTTTTTCATATTCATTTCCATTATGAATTAGTACAGGATATTGAATATAGTTCTCTGTGCTATACAGCAGGACATTGTTTATCTATCTTGTGTATCAGTCAGTTCAGTTCAGTCACTCCGTCATGTCCGACTCTTTGCAACCCCATGGACTGAGGCACGCCAGGCCTCCCTGTCCATCACCAACTCTCGGAGCTTACTCAAACTCATGTCCATTGAGTCGGTGATGCCATACAACCATCTCATCCTCTGTTGTCCCCTTCTCCTCCCGCCTTCAATCTTTCCCAACATCAGGGTCTTTTCAAATGAGTCAGTTCTTCACATCAGGTGGCCAAAGTATTGGAGTTTCAGCTTCAACATCAGTATATATCAGTATATATATATATATATATATATATATATATATATATATATATATACACACATACACACACACACATACACAGTATATACTTATATATAAGTATATATATATAAGTATACAGTATGTATATATGTATATACATATATATACAGATATATACATATACAGTATATATGTATACAGTATACATACATATATATATATATACTTGTGTATAGTATCTTCTAATGCCAAATTTATCCCTTCCACTTGTTTTATTCTTATCAGTAGTAATACTAGTTGACCTTGCTGACCACTTACCGCATGCCAGGAGCTGACCTAATGTTCCACACAAAATCTCAGTTGATCCTTTCTACAAATCTGTCAAGATCTTGCTATTAGCAGGTATTCCCGGTGTCCATGCAAAAACAGAGGCTCAGAATGGTTAAGTAATTTCTTTAGGTTCACAAATATTCTAAGCTACAGAAATAAGGATAGAATCTGGCCTCCTCCATCCTTCCTGCATTAACTAAATTGCAACACCATTTGTCAGAAGTTATTGCCCTTTCATTAACTCCAAGTAGCATCAAAATGAGATCACCTGACATGACCCACACTACATAATGTAATGTTTTGAAAATGGGCCTTTTATTAAACTGCCAAAGTCCACAACAGTTTTTAAACAGATCTCCTCTGGTTTATCTGACAAAATGATTTACATCTTAAAAGGTGTAGAATTAACATACAAACAAGTTCAAGGCTTGAAGGAATCTTTATAACTAATTCCCCTGAAGCAAGGAGTCTTTGTTCTCCTCTTTGAAAAGCAACTTCAAAATTCTAGAATGTCCTAGATCATCTAAAAAAATCACAGCACTAGATGATTTTTTTGTCCTCAGATGGAGCCAAAATCCAAGGAAGAGTACATTTAAGGGTTACTGGCACAGTACAAAATATGGCCAAGCAGCTTTTTCTCCTAATTCACATAGTAAATACTCAGATTTCTCTTACTTGGGGGTTGAGCATGATAGTTACTGAGTGACTGAAAATTTCCAGCATTCTGAGCTAAGGATGAGGACTCATATTATATTGGTATTTCCTCCATCCTGCCCTCATTCCCTAATTCTGCTGCCAAGATCAATGTGTGTGTCCGCTGGGTCTTTGTGCTAAGAATAGAAATATTTGTTCAATGAATGAATGAAATTCTGAAGATTGGAAAAAACTGGGGGTAAAAACTTTTATAAATATAATTGAGTAATTAAGTTCTATCATGTGATTTATTGATATTCTCTTCCCTGATAGTCATGTATACATATATATATATATATATATATATATATATATAAAATACATATATATGTACTCAATTATATAGTGTTTTCCAGTTTCCTTAGAGTAATCTTAGTACATTAAAAAGGCAAATAAAGTGCTTATTTACTTTATCACAATTCTAGAATCAAGAAGAATCACTGTATTATATGATCAGTCATTAAACAAAATTGAGATAATGACAAAATTTATCTAACTAATGTGTTGATTCTTATTGGATGATGTCAAGGTCAAACATTTAATGGATATAAGTTATGCCCAGGGCTTCCTAGGTGGCTATAATGGTAAAGAATCTGCCTGCCAGTGAAGGAGATACAAGAGACATGGCTTTGATCCTTGGGTCTGGAAGATCCCCTTGAGTAGGCAGTATTCTTGCCTGGGAAATCCCATGGACAGAGGAGTCCATGGAGCCACAAAGAGTCAGACCTGACTGAGCACGCACACATACAGACATGCTTCAGCCCTTTCCTTGACAGTCTATTCCTCTATCTACTTCCCAATTGTCCTGATACTGCAGGGCTAACACTGATTTATTAAAGACATATTTCTCCGGCACTTACTACTTATCAGGCTTCATTGTAGGACCTTGGGATACATCTGATCCAGACAAAGATCTTGGCATTCATAGAACTTACATCCTACTGTCCTGGGAAAACACTATGATTGGTATTCATCTTCCTCTTAATAAAACTAGTTTGGATTGCAAAAATGGAATTAAAGCTCAAGAAAATTGCTTGAGAAAATTAGAAAAATGCTTGGTTGCTTTTTTCTAATAGACCTGCAATTATTGTTTCCAAAATATTAAATAAGAACAGCAACTTGCAGAGAAATTAATATACTTTGTTAAATGTATGTTTATATAAATAGAAAAATGCCATCAGGAAGTACACACCACAGTTAATGGAGGGTTGGAGGGAATACATAAAGTTGATCATTTCTTCCTTGGCACAGATATTCACTGTTTCAAGTTCTTGAATGGAGGTACATTATTTTTGTAAGTTAAAGATATCTAGTACAGGTTTATATATTTATTTAATGTGACTTGATTTTCAAATTATTGATTGAGAGATTAAACTAAATTAGCAAATCTCAATTGTTTCTCTACTCATGGCAGATGACTTTCACCTGTTTACCACATTCTCAAAGGCATAACCAGACCTATGTGTAATTCCCTGGCAGGAGTCTAGCTTTACTCTCCCACTAAGCATAGCATATCAGAAGTTAGATGTCAAGGAGAATAACATTATTAGGGGGATAACCTTAAATGACTTTCATTCATAGATACAGATACAAACAGAGACAGAAATAGAGATAGGCAATAGATACAGCTACTCGAGGGAGTCTCAGAGAGTCAGATACAACTGAATGACTGAGCACACACACACACACACACACACACACAATCTTATAGTTACAATGGAAGAAAAAACTTTGGTGATTTTCTAACATTGGTAACAAATTACCTGTGACATAATTACAAAACACTAGAATGTCTGAGAAGTGAAAGCAAAACAAAAATGGTCTTAGACCTTGCTACTCAATAGGTGCTCCACTGACCAGCAGTATTAGCCTTACCTGAGAGCTTGTTGCATGTGTGCTAAGTCACTTCAGTAGTATGTGACCATTTGGACTGTAGCCTGCCAGGCTCCTCTGTCCATGTGACTCTCCAGGCAAGAATACTGGAGTGAGTGGCCTTGCCCTCCTCCAGGGGATCTTCCCGACTCAGAGATACAACTCTCCTCTCTTGTGTCTCCTGCATTGGCAGGCAGGTTATTTACCACTACCGCCACCTGGGAAGCCTGTGAGCTTATCATACCTACAGAATCTCAGGCCTCTCCTCCATGCCCACTGAATCAAAATCTGCATTTTAACAAGATCACCATATGATTCACGGGCACATTAAAGTTTGAGAAGCACTGGCCTAAATGTTGAGTTCCTTCTAACTCAGAGATTTGGGGAACCTAGGTAAAAATAGACCAGATATGATCTCAGTCCCTGCAATAAAATCTAACCCTCTATATACTGACTTCCATGCTTCCAAAATTTCAGACTTCCTTTCTTCCTTCAAGCATTAACCATGCTACCAAAGGAGACAAACTATTTTCTGGGGAACAGTTGCTATTCAGCATTAAGTAGCTGCCAGATCGCTTGCACACAAAATTGCAATTCTTAACTCAGGCATCTGCTTTGACTTTCAAGATTCCAAGCATTAGGTGCAACAGTTTTGAGTTTGTGATTTCATCTTCGTACCCATCCTCACCCCCAGGACTTTTGGCACATATCTAAAGATTAATCAGAAAATAAAACCATAAAACAAACTGGTACTATAATTTGAAAGACAAGAGTGCTTTGAAACTTTTCATTATGCTGTCAAAAAAGAAAATTGGTGTTTGTAAGCATTCAATACTTTATGGTGGTTTTCTCATACAACACTTCGTATCTACTCTGTGATACCCAGTATCAATTTTGCAGCAATTCATTATGCATAGGGCTTCCCAGGTGGCACTAGTGGTAGAGAACCCACCTGCCAATGCAGGAGACATAGGAGATGGGCGTTCGATCTCTGGGTCGGGAAGATCCCCTGAAGAAGGGCATGGCAACACACTACAGTATTCTTACCTGGAGAATCCTCATGGACAGAGGAGACTGGGGGGCTACAGTTCATAGGGTCTCACAGAGTCAGACAAGACTGAAGTGACTTAGCACCCACGCATGCACGCATTACATATATACATAGGCCATATGAATGAGTTTTGTCTTGTAGTTTGGCACCGATCTGGAAAAGCCTTTCTCTAGTCTCTCTGATGAACAGACAATGGGAAGAATTTTTCTGGGTATGTGTGAGAAGATTGGGTCACTAATGCAAGAAGCTTACTGAAAAGTAATAAACCTCATGATATACCAAATCACACTTTTCTCATGTCTCTTTGCTTTACTCTGTTTTTCTCTATAGGAAGTTTTTCCAAATGCCTTGGAAAATGTTACCAGATCAAGCCTAAAAACCTAATTCATCTATTTTGCTTTCAGCTATTGTCTTCTCTTTGGCCCTTCATGTTTTTGTTTTAGAGCCCATGCATCTCAGTTTCTTGTTGATACTCAGAGGGGAAAATGTCATCTTAATAATAGTTATAAGTTGCCCAACAGCCATTTCTCATTAGGTGATGACAGGCCCTGTCATATTCAATACTTATCCATGAAAATGTAAAATGAAAAAGAAAAGGGACTTTATTTCTGAAATAGTTGGAAGTATTGTGGCACAGAGAAATAGGAAGTGGAATAATTCAAGACACAACTGACCCTAGTAAGACTTCAACAAACAATAGAGACAGAGATATATTGCCTGAGCCATGAAGCAATATTTCGTTTTGTCTTTTTATAAGTGCACACTTCTCAAAAAAAAAAAAACAGCTGATGATAAAATATGTCACTTTGAGCACAATTATTGAAAGTGAGGGGTTCCCTGGTGGTTCAGACTATAAAGAATCTGCCTGCAATGCAGGAGACCTGGGTTCAATTCCTGGGTCAGGAAGATCCCTTGGAGGAGGGCATGGCAACCCACTCCAGTATTCCTGCCTGGGGAATCCCATGGACAGAGGAGCCTGTGGGCTATAGTCCATGGGGTCACAAAGAGTCAGACACAACTGAGCAACTAACACACACACACATTGAAAGTGATAGTTTTTCATTAAGATGGTGGCTAATCTCTTTGAATAGTTGAGTCTGTCCACTGCAGGAAGATTTTCTATTAAGTCTAAGTCAGCCCTCAGCTAGAACAACCCTAAACAGTGACCATCTGATGGGTTCACCTGCATTGATCCCTGCTATTTATTAATGAGCACACATCTCGAGCCCCTCCTGTGTGCATTAACAGCTTTGGGGACACATAGAATATAGGAAACGTGATGCCCACATGTTATGTACTTTCCACTTACTGTTAATTGGAGCCTTTGTGAAAATTGAGCCATGGGAGCCACTGAGATTAACTGTTGGATGCTTGGATGAATATGGCCAGCCTTACCTGCAGGGGATCATCTGGGAGATAAGATTTCAGAGGTGTCAAGAAAGTTGCACTGTCCAAAAGAACATACCCCTCAACCACTGTTTAGATGCTTAAAATACCACCAGCTTGCCATACTATTAAGTATGCATAGGTCTGTGCAACCTGTTACATGACAACTCCCTGGGGGAAAGCTATCTGCTAAGAGAAATTTGCTCTGCCTTTGCAGAATAATTATTCCTGTGGTTCTGGTTTGTGCTGAGAAAAATGCAGACAACAGTGGAGCACGCATTGGAGGGAACGCCCGGGAACCCACCCTGCCAGTTCCTTCTTTCACTTTTCTTTCTACCTGTGCAATCACCTCAAGTCATCAATGCGAAGATTTAATTAAGCAAAGAAGGATGGCTTCCTTCTTGTATATCCTTATAGAGTAGCCACCCGACAGCTGCAATCTGCGTGTGTACTCAGTCGCTTCAGTTGTGTCCTACTCTTTGTGACCCCAAAAACTGGAGCTTGCCAAGCTCCTCCACCCATGGGATTTCCCAGGCAAGAATACTAAAGTGGGCTGCCATGCCCTCCTCCAGGGGATCTTCCCAACCCAGGAATAGAACCTGCGTCTCCTGTGGCTCCAGCACTGCAGGCAAATTTTTTACCACTGAGCCACCAGGGAAGCCCTTACTGTTGCTGTGTATCATAAATTAATCCCCAAAGCCATTTGAACTCATCTGCAACGGGCCACCTTCACCACCCTCTACCTGATGTCACCTTACCTGGCCATCCTTCACCTCAGTGCCTGGTTCAGAAAAAGACCTATATACAAAGCCTTCTTGGTCCCCCTCAGGCAGAATGAATCTCTCTCCCTTGGTACCCTGTTTTGTGCTTGCTTGGCTTTCCAGAGAATAGAGAGTATTATCTCCAGCTGCGGATCTTGACTTGTCTGAGTCACCTGCCTGATGGAGCAAGATATTTTCTGAGACTCCAGTAGTTATGGCGGCTCCTGGATCAACTCATCCACATTACCTGGGAGCTTGTTAGAAACACAACTTCTCAGACTCAGCCTACCCCAGCCCTAACTGAATCAGAAGCTCTGGGGGTGGGGCCCAGTATTCTGTGTTTTAACAAACCTCCTCCCCCCTGCAGGGGGTTCTGATGTCCAGCCAAGTTTGACAGCCACTGTTTGATGGTCCCTGACTCCCTCCTTTCTGTCACAGTGTCAGGGCGGCCACTATAAACTCTTTTGCTGACTGTTTAAACACAACCAACATGTTGGCACAACTAAGATAGAACCAAAATCCACTGCTAGGTTTACTTCTGTTGATGAGAGCTGAAATGTGTTAACCTTAGCTACTGGACTGATTATCAGAAAGGAAGAAGATTTTGTTGGTTTACATCAGCCAGAATAAATTTCCAGCTGACACTCTTTGTATGTGTAGTCACAAATACTATAAATCATTGACTGGAATTTGGTGACAGCTTTCCTGCCCCACCTCCCAGCAGATAGCATCTTGTTAGTGTGTCATGGGGATGCTAACAATATATTTACTGCATCTTCTAAGAAATCTGATGATTCTGGGAGTTATTTTTCTTTTTGTGTGTAGAACATCATAAAAAAGAATTGCAGCGTTTCATTTCTTTTTCTATTACACTCTCTTGCTGCTTTTATAATGCTCTTTCTAAAAAATATAGATATATAATAACAACAAAATTTGCTTCCAGAAGAGAATGGATCACACATTGCGTTATATGTGTGTGTGTGTGTTTTTCTCCCCAGCCATATTTGTACACATGGGAAATAATCCTGCTATAATGTCATCTTTAAAGGGCTGCCTCAAGGAATCTCAGTGTTGTTGGCAAAATTGAATTTTGCTGACCTAGATCACATTATTGCTTTTCTAATTTGACTATGGCTCATCCAGAGCTAGAAAACTTGGTCAGCTGGCCTATTGAATCGTTGCCCCAAAACTTTTGCACTTGTGCCTCCAGCTGAACTTGCCTCTAATATTTTAACTTGCTCTACAGAGGACCCAAGTTTCAGGTTTTTAATCCTTTTGGAAATGGTGGTTTTGTTCTTTATTTTCTTCTTTTAAGTGCTGGTGCTACTGGAGAATTGCACAGGCCCAAAAAGGCAGGGATGAGAAGGGAAATTCCTATAAATATCTGATTGGAATATGAGACGCATGCTGGGACCCCTTCTAGAGGTGGCAGGTAGCAAATAGGAAAGTGAACATCCAGAGCAGGCCCAGAGGACCTGGACACTAGGTGCTGGCTGTGCCACTAACCACCTGTGTGATCCCAGGAAAGTCACCATACCTTTCTGGTCCTTAGTCTTCATAGCTAGACAATGGGAACTTGGAGGATCTGACTTTCAGGATTTCTGGAATCTAATTTTATAATGCTTATAAATAAAAATAGTTGATAATATTTTTAAGGATCATATGGCAACTCTATTTTTAGTTTGTTAAGGAATATAATCAAGATTGCCAGGAGAAATATCAATAAAGTCAGATATGTGGATGACACAACCCTTATGGCAGAAAGCGAAGAGGAATTAAAGAGCCTCTTGATGAAAGTTAAAGAGAAGAGTGAAAAAGCTGACTTAAAACTCAGCATTTACAAAACTAAGATCATGGCATCTGGTCCCATCACCTCATGGCAAATAGATGTGGAAACAGTGAGAGACTTTATTTTGGGGGGCTCTAAAATCACTGCAGATGTTGACTGCAGCCATGAAATTAAAAGATGCTTGCTCCTTGGAAGAAAAACTATGACCGACCTAGACAGCATATTCAAAAGCAGAGACATTACTTTGCCAACAAAGGTCCATCTAGTCAAAGCTATGGTTTTTCCAGTAGTCATGTATGGGTGTGAGAGTTGGACCATAAAGAAAGCTGAATGCCAAAGAATCCATGCTTTTGAATTGTGGTGTTGGAGAAGACTCTTGAGAGTCCCTTGGACTACAAGGAGATCCACCCAGTCAATCCTAAAGGAAATCAGTCCTGAATATTTATTGGAAGGACTGATACTGAAGCTGAAACTCCAATACTTTGGCCACCTGATGTAAGAAATTGACTCATGGAAAAAGACCCTGATGCTGGGAAAGATTGAAGGCAGGAGGAGAAGGGGACAACAGAGGATGAGATGGCTGGATGACATCACCAACATGATGGACATAAATTTGAGAAAGCTCTGGGAGTTTGTGATGGACAGGGAGGCCTGACGTCCTGCAGTCAATGGGGTTGCAAAGAGTCAGACACAACTGAGTGACTGAACTGAACTGAACTGATATCCCGAGAAAACCATAATTAGAAAATATATATGCACCCCAATTTTCACAGAAGCACTATTTACAACAGCAAAGACATGGAAGTAAACTAAATGTCCATTGACAGGTGAATGGATAAACAAGATGTGGCATATATATATATATATATTTATATATAAAATCGGGCTTCCCTGATAGCTCAATTGGTAAAGAATCTGCCTGCAATGTGGGAGACCTGGATTCATTCCCTGGGTTGGGAAGATCCCCTGGAGAAGGGAAAGGCTACCCACTCCAGTATTTTGGCCTGGAGTATTCCATGGACTGTATAGTCCATGGGGTCGCAAAGAGTCAGACACGACTGAGCGACTTTCACTTTCATATATATATATAATGGAATTCTCTCTGTGTGTGCTCAGTTGTGTCTGACCCTTTGCAACCCCAAGGACTGTAGCCCACCAGGCTCCTCTGTCCATGGAATTTTCCAGGCAAGAATACTGGAGCAGCTTACCATTTCCTCCTTCAGGGGATCTTCCCAATCTAGAGATTAAATCCATGTCTCTTGCATCTCCTACATCAGCAGGTGGATTCTTTACCACAGAGTCACCTGGGAAGACCAATGGAATACTGCTGAGCCATTAAAAAAGAATGAAGTGATACTATTTACAGCAACATGGATGGACCTACAGATCATTATGCTAATGCAAGTCAGTCAGACAGAGAAAGACAAATATTATATGATATTATGGATATATGGAATCTGAAAAATGGCTACAAGTGCACTTATCTACAAAACCAAAATAGAGCTATAGATATAGAAAATAAACTTATGGTTACCAGGGGTAAGGAGGGGAGGGATGAACTGGAAGATTGGGATTGACATATACACATTATTATATATAAAATAAACAACAAACACTCACCATATGGCACAGAAAAGTACTCAATATATTATAATGTATAAGGGAAAAGAATCTGAAAAATAATATGTGTATATATATATATATATAGCTGAATATGTATAACTATGTATAATACATATATATGTATGTATAACTGAATTACTTTCTTATACACCTGAAACTAACACAACATTGTAAATCAGCTATGCTTTAGTTAAAATAAAATAAATAGTTGATAAGTGAAACCTCAATTTTATCAATAGCAGGGTCAAGCACAAGAGGAGGTTGAACACCTTTTTATTTCCCTAGCCATGAAAACTTCAGGTACTTTAGGAAGCAGGAAGAACATTTCTCTACTATAGACTCTTTAGCCCATTTCTGCAGGGCCTGCCTTATGATATCTTTGCCATTATTTTCTATGTAACTCCTGGCAGACATTCTCACTGATGACATTTTTCTTTACTGAACATTCCCAAACTAGATTACCCTTTTGGAAGGAGGCAAAGTTGATGTTTACCATGTAACTTCAGAAATTCTCACTGATGTCCTGGCTCCTTTGTGACCTACTCTCAACGAAAATGTTGGTCTGTTTTGCTGAAAATTTTACTTTCATTTTAGTGGTAAAGGATTTGTTACCAAAACAAACCACTCATTATACACAAATATACAATTTCAATGTTTTATAGGAGATTATTTGACTTAATTTCAATAAACAGTCATTAGAAGGAAAGAAATAGAAACAATAGAGAGAAGTAACAGCACATACATCATCAAATTGGGCTGACCTACATCCAGACGTAAACAGTGCTGGGAAGTCCTAAGTAACAGCAATCTTGAGTTCCAATTGGGAAAGGGTCCTGGGCAGTGCATCCACCCCATGGATGAGACTTCAAAGTGCAGTTTTGTGAGCTTCTGCTTATAATTCCAAGCTGAAAACTGACATCATCAGTTTACACACAAAATGCAGCTCCTTTTTTTTAAGTTTTACAATGTTGTTTGTTTCACCTTGTGAGTCATAAGACTTAGACCCCAGAGACCTGGCCAGATCCTCAGGGGCTTAAGAGATTCTAAAACCCACTCCCTTTCTTATCTAAATAACCATCTGACTTGTGCTTGCCAGCAGGCACGAAACTGGGCAGTGTCCAGGCAGGTCAGAGGCCTTCTCTCCTGCTTCGAAAGCCTGAACAAGATTTCCTCCACTTTAATTTCCCTAACATGATCTGAATCTCCTCACTCCCATTCTTAAAACAGGTGATCACACAGAAAATCAGCTCTTGGGATCACGTTGCTTTGGGCAATGACTCTCTCTTACGAGGATTTTCCAGTTGGCCCCTCTCCCCAAGTGCCAAGTGCCTGTGAGGCCTCAGGAGCCATGTCTGAGATCCCAAGAAGTGAAAACTCTGGTGTCTCCACCTCCATTCAGACAGACCAACTCTATTGCTTCCTAGCTCCAATTGTACTGATTTTTATTCTGGAGTTCTACATAATGTTGAATTTAGGGGAAAAAAAAAAAAGATTTATTGCCTTAAAACTTACAATGAAAAAGATGGAAAACCACTGTCTTACTGAATGTCTCTGTTGCTGTTGCTGCTAAGTCCTGTCAGTCGCGTAGATCTGCCCATATTTCCAGGCTCTTCCTTTCAAGGATTTTTGCTCACTTCCCTCAGTTCTTTCATCCACTTCATAGAAATATGAACATCTGTCACAGAATATGGACATGTTCCAGTTATTGTTTATGTGTGTGGGGGGGCGGGGGGGAGTAATAAAGATGAAATACGCAATCCTTGTCTTTGTTTGGGTTCCTACTGCAAAGGCAGTAGGAGAAAAAGGCTTTCCTTTAGGACTTGGATCCCAGGGAGCAGGATAGCAGAGAGGGTTTGTGAAACAGGGAATAAAAGAAACCAGCATGGGTCTGCATCAGCAAGTTGGCTATCCACTTTCCAAGCTCCAGCCAGAATCCAAAGTGGCAGGGATTCATGTCTCTCCCCACTCCCAGAAGGGCTGAAGTCAAAATAGGAGGTCATAATTACAATCCTCTTGCCCTATTATGAAGTGCCATTGTGTTACTGAATGACGAATTTCAGAAAACTCAAGAACTTTGCGATGGCTGAGTGAGTGGGTAAAAGTCACTGAGTCATGTCCGACTCTTTGAGACCCCATGGACTGTAACCTATGGAATTCTCCAGGACGGAATACTGGAGTGGATAGCCTTTCCCTTCTCCAGGGGATCTTTCTAACCCATGGATTGAACCCAGGTCTCCCACATTGCAGGCAGATTCTTTACCAGCTGAGCCAAAAGGGAAGACCTTGGGGTAGCTGATTCATTCTGTATTGAACAGCTTGGATATTCAGACCACAGTATGTGGGGGTGGGTGCTGTGTACACACAAAAGCAAAATCCCAATGCACAGGGATCAGCATCTCCCTCAACATCCTGTTTACAGCTAAACACGCACAGACCCACTGTGCCTACCAGCCAGGACCAATTGCATTTGTGTGGGTCTGTGCTGCCTTTCAGACAGGTTTTTGAAAAGAGTAGCCTGGAGTATTTCTGAATACAGTAATGAAAGTTTTTTTTTTTTTCCCTCCTCACATACCAGAGGGTTTTCCTATAGCCTTGAATATCAGCTTTTGAATCCCTGAAAGCTCTTACCACACAATACAGGTTTTTTTTTATTCAAAGAGTACAGTATCAGGAAATTCTTTTTCTGAGATGAATAATACAGTTTTAAAGTGATTGCAGAGTTCCTGAAGTTAGTAGGACTTTGGAGAATACAGGACAACTTGAACCTAAGGTGCTTAAGACCCTTGTAAAAGTTTTACAGTTCTTTCATGGTTTTGCTTTTGTGTTTTAAAATGTGGAAAGACCTTGAGGGAGAAAAGAGGAAGCAAAATGTTATCAGAAGAGGAAAAAAAACAAAAAATCTTGTGAATGCTACCTGGAGGGGAAGATGTGAAACTGGATCTGAATTTCCTTTTTGTTTTTGAGAAGAATGTTACTGCCTATGAAATATGAGGCCCGTGAAGGACAAAATGTTTCAAAGTCACTCTTTGGAACAGCCCCCAAATTCCACATGTGGGGTGTTTTTGTCACATGACTGAACAACTTGTAACTGACAGTGAAAGCTCTGGAGTCCCCTTTTCTGCACTCACAAATCTCAGACTTCCAATTACCTATCACCTATCACCTATTATGTGCTTCCCAGGTGGCTCAGTAGTAAAGAATCTGCCTGCCAGTGCAGGAGACACGAGAGATTAAGGTTCAGTCCCTAGGTCGGGAAGATTACTTGGAGGAGGAAATGGCAACCCACTCCAGTATTCTTGCCTGGAGACTCCCCATGGACACAGGAGCCTGGTGGGCTACAGTCCATGGGGTCACAAAGGGTTGGAAACGGCTGAGGATACACAAAGTAGCACTAGCCTATCACTTATTATTCATTCTGTAAAAATTATGGTAATATCTACTATGTACCAGGTACAGCATCATGTTGTGAAGATGAAGATAATGGTGAGAAAAAAACAGACACCTTCCCTTGTGTCTTGGAGTTCACCATCTAGTGTACACAGATAACAAACATAATGGCCACAACTATGACTGCTGCCAGAGACAATAGGAGAGGCCATGAAAACACAGGAAGGCTGATATGCTTTGGAGGTCAGGAAACAGGTTCCTGTAAGGCAGTCAGGACTGAGATGAAGTATCAAAGGACATTACAGGTTGTGGGAAGAACCTAGAGAGAAACTCTAGGATAGGAAGGAAGGGGACTACTCCTGGAACTAAAAGGCAGGGAGGAAAAGCTAGAGGTAAGGTGGAGAGAAATGGCTCGGCTCTAGAGGGCTCCAAATTGGTATCACAGACCCTCATAGAGCTGCTTTTCCACCTCTTCTGGATTTCTGACTTTATGTTAAAAGAAAATGGGCAGCCATTAAAGGGTTTGAAAGAGAGATGTGACAAGATTCGATGGTGTTTTTAAAAAACCATCATGACCATGAATGAAGGTGAATGAGAAGTTGGAAGCCAGCAGGAGACCCAATGGGGTGAGTGATGGGGGCTAGTTCAAAGGCTGTGGCTGTAACCCTGACCAGAGATGGTAGTGGCAGAAGAGATAGAATTGGAGTTTCTTGAAATATTAATAGTTAAGCCAGTAGCGAAGTACTGGATGGGAGAGGAAGCAGTAGGTGATCAGGGAAGATGTTGGGGTGGGCAGGGAGGGAGGAGGCGGTGAAGTTACCAATGGTACCCATAAGTGGCTGGGCATCCAGACCATTAATCAAAGGGCTGGTCAGAAAGCAGGAAGAAGGGTTTGTGTGGGTGTGTAGGTACAGGGAAAGGGAGGTGTGGGTAGCAACAGGAGAGAGGGGCAGGGGTCCTGTTTGTGGGGGAGGGTTGGAAGTGAATGATCGCTCTAGCGCCTAGGCCTCCAGTCTTTCCAACCCAAGGAGTGGCTTTGAAACTTTGGATCATGACCCCCAGGGAGAAATAGGTTCTACACAGTCCACCTGCACAGACACGGGATAGAGAAATTCACAAGACAGTGTTTCCCGGTTTCACGTGCAACAAACGGAGATTTTCTATTTTGTGTGTGTTAGTGGCTTAGTCATGTCCGACTCTTTGTGACCCCATGGGGTATGTAGCTCACCAGGCTCCTCTGTCCATGGGATTCTCCAGGCAAGAATATTGGAGTGGGTTGCCATGCCCTTCTCCAGACTTCCTAAACTTACACTTAAAAAAAAAAAAAAAAAAAAGAGGTCAGCTTGGGCATCCCCTCCACTCTCCTGAACCCTTCCCCTAGGCGCTGATGGCGGTGCTGACGGCGGTGCTGATGGCGGCTGCGACGATTGTGGCGTCACCAGGGGGGTACTTTGTGACGCAGGAGATGGGGCGAGGCCTTTAGGGCAGGAGGCGCAGTCCAGCAGCCAGACCGCGCAGCAGTTTGTGCCTGAAGCACGGCGGCGGGCAGCTGCGGCGACCCAACACTCAGCGGCGGCCCTTCACTCTCCAAAGATGTCAGCCCCCACCACCTCTCGCCGGCCCATCAAGGGAATCCTGAAAAACAAAGGTTCCACCGCTTCCTCAGTCACAGGCTCGGCCCAGCAGTCCGGTGGACCACTCCAGGAGGTCCATAGAAAGAAATCCCAAAAGTGGGACGAGTCGAACATCTTGGAGACCTACCGTCCAGAGTACAGAGACTACGATTTCATGAAGATGAATGAGCCCAACACTCCCCAGCTCGGTCTGCAGAATTATGGGGAAAGAAGTACAGAGAGTGAAGCCACGGCCCTCGACAGCTTAACCAAGAGATTGGCCGCCACCTACACCTCCGATTCCAACTATCCAGGGCGGGAGCCCGAACTGGATGGAGCGCACAGCAGCAAAATCTACCTTGACAGGCAAGAGAAACATCGGCAGTTTGAAATGAAAAGGAAACTTCACTACAGCGAAGGAAAGAACATCAAACTCGCCCGACAACTGATTTCCAGAGATCTACTGCATGACTACGAGGATGAGGATGATAAAAACGAGGAAAGCCACGACAAGACTACCACCCAGGAAGAAGCAGAGCAAGGCGCCACCAGCGACGAAGGCCTGCAAACACAGACCTGCTGCTACCACAGTGATGATGACGAAGACGACAAGTAGATCGGGTTTGATCGAGCAGACAACGCTCGATCCACGCTGCAATTGTTGGATCCACAACTTGTTCCTGTAATCTTCAGCTTCTTGTTCTGTGCAGCTCGTGCAAGTACTGAACTACTTACCAGTTACATTGCACTGTGATAATTCAATGGTAAACATAGCAAATAATAGCTTAACTGGAAAAAAAATCTCCACTTGGTACTCTGGTTCTTTGCCATAAATACTGATTCTGATATTCGTCTAAAACCTCATTACTTTGAGAAAAGTGTTCGTTAAAGTACATGTACATAGTATATAGCTTTTGATGTGTTAAAGGTTTAAAAAGGGTGGGGGGAGGCTAATTTATATTCACTTCTAGCCATACTAGCTTTAATAGAAACCATTTTGTGACAAAGGGAAAATGAGATTGGTACAGGGGGTTATGTAGTCTGATGAATATTCAGGCTGCAAAACACTTGTCTTCAGGGTGATCGGCCTGTTTAATTGAGAGGGAATATATTATAAGAATTATTGCGTTTTAGCTTTAAATTTTATCTTAATTTGTTTTCAGTGTTTATAAGAAAATGACTAAATGTTTTCTTATTTATAAAAAGTCCTTTTCCCATGAATTATCAGGTTAAAATTGTCCCAATATTCTACTCTGTCTTTGTGCACTATATGGGCAGATTTGATATCAATTATCCTTGAAAGTCTAATGTTATCTCTGTGGTCCCTTCTCCAGACCTGCCTTGCCCTCTCCTCTCCACTCTTTATTTCCTCATCCTCAGGAAGTCTTGCCCTCTCCACCCTTTGTTCCCTCATGCCCCAGGAGGACTGAGGAAGCAAAGGGCGGAGAGAGTAAGACAGGTCTGAGAAGGAACCACTGAGATAATATTAGACTTTTAAGAATAACTGATATCAAATCTGCCCATATAGTGCATATAGGGAGAGTGGACATTGGAACAATTTTAACCTGATAATTCATGGAAAAAGGACTATTTTTTTATAAGAAAACATTTAGTCATTTTCTTGTAAACACTGAATGCAAATTATGATAAAATTCACTTTCACTTTTCTGGGGCATACACAGCACAGTTTTTATGGAGTATCATAGATGGTAAAAACATGAGAAGGGCTTCCTTCTCTCAAATATTCTTTCATTTGTTGCCACAGTGTCACTTCTGTTTCAACCATCATGGCCCCCTCAGTCTTCTAAGATGTGGAGAAAATAGATTGCATAGCAGAAGGGTAATAGTCAGGAAATAAAATTCAGTTGCTAAATTTTACACCTTTTTGGTTTACAGCCTGCTAAATAATCTGCTATTATTAGTCCATCATTTGTTCTAATTACCTTTTAGAGAACAACTGAGGTTTTTTTTTCACAACAGACTCCTGTGCAACCAGTGACATGATTACAGTCCCAGAATGTATGTGGACAGAAGACAGCTCAAAGGTTTTTTTTGTGTGTGTGTTTCCACTTTTCTCTTTGAAACATTACTGAGGTAATTGTGGGTTCACATGCTGTTGTGAGAAATAATACAGAGAAAGCCTGCGTACACTTCACCCAGATTCCCCCTGGTAACATATTGTAAAACTAGTACACCATCACAAGAAGAGATTGACATCATCACTACAATCAAGATACAGAACATTCCGTCACAGCAAGAATCCCTCAGGTTGCCCTTTTGTAGCCACATGGTCTCCATTTCTATAATTTTGTCATTCAAGAATGTTACATAAATGAAAACATATAGCATGTAACCTTTTGGGATATACCAGATTTTTTTAGCCTTTTATCCATTCAAGGACTTATGGGCTAGTTCCAAGTTTTGGTATTACAAATGAAGCTGCTATGAACATTCATGTACCGGTTTTTGTGTGAACATAAGTTTTCACTTCTCTGGGATAAATGCCCAGGAGTGCAATTGTTGGCTTGCTTGGTAGTTGCAGTTTCCTAAGAAACTGCCAAATTGTTTTACAGAGTGACTGTGCCATTTTAAATTCCCACCAGCACCCAGCAACGTGTAAGCATTCCAGTTTCTCTGCATCCTCACCAGCATTTGGTGTTATATCTATTTTTTATTTGTCATTTTTATATATGTGTACTGGTGTCTTAATTTGCCTTTTGCTAATAGCTAATGATGTTAAACATCTTTCCATGTGCTGCTGCTGCTGCTAAGTCGCTTCAGTCGTGTCCGACTGTTATTTGCAATCTGTAGATCCTCTTTGGTGAAATGCTTTCTGCTCATTTTCTATTTTGATCATTTTACTATTCAGCTTTGAGAGTTCTTTGCAATTTTTTTTCACAATTGGTAGCTTCTTATCCTCTTAGAGACACTTTTGCAAAGTAAAAGATTTTGATTTTGATGTGATTCACTTTATCAAGTTTTCCTTTTCTTTGTGGTGATTTTGGTACTCCTGTCAAATGTAATCTAGAAAGATCTTTTTTTCCAAATCATGATTTCCTAATTAAGTGACATGGTATTAGGATGCATAGAAAATGGACCTTTATTATTTAAGTTTGATTTTCCTTTGGAAAAAGGAATCTGATAATGTTCAGTTCCAGTTTCAACTTTTTATCAACATCACCTCCTCTGCTTAACTCCTTTGATGTCACCATTTGTTCACTCATTTTAAAGTATGAAATTCAGCCAGGCTGGCTATTTAAAACCTGGGACAGAAAATGGTATAAATGGATTGCTAAAAAAGAGTAACTTCCACTTGAAGGTCAAAGCAAATCTATTTTCCCCCCTAGACTTTGAAATTGCTTCCATTGTTTCCCCTCTACATTAGTATACTAAATAACATGCTATAATAAGACAGAGTATTATTTTTTAAAAAATGATAGTCAAGAGCTACTAAATTGGTTCCTTTAAATTACAACCTCAATTTGACAAACACTGAACTCAAAGGATCAGAATTTTTTCTCTTAAAGGATTTTGTTCTGGGAGTAACACTGTAGGTACTTATCAACCCTTCACACCTTAGAGTAAATGAAGAACATGGTGTGAATATTGATGAAAGGGAGGGGATTATAAAAGTGAGAGAAAGAGGTACCCAGAAGTGAAGAGTTGGGAAGGGAGGGGGAAAAATTAGAAAAAAAAGGTGGAGGTTTAAGCTCACTGGCTTTAAAAGTTATGACTCGTTCTCAATGAGTCATTAACTCTGAGCTGTCATCAAGAGAACACAAAATCTTAGTGAAGAAATGATGAGGAAAAAAAGAGTTCTCCATTTAGCCAAATAATTAAAGCAATACTATTACCACTGCCACTACTACTAATCACCGTTTATTGAGTATATGCAGTGTATCAGACATGGTACCAGGGCTTTGAAAGCCTTATCTCTTTCAGTGGTGCCAATGATGTTTTGAAATGGTATTTTGCCCATTTGAGAAATGAGAAAATTTCAAATAAATAACATTGCATAATTGGCCCAAATGTATAGCTGCTAGGTGGTAGAATCAGGATTCATACCCAGGCCTGTCTAGCTGACTCAGCCATGGTGTTTTCTCCACCATACAACACTGGCTTTGTGCAGGTCCTTAATGGTGGTGGAAGCCACCCCATCCCACCCTACCCCATCCCACCCCACCCCTCCTCCCTAATCACATACGTCTGCCCTGACCTTGTAGCAGGGGCTGCTTTTCTGTATAGACAGTGCAACTGGTCTAAGGAGAATGTCCTCCAATCTATTCTAAGAGGTGCCTGTGACCTCTGCCACACTGCCCACATCCTTCTGCTACCACCTCCCATCCCCTGCTCTGAGGTTGTGCTCAGCCAGGAGCCTGAGACATTCATTCATACAAAGATGCCACCAGGGGCAAGTATATTTGTCAATTGCACTTTGAAGTGCACAAATTTTTTTTGTGTGCATTTACCAAGTATGGCCCTGTGTCAGGTGCAGTAGCCAGGGAAAGAAAGATGAATGAAACACAATCTCTGCCCTCAAGGAGGTCTAAGTCTAGTGCGGGAGACCTGTATGGTTCTGAAATATTCATTGATGAAGACTTTCAAAGAAGAGGATGCCTGTATTTAAAGAGGGACACGTCCTGATTTAGATTACATTAAAGGCTTGAAAGCAACGAAGGGATTTCCACATGCCTGCGGAGCAAGCAGCAGCCTTCAGAGGAGCTCTGGTCTCCTGAAGGTGAGGACGGAGGGAGCCTAGCCCTTGAGACCTGGTCTAGTTCAGCAGCATCAGACACCCTGCTCACACCTGGCTGGGGTTAGGGAGGCGGGCAGTAAAGAGGGATTAGGGGCCCACCATGGAAGGATTCACAAGTAAGGAGGTAAACCAAGAGAGATGAGGACCTCTGAGGCAGTAACAAATGGTTCTGCATTGTTTTCTGGGAGAATCCTTTTCTGCTCAGAGTTTTGATCTAATTTGAATGAGGAATTGTAGATACTTTGTCCCAGAAGTGAAGCAGTTATGTAAAATGTGAACCATGCTTCCTTTTTTTGGTTCCTGCTTTATGCCACTATATGTCCTCTTTTGGAACACTGGGGCTCATGGTTGAAACCGTGGGTTGGGGAAGGTGCTGGCTTGTGCTGGGAGGAGAGAGGGACCCATCCTCATCCCTCCCCAGATGGCTGGGGAGGAGGGGTGGAGGAAAGTCAGGAGAGTGGCAGCACGAGAGGCCAGCCAGGCTGGAGCCTGACAAGAAAAACTCTAAGGGAGGAAAACAGAAGAGGAAAGACTCCAGTTGTGTAGGGAAATACTGAGACAGAAATGATACCATTCAAGACCATAAACCTCTTGCATTTTTCTACTGTGTTAAAATTTTATGCCCCTTACTTGGGCCATTGAGCCAGTTCCTCTCTGTTTTACAAATGAGTTCTGCCACTCCTGTGCTACCCTGGTGACAAATCAGGTCTTTGAGGGAGGGCCCCCTGGCAAGAGGCTGGCAAGTGGGGACAAAAGTGAGGAGTGGGGAAGAGCCAAGGTGGACAGAATGAGGTGGCTGGATAGGTGATTTGGGAATCAGAGGGGAGTAAGATGATGTCCTGTGTGAGGCCACACGACTCAGGAGCCGCTTTTTAAAAACTGAAGTATAGTTGATTTACAGTGTTGTGTTACTTTCTGGTGTACAGGAAAGTGATTCAGTTATATAACTATATACTGTGAAATAAAAATGAAACTTGATCAGTTGTGTCCAACTCTTTGCAACCCTAGGGACCGTAGCTCGCTAGGCTCCTCTGTCGTTAGGATTCTCCAGGCAAGAATATGGAGTGGGTTGCCATGCCCTTCTCCATGGGAACTTCCTGACCCAGGCAGGGATCAAACACAGGTCTCCCGCATTGCAGGCAGATTCTTTACCACCTGAGCCACCAGGGAAGCCCTATATACTATACTATACTATACTATACTATACTATACTTCAATTACATGTATATATTATTTTCCATTATGGCTTATTACAGGATATTGACTCTAGTTCCTCATGCTGTACAGTAGTAGGTCCTTGTTTATCTATTTTGTTTGTAATAGTTTGTATCTGCTAATCCCCAGGAGCCACTTCTATGCACTGCCCCTCTCCCCAACTTGTTCTGGCTTCTTTACTGCCCCTCACTTCTGTCTCAGGTGGCAGCCTACACTTTCCCCCAGGGGTGTTGTTGACTGCTTACATTGTTGTTGGCCCAACAAAATACCATACATGCATGATGCTTGTGTGCTCAGTGCTGTCTGGTTGTTTGCCACCCCATGGTCTGTAGCCTGCTAAGCTTCTCTGTCCATGGGATTTCCCAGGCAAGAATACTGGGGTGGGTTGCCATTTCCTCCTCCAGGGGATCTTCCCTACCCAAGGATCGAACCCGCCTCTCCTGTGTCTCCTGCATCACAGGTGGATTCTTTACCGCTTGAGCCATCAAGGAAGCCCAACAATATCATACTTCGATCATTAAGATTATTAGGGAGAAAGGTGGGCGGGGAGACGGATGAGGGATGGAACCTCCAAAACCCAAATGAAAGGAAGAATACACCCAGAAATCTTTGATAAGAAACTTCATCAAATTAGTACTATCATTTTAAAATGGAAAAGTCAGTCCCTAAGATGCAAGAGGCAGCATTTATATACATTCGTAGGCAATGGGGTGGGGGGAGGAGAAGTTGAACTCTTTGCTGATGTCCACATGGGTTGGGCTTTGGCAGCTGAAGCTGCATGTGCAGGGGCTCTGGGGGGATTTAAGGACACAGGCTGCAAAAAATCTGGGGAAAACTGAAAATTGCTGGTGTGTGTCTGTATTTGTGGTGGGGAGGGGGACTGCAGCGAAAGCTGCCTTAGGCATTTTTTCTCAGCAGTATAAACACAGTTCTCTAATATAAGGTTTTACATTATTAGCTCTTAAAAATATAAAAAAATTGTTTTTATCATTGTGTAGGCAGAGCATATTTGCATCACTGAACCTGCCTATGCATGCTGGGTACAAATATCTTATTCTTTCCTCTTCTTTTTTTTCTTGTTTTAAAGCAGACTCTGAAAGGTGCATATGAGCCCAGTTTCCATAGCAATTGCAAGCATCAGTGATAACCCAGAGCTTCTAAGTTATAATATACAGGCTACCCTATTAATGAGTTTCAAACTGCATTTCCCTGAGACAATGGCTCAGCCCTGATAGATAAGGTCAAACCCCATCTCCAAACTTTAAATTAAATCAGGATAGATCAAAATGCAACAGAAGGAGTGTCCTTTTGGAAAGTGTGATGTTAAAAAAAAAATACATTCTTTGTGGAGGCAAAACAGTTGCTTTTCTGGTTTGTAGTGCCCAGATGGAAAAATCCTAAAACAGATACTGCTTCTTCTGGGTTATTAATGGCATGTTGTCATTTCCTTATGCTATTTGTGAGTGAGTTTTTCCCATGGTAGCTCAGACTCTAAGAAAGCACATAATCCTTTAACTCAGGAAGAGCAGATAAGATGGTTAATACTTGCTAGATCTGAAATGACACTAGTTCAACTGTAATTGATCAACTTGCTTATTCATGTACTTAGTGCCAAGACTCAGTGCCTGCCTTCAAGGAGCCCCCGGATTAGTGACAACTCAGCCTTGTCACCAGACCATTTCTATACTGTGCAAGAGAGCTTTACAGAGGCCTTCAAGGGGCATCGCCAAGGTCTTAAAAGCCCTTCCCATGGAGTTGATTTTGAGGACAATACTTCCAAGTAAAATGGAACTTAGCCAAATGAAGAGAGGTGGGCCAAGGGAGATTGGCATTCCAGATGTAGGTCAAAGGCAATGTGGTTTGTTTCAGGGACCTGCATGGTGTCTTATGAAAGAGAATGCGAGGGATTAAAGAGGTAAGAAGGGTGCTGAAAGGTTTCACCTACAGTGCCAAGGTCAAGGGAGCTAAGGGAGCTACTGTCATTTTATTTATTTATTTTTAATTGGAAGACAATTATTTCAAAATGTTGTGGTGATTTCTGCCATACATCAACACGAATCAGCCATTGGTATACATATGCCCCCTCCCTCTTGAACCTCCCTCCCAACTTGTACCCCATCCCACCCCTCTAGGTTGTCATAGAGCACCAGATTTGAGCTCCCTGCGTCATACAGCAAATTTCCACTGGCTATCTAATTTTACATATGGTAATATGTATGTTTCAATTCTACTCTCTCAATTCATCCCACCTTCTCCTCCCACCCCCGCCCCTGTGTCCACAAGTGTGCCACTGCCATTTTTAAGAAGGAGGGTGATGTAATCAGACTCCTGCTTTTGAAAAACTATATGCTACAGGATGGGGCCTGGAAGAAACAGGGTGGAGAGGGCAAAGCTGGAGACAGAACACAGACCTGACATTGGTCTCAGGAAGCTGATGATTTTTAACATTCTAATGTGGACCCTCTTCACTTTTCACTCACAGCAAAGGCACACCCCGCTCTCCACCAGCACCAGGCAAAGCTTGGTCCCCAGAACAGCAGCATCGCCATCACCCAGAAGCTGGTTAGAAATGCAAATTCTTAGCACCCCCCCCCCAACTTATGAAATCAGCATCTCCAGGGCTAGTGCCCAGCAATCTCAGCAGGCTTTAACAAGCTTCCTGGGGGATGCTCATGTATGTTCATGTTTGAGAACCTTTGCAGCTTTTTAATAAGCTGAGCTCAACTCTCCGTGGCACAGATCTCACTGTTACTGTGTGTGTGTGTAAAGTGTATACAGTTTTGCAAAAATTCATCACATTAGGTGTCACAACAATGCGCAGATTTGGTGAGAATGAACAGGTATGCGTCCTGATTCAGATTACAACTCTACTCCAGCTGTCCCCCACCTGTCCATATGTAACTCTTCCCCAGCCCCTCCTCCTCATCTTTCTGTATACTGTCCCCCCATACACATCCACACACTCACTTGTGCAGTAGGTGTCCCTGTCACCCCCTGCTCAGAGTCCCAGGATTTATCTGTATTTTCATCTTCTCTTGGGCTATTCATTTTTCCCAGAATATGTGTCTTCCTGTTTTTATCACATATCTTATTCAGTCTTCCACATTTCGTATCAACCATACCTCAGTCTCCTAAGTCAGAATAGTAGGTGCCCACCTTGGAGGAATGCAAAAGAATATAGTAATTGACAGTGAAACATTTAGAGTCAAAAAAATCTAGGTGTGCCCTATGTTCACAGCAGCACTATTCACAATAGCCAAGACATGGAAAGAACCTAAATGTCCATCGACAGATGAGTGGATAAAGAAGCTGTGGTACATACAATATATACAATAGAATGCTGCTGCTGCTGCTGCTAAGTCATTTCAGTAGTGTCTGACTCTGTGTGGCCCCATAGACGGCAGCCCACCAGGCTCCCCTGTCCCTGGGATTCTCCAGGCAAGAACACTGGAGCAGGTTGCCATTTCCTTCTCCAATGCATGAAAGTGAAAAGTGAAAGGGAAGCTGCTCAGTTGTGTCAGACTCTTAGTGACCCCATGGACTGCAGCCTACCAGGCTCCTCCATCCATGGGATTTTCCAGGCAAGAGTACTGGAGTGGGGTGTCATCACCTTCTCCAGAGACAATAGAATACTACTCAGCTGCAAAAAAAGGAATGAAATAATGCCATTTGCAGCAACATGGATGGAGCTAGAGATTATCATGCTAAGTGAAATAAGTCATACAGAGAAAAACAAATGTCATGTGATATCACTTATTTGTAGAATCTAAAATATAACACAAATGGACCTATCTACAAAACAGAAAAAGACTCACAGAAACAGAGAACAGACTTGTGGTTGCCAAGTGGGAGAGGAGAGATGGACTAGGACTCTGGGGTTAGTAAATGCAAACTATTATTTATAAAATGGATAAACAACAAGGTCCTACTCTATAGCACAGGAAACTATATTCAATACCCTGGGATAAATCATAATGGGAAAGAATATAGGAAAGAATTATATATGTGTATAACTGAATCACTTTGCTGTACAGCAGAAGTTAATACAACATTCAGATCAGTTCAGTTCAGTCACTTAGTCGTGTCCGACTCTTTGCGACCCCATGAGCCGCAGCACACCAGGCCTCCCTGTCCATCACCAACTCCCGGAGTCCACCCAAACCCATGGCCATTGAGTCGGTGATGCCATCCAACCAACCATCTCATCCTCTCCTTCTCCTCCCACCCTCAATCTTTCCCAGCATCAGGGTCTTTTCAAATGAGTCAGCTCTTCACATCAGGTGGCCAGAGTATTGGAGTTTCAGCTTTAGCATCAGTCCTTCCAATGAACACCCAGGACTGGTCTCCTTTAGGATGGACTGGTTGGATCTCCTTGCAGTCCAAGGGACTCTCAAGAGTATTCTCCAACACCACAGTTCAAAAGCATCAATTCTTTGGCACTCAGCTTTCTTCATAGTCCAACTCTCACATCCATAAAAGACTACTGGAAAAACCATAGCCTTGGCTAGATGGACCTTTGTTGACAAAGTAATGTCTCTGCTTTTTAATACACATTGTAAATTATAATTCAATAAAAATATATTTATTTTACACATGGTATATATGTCAATACTACTCTCTCAATTAGTCCCACCCTCTCCTTCCCCTACTGTGTCCATAGTCTGTTCTCTATGCCTGCCTCTCTATTCCTGCCCTGAGAACAGGTTCATCAGTACTCTCTTTCTAGTTTCCCTATATATATATTATATAAATATATATATTATATATTAATTATATTAATATAAATCTATTTTAATCTATATTAATCTATTTTAATCTATATTAATATATAAAATCTATTTTTCTCTTTCTGACTTACTTTACTCTGTATAACAGGCTCTAGGTTCATCCAGTGGGCAGAGGCTATATGGGCACAGGGAGCTCAACCTGGTGCTCTGTGACAACTCAGAGGGGTGGGATAGGGTGGGAGAGGCGGGGGAGATTCAGGAGGGAGGGAACATATGCATACTTGTGGCTGATTCATGTTGTTGTACGGCAGAAGCCAACACAATATTGTAAAACAATTATCCTCCAATTAAAAAAAAGAATAATTTATGCTTTAGCAGGATAGTTCTCAGACAAACAAAATAAAACTAATACATTTTAACAATCCAGGTTTGAATCCAAGCATTACCATAAATTGGGTAAGTGACCCAAGGGAAACCATGTTACCTCTTTAAACCAACTTTAATAGTAACAGTGGCTTTCAAGTATGATTGTTGGAATAATTAAGTGAAAAGAGGTTACTGAAACACATGGCCTCTAATAAGTACTCCACAAACGGGGGCTGTTATTGTTATTTTCCTCATCTGCCCACATTCCTTTTCTCCATCTGTTAAACTGCTGATCATTTCTGGAAGAGTGCTGGACATACCCGAGTCTGTCTTTTCTCTCCCCCTAGACTGAGAGCCACTTGAAGACAGGAACTGTGACCACATGTCTGATGCCACCCTGGTACAGTACCTTCTACCCAATAGATGTGAGAGAACTGAGCTGAGAAGTTGCATCTGGAAATTTCTTCCTCCTGTCCAAATTGGATTCTCTCATTCACCTACCATTTACCTACTCAAACACAGTTTTTTCTTCCCTGAGGCTCCTCAAGCTTCAGCACCATGAGCTGTGAGGGGCACAGGTGGAAACAAAGTGAAAAGGTGACAGTCCCCAAAGCCATGCTTGAGTGGCAGCTGCTTCAAGTAACCTTCTCTTTGAAGATGTCCTTGGTGTTTTCATCACCACTAAGTCTGCAAAGTAGGAGATGAAATGGAAGGGCAGCAAGCAGGATTTAGATATAAAGCCAGTCTCAATTTTAATTTTAAAATGCATTGAAACTTCTAGGACACAGCCAAGTTTATGAAATAAAGAAATTAATGCTGTCTCATGAATCCAAACCACCAGTAAGAACTGCATTCCGTTATTAATAGCAATACCTGACACTTTATATTCTCAGGGTGTTTCTAAATCTTTTTTCTTCTGAATTCACTTTATTAATTATTATCAACTTTGATAGCAACATAAAATTTTTAGGGCTGGGAGGAGTCTTAAAGTCCCTTTAGTCCAACTAAAGGGTTACCTCTAGCTCACCTTAGAGGTTAGTTTCTCCATTTCATAAGTACTTACAGAGACCAAAAAGTCACCCAAGGCATATGAAGCCAAGGGGAAGTGATACTTGTATATAGCCACACAATCTCTCCCTTCATATCTGGGGAACACAAATTGAAGACAGACTGAAGCATGTTTTCAAATGGATTCGGGCACCGCTCTTGTATTTAGAACTCAGAAAAGCCTTCAGAGAGACTATCCTTTCTCAGAAAGCCTGACTCCAGACCAGCCCCTTATACCTTCTCTGGCTGACATTCTGCCTCTTCCAGCTGTGCAGGGAGGAGCACCTTGGTACTCTGGGAGTATCCAAGCATAAAGACAATGCGGGAAAATAAGAAAGATGGGCAGCGCACATGGGACCATTCATGACTCCTGAATTCCTCATCTTCTCTGAATGAGGGAGAAGGAAACACTCCTGGTCCCTTCCCTGCCTGTGTCCCTTCAGCTTCCTTAACAAATGTGAGATGCAAAACTACCTGAGTCATGGGGTTGTGTGGAAGATTTGTGAAGTAACACCTGGAGAGGGCATAGGACAGTGTCAGACACCGTTAGCATAACAATATTCTCGCTGTTGTGAGAACTGTCATGAAGCACTCCATGGAGCTCTGGGATCAGTCCCAGTCATCCAAGGCCCTACCTTTAGATGTGGCCTTAAACAAAGGCAAAGTTTGCTGCTCACAGTCTGGGCAGTGCACATCCCAGGAGCCAGTGTTACTTAGAGTTAGTCATTCAGTCATGTCCCACTCTTTGAGACCCCATGGGCTGTAGCCCATCAGGCTCCTCTGTCCATGGGATCTTCCAGGCAAGAAACTGGAGTGGGTAGCCATTCCCTTCTCCAAATCTTCCTGACCCAGGGATCAAACTCTGGTCTCCTGCATTGCAGGTGGATTCTTTACCATCTGAGCCACCAGTAAAGCCCTGTATGCTGCTAAGTCGCTTCAGTCGTGTCCGACTCTGTGCGACCCCGCAGATAGCAGCCCACCAGGCTCCGCCGTCCCTGGGATTCTCCAGGCAAGAACACTGGAGTGGGTTGCCATTTCCTTTTCCAATGCAAGAAAGTGAAAAGTGAAAGTGAAGTCACTCAGTAAGTGTCTGACTCTTCGTGACCCCATGGACTACAGCCTACCAGGCTCCTCCATCCATGGGATTTTCCAGGCAAGAGTAGTGGAGTGGGTTGCCATTGCCTTCTCCGAAAGCCCTGTATGCTAATGTCTAAATCAGAATCTCTATCCCGGGGAATTCAACCTGGGACTGACCTCTACCACATGCTGAGCTGAGTATGATCTAATATCAAACCCGAAGTTCTCTGCCCAGTCCTCAGAAATGGGCCATCTGAAGTCCATTCTAGCTGCTGAAGTTTCAGAGGTATGTCTGGCTATTGGGTTTTCCATAGCAGAGCAGCACACAAAGCTAGGACTAGAAGGTTGTTAGCAGCAGGAAATAAACATGGGACAGATCATCCACCTTAAGCATTGCTACACTTAAGTACTGCTTTGACAAGACCCTCCTGCCCCCAAATCTTGACATGGGACCCAGGAAAAGCCAATGCTGCTTTTTTTCCGGTTAGCTCTGTTGGAGCTTTAACCAGTTTGTTCTCAGGATCCTCCACTTTCCTTTTATTCAAAATTTATTAAGGATTTCTGACCCATTAGTTCATCAGACTCTGGTTGAGTTGTGGTTGTCAGTATGGACACTGTTTTGATGACAATCTTAAGTTCAACTGACAATAAATAAATACCAGCTACATTTTTAAAAATCCCTCCAACATACATAAAAATGTGGATGGCCATGCCATCTGTTAGAAAGTACATGCAAGTTATCATCATGAGATGGAAGCTTTCCCATGTTTTTAAATTTTAGTTTTAGTTTTGAAATTCACTAAAAGTTTCTTACCATATTTGAATGCTATTTATAGCTTTGGTGTATCAATTCCAAGACTCTAATCTGTGCCCTTCTGATCCCCTGTGATAAGGAAGAAAAATTATATTCTAATGTTCTGTCTGCCTCTGCTATTGTTAAAAACAATCTTCTGTCTGTGACATAGGATTTAGGGGAAAATATGATGGAGAAGAGTGAAAATAATGTGCGTGCTCTTTAGATATACTTATTTATTTTCATGCAACATCATTAATATCCCTGGTGTATCCAAACCTGTTTATATCCCATCTGTTTTCTTCCTGCCACAAACAAAACTTCTGTGCCCTGGAAGACTTTGATTCCACTGTTCTGAAGCTTCAGAGTCAATGTATGCAAACATTCTGTATTATATCAGCATCATGTGAGCAGAAGAAAAAAATTGGAATAGAAAAACAATGAAAGCAAAGGAATTCTAGAATCTATAAAGTTAAGTCTCATCTTAGGATCAGAAATGAGAACAATCACAAGTGGAAGATCTTATGTGCACTGGTGGGTTCTTGACCTGTTGAGCCTTCAACAATTTTGTTTGCTTAAACATTAATCCTTCATGTATTGATGTGCTGCAAGTTTAGCTCATTTGGTTCGCAGTGGCATGTAGTGGCATGCCACTTTCCTAAAGAACAGCAATGGAATGAACTTTCCTAAAAAGTCCACAAAGTGAGTCTCACTTTTTTAAGTTCATTGTCTCTAGAGAGCCCAAGAATGTAGAAGTGAGTACATAGATTTGGTATTGTCACTAATGTCCCTTTGGCTAAGTAACTTTCACCAGTTCAGTTCAGTTCAGTCTCTCGGTCGTGTCCGACTCTGCGACCCCATGAATCGCAGCATGCCAGGCCTCCCTGTCCATCACCAACTCCCGGAGTTCACTCAAACTCACGTCCATCGAGTCGGTGATGCCATCCAGCCATCTCATCCTCTGTCGTCCCCTTCTCCTCCTGCCCCCAACCCCTCCCAGCATCAGAGTCTTTTCCAATGAGTCAACTCTTCACATGAGGTGGCCAAAGTACTGGAGTTTCAGCTTTAGCATCAGTCCTTCCAAAGAACACCCAGGGCTGATCTCCTTCAGAATGGACTGATTGGATCTCCTTGCAGTCTAAGGGACTCACAGGAGTCTCCTCCAACACCACAGTTCAAAAGCATCAATTCTTCGTCAAATATCCTTAAACTTGAAATGTTATATATGTTTTGTTCATGGCTCTGAGAATGCAAAAATGAATGATCAGATACATGCTCTCAATGAACTTCTTCAACTGGGGCAAAGGTTAGCTTAATAGATAGAGCATGTTGCAGCAAATATTTATTAGGTTAGTGTTGAGGAAGCACAGATAAAGGATATTGAATGTCTATTTCAAATAGACTACCTCCCTTCTCCCTAGCAAAATTTCTATTTGTAGCAGCACATCATTTGGTAAATGATTAAGGACAGCAGAATTTTCTGATCACCCCCAATGTCCATCTCTAATCTTCTTAGCATGTTGAAACAACATGTTATATTGGAAATACCTTGAATTTGGAGTCAGAACACATTAATTAGTATCCAGGATCTGTGTCTTATTAACTGAGCCTAGAAGGAAATGGCAACCCAGTCCAGTACTCTTGCCTAGAAAATTCCATGGATGGAAGAGCCTGGTGGGCTACAGTCCATGAGATCGCAAAGAGTTGGACACGACTGAGCGACTTTAACTGATGTCACGTAATTTTGTCATCTGTTAAAGGGTATAAGAGACAATTACAAAGAAAAATAATAACAATAGGTAATATTTCTTGAGTGCTTACTATGTACCAGGCCTTGTTCTAAGTGTTTACAAGTGTTTGCATTTCTTATCATAATCTTTTGAGGGAACTAGCATTATTAATCTAAGTTTGCTGTGCTGTGTGCTGTGCTGTGTGCTTAGTCGCTCAGTTGTGTCTGACTCTTTGCAATCCCATGGACTATAGCCCACCAGTCTCCTCTGTCCATGGGATTCTCCAGGCAAAAATGCTGGAGTGGGTTGCCATGGCCTCCCCCAGGGGATCTTCCCAACCTAGGGATTGAACCCAGGTCTCCTGCATTGCAGGCAGATTCTTTACCAGCTGAGCTACCAGGGAAGCCCAGTATAATAAGTTTACAGATGGGAAATTGGATGTAAGAAAAGTTAAGTAGTTTATAGAACATTAAGATAGTTTTCTGCAAATTAACTGGCTACTCCAAGACTAGAAACAAGACAGTCTAATCGTCTTCACCACTATGCAGAAGCTAATATAACCTGATATACCTATTTCAAAGGCTTGTAATGATGCTCAACTGAGATATATGTAAATACTTTGTAAGTTATAAACTTTATAAACATGTGAACACAGATTTTAATACTGCAGTATGAGTAGTTTAACAACAATTAGCATTTGCATACAATTGTTAAATTTGCATCATGTATAATTTAGTAATAGAGTATGCCAACCAGCATTTTAATATTTAGAATGCCACAGGACCTTCTGGGAACAAAATTTGAAAGATGGAACTACTACATAAAAATTAGCATAAATAGCCTGACTACTTTCTGTAATTCTCTTTCCCTTGGAGCAGACTTCAATAGAATGAGATTTATCTAAAATTCATTCAGCCTGCTTCAGGATGGCAGGCTTTATTTTTTTTTTTTTTCCAACCTCACTGAAATGACAGTTAAAGAAGTATAAAAGGGAATATATTTATAATAGAACTAAAAAGGGGATAAAGTCCCAAGGATTGACCAGAGATTTTGACAAATGTCTGAAAGACTGAAAACATATGGAGTTATTTAACAGATGAACTAGTTGTGGAAGTAACAGCTCACAACACAGAAGACAGATGGGGAAGAGGCAGCTGAAGGTGGAGGAATTCTGAACGAGGAGCTCGTAGATACAGAGTTGAATTGAGAAATGGTGTGGAACTCACAGTGATTAACTGAAATACTATGTCAAAAGTAGTTACACCATGTCCTTCACCCCCACATCCTCATGTGAAGAGACTGTCTCTACTTTCAAACAGGAGAATAGTTCTATATAGAAATTGAAAGGTCTGGAGACCTATTGTGGTTCTCGGGCACCCTATGGTAAAGGTCTCTTTGTTTTGACTATATGGAAGGTGTCCAACCTGCCTCCCTTATTTCTGTCCCTTCACTCTCCAAAATAAAGCTTCCCAACAAATGATATGCCTTCCCTTTCAGGTGGAGAAATATCTACTGAGCACCAAAGAAAATCAATGCCTACTATTTTTTTTTAAAATCAACCTATTGCTATGCTTTTTAAAAAAATACTTTTTTTGCTGCCCTGCAGGGCATGTGGGATCTTAGGTCCCCAATCAGGGAGCAAAGCTGTGCCCCTTGCATTGGAAGCACTGAGTCTCAACAACTGGACTGCCAGGGAAGTCTCTATTCCCACATTTCTAAGTCCAAATATACAATGTAGAATGACATGGCATTTGAAGAAACCAACAACTCACATTAGAAGAACCTAATGTAATATTTTTTAACCCAGAGGAGAGAATTGAAGGAATAGAAAATAAGTTAAAACCAAATCTATTAAAAATCCTTCAAGAAATTTGAGAAAATATTGCATAGGTAAAATAATAAGATGTTGTAAAAATGAACATGCCAAAAAAAACAGTCATGGAAGTTTAAAATATGATTTGTTAAATACATATTAGAAAAGAGGAAAAAGAAAAACAAAACTAAGATATAAAGAAAATCACAAATTGGAGGCTAGATATCTAATCAAAGTTCCAGAAAGATGGAGCAAGAAAATGGAGAGAAGGAAATAGTCAGAGAAATAATAGAAGAAAATTTCCAGTTTCATCCATCTCATCAGAACTGATTCAAATGAATTCTTTTTAACGGCTGAGTAATACTCCATTGTGTATATGTACCACAGCTTTCTTATCCATTCATCTGCTGATGGACATCTAGGTTGTTTCCATGTCCTGGCTATTATAAACAGTGCTGCAATGAACATTGGGGTACATGTGTCTCTTTCAATTCTGGTTTCCTCGGTGTGTATGCCCAGAAGTGGGATTGCTGGAGCCGATTATACAGAGTGAAGTAAGCCAGAAAGAAAAACACCAATACAGTATACTAACACATATATATGGAATTTAGGAAGATGGCAATGACGACCCTGTATGCAAGACAGGGAAAGAGACACAGATGTGTATAACGGACTTTTGGACTCAGAGGGAGAGGGAGAGGGTGGGATGATTTGGGAGAATGACATTCTAACATGTATACTATCATGTGAATTGAATCGCCAGTCTATGTCTGACGCAGGATGCAGCATGCTTGGGGCTGGTGCATGGGGATGACCCAGAAAGTTGTTATGGGGAGGGAGGTGGGAGGGGGGTTCATGTTTGGGAATGCATATAAGAATTAAAGATTTTAAAATTTTAAAAATAAAAAACTAAAATTAAAAAAAAAATAGAAAAAAAAAAAAGAAGAAAATTTCCTAGAGTTTAATTAAATATCATCAACTTTAAGGAGCCCAATAAATGTTCAGCAGAATAAGCACAGAAAAGCTCACACTGAGACATGTAACTAAAATTTTGTAATAACAGTGATAAAGGCATGATCCTAAAAACTTCTGGTGATAAAAGGTCAGTGGGGAATGGAAAAAGAAACCATCGTGATAAATAATATTACAAACACCACTTGCTAGAAGACAATGGGACAGTGTCTCAAAATTTCAAAGGAACATTTTTTCAACATACTATTCTTTATCCTAAATAAAAACCTTTTCAGACAAGCAAGGACTGGAGAAGTTTAACAACTACACATACTTCTGAAAAAAAATTAAAGTTGCTTAAGAATGTGGTTCAGCAAAACCCAAAATGGAATCCAAGAATAAGAAAAATTAGGAAGACTTGAGAGCCAAGGATCAACACAATGAAAAGAAATTCCAGGCAACAATTCTATAGCAAGCCTCTAACACAACAAGTCATTAAATACAGACATATGAGGGCTCTATAAAGAATTTCTAAGCAAGTGGATTTATTTTAACAAAGTGTATGATTTTGAAGTGGGTGGTCTTGCTGTTCAGGTGAAAACATGGGCTGCATTTGTGAACAAGGAAAATACTGGACAATTAAAAACACAAAGAAAAAATAATCAAAAAGAACATGGTCAATGAGAGTTCCCTGGTCGTCTGCTGATTAGGACTCTGCACTCTCACTGCCGAGGGCCACAGTTTAATCCCTGGTTGGAGGAAAGAAAAGAAAGTACCACAAAATTTGATATAGCTTTTACCAGGTGACATAGGGAAGGCAACAGAGGGCAGAGGGTTTGAGGGTGTGTTTTGGTGGGGAGGTAAAAGTTGTGAAATAATAGTGTTCTAACAAGTGCTATTGCATTTCCTTTTATCTAAAATGTTATTAATAGTAATCAAATGTCTGCTAGCTAGAAATAAACTAACTACACCACAGTTGTGTCCAACTCTTTGTAATTCCCTGTACTGTAGCCCTACTGTCCATGGGGTTTCCCAGGCAAGAATATTGGAGTAGGTTGCCATTTCCTCTTGCAGGGGATCTTCCTGACATAGGATCAAACCTGTGTCTCTTGCGTTTCCTGCATTACAGGCAGATTCTTTACCCCTGAGCCACTAGGGAAGTACAACTACACCTCATAGACATTTACAACTTTGCAAAAAGTGATACGTAGAAAAATGCATTTAACACTAAAACCACTTTGAACGTAATTTAGTCTTGGATAATGCAGAAAAAATTCTAAGATCAGGTGTTGATCAAAGGTCATGATTGTGACTGTCTTATCCAGATGTGGCATAGACGTATTAGGTAGTTTGTCTGGAGAATATAAAGCTAGAAAGAGGTCTTTATTTTATGGCACACACATGCACACACACACACACACACAGATACTGAGGAACAGCATTCAAGACTATCAGAGTTTTCTAAACAATCACTAGTGCTATGAACACTCACATATGTTCTCCACAGACATTGCACTCCAGAATGTTCTAATCATAAATTCATCAGTGGTAGGAAGAATGGGAACCACCTGCTTCAACTCTTCACCCCATCACCACCTCCACAGATGCTTTCATCTGCTCTTGAGCAGCAGAGAATTTTTCTTTTTAAAAGAATCACCCATGGAACATAGAAATGGCTTAGAAGGGATTCAGGTGCTCAGATTTTGGAATGGGTGGAGAAACACCTAATCTATTCATCTCTACTACTTCTTAATTAACAGGGAGGGAACACAGCCCCACCCATCAACTTAAATTGGATTAAAGATATACTGAGCATGGTACTGCCCATCAGAACAAGACCCAGTTTCCCCTGCAGTCAGTCTCTCCCATCAGGAAGCTTCCAAAAGCCTCTTATCCTTCTCCAACAGAGGGCAGACAGACTGAAAACCACAGTCACAGAAAACTAACCAATCTCATCTGGAGAAGGCAAAGTCAACCCATTCCAGTATTCTTGCTTGGAGAATCCCAGGGACAGAGGAGCCTAGTGGGCTGCCGTCTATGGGGTCACACAGAGTTGGACATGACAGAATGATCTCTGTTCGTTTCCAAGGCAAACAATTCAATATCACAGTAATCCAAGTCTATGCCCCAACCAATAATGCTGAAGAAGCTGAAGTTGAACAGTTTTATGAAGACCTACAAGACCTTTTAGAACTAACACCCAAAAAAGATGTCTTTTTCATTATAGGGGAATGGAATGCAAAAGTAGGAAATCAAGAAACACCTGGAATAACAGGCAAATTTGGCCTTGGAATATGGAAAGAAGCAGGACAAAGACTAATAGAGCTTTGCCAAGAGAGTGCACTGGTCATAGCAAACACCCTCGTCCAACAACACAAGAGAAGACTCTACACATGGACATCACCAGATAGTCAACACCAAAATCAGATTATTATATTCTTTGCAGCCAAAGATGGAGAAGCTCTATTTAGTCAGCAAAAACAAGACCAGGAGCTGACTGTGGCTCATATCATGAACTCTTTATTGCCAAATTCAGACTTAAGTTGAAGAAAGTTGGGAAAACCACTAGACCATTCAGGTATGACCTAAATCAAATCGCTTATGATTATACAGTGGAAGTGAGAAATAGATTTAAGGGACTAGATCTGATAGATAGAGTGCCTGATGAACTATGGACAGAGGTTTGTGACATTGTACAGGAGACACGGATCAAGACCATCCCCATGGAAAAGAAATGCAAAAAAGCAAAATGGCTGTCTGCGGAGGCCTTACAATAGCTGGGAAAAGAAAAGAAGTGAAAAGCAAAGGAGAAAAAGAAAGATATAAGCATCTGAATGCAGAGTTCCAAAGAATAGCAAGAAGAGATAAAAAGCCTTCCTCAGTGATCAATGCAAAGAAATAGAGGAAAAGAACAGAATGAGAAAGACTAGAGATCTCTTCAAGAAAATTAGAGATACCAAGGGAACATTTCATACAAAGATGGGCTCAATAAAGGACAGAAATGGTCTGGACCTAACAGAAGCAGAAGATATTAAGAAGAGGTGACAAGAATACACAAAGGAACTGTACAAAAAAGATCTTCATGACCCAGATAATCACGATGGTGTGATCACTCACCTAGAGCCAGACATCCTGGAATGTGAAGTCAAGTGGGCCTTAGAAAGCATCACTATGAACAAAGCTAGTGGAGGTGATGGAATTCCAATTGAGCTATTTCAAATCCTGAAAGATGATGCTGTGAAAGTGCTGCACTCAATATGCCAGCAGATTTGGAAACCTCAGCAGTGGCCACAGGACTGGAAATGTCAGTTTTCATTCCAATCCCAAAGAAAGGCAATGCCAAAGAATGCTCAAACTACCACACAATTGCACTCATCTCACACACTAGCAAAGGAATGCTCAAAATTCTCCAAGCCAGGCTTCAGCAATATGTGAGCTGTGAACTTCCAGATGTTCAAGCTGGTTTTAGAAAAGGCAGAGGAACCAGAGATCAAATTGCCAACATATGCTGGATCACCAAAAAAGCAAGGGAGTTCCAGAAAAACATCTATTTCTGCTTTATTGACTCTGCCAAAGCCTTTGACTGTGTGGATCACAAGAAACTGTGGAAAATTCTGAAAGAGATGGGAATACCAGACCACCTGACCTGCCTCTTGAGAAACCTATATGCAGGTCAGGAAGCAACAGTTTGAACTGGACATGGAACAACAGACTTGTGTCAAATAGGAAAAGGAGTACGTCAAGGCTGTATATTGTCACCTTGTTTATTTAACTTATATGCAGAGTACATCATGAGAAACGCTGGGCTGGAAGAAGCACAGGCTGGAATTAAGACTGCCAGGAGAAATATCAATAACCTCAGATATGTAGATGACACCACCCTTATGGAAGAAAGTGAAGAGGAGCTAAAAAGCCTCTTGATGAAAGTAAAAGAGGAGAGTGAAAAAGATGGCTTAAAGTTCAACATTCAGAAAACTAAGATCATGGCATCTGGTCCCCTCACTTCGTGGCAAATAGATGGGGAAACAGTGGAAACAGTGTCAGAGTTCCTTTTGGGGGGCTCCAAAATCACTGCAGATGGTGACTGCAGCCATGAAATTAAAAGACGCTTACTCCTTGGAAGAAAAGTTATGACCAACCTAGATAGCGTATTCAACAGCAGAGACATTACATTCCTACAAAGGTCCATCTAGTCAAGGCTACGGTTTGTCCAGTGGTCATGTATGGATGCGAGAGTTGGACTGTGAAGAAAACTGAGCACTGAAGAATTGATGCCTTAGAACTGTAGTGTTGGAGAAGACTCTTGAGAGTCCCTTTGACTGCAAGGAGATCCAACCAGTCCATTCTAAAGGATATCAGTCCTGGGTGTTCTTTGGAAGGAATGATGCTACAGCTGAAACTCCAGTCCTTTGGCCACCTCATGCGAAGAGTTGACTCATTGGAAAAGACTCTGAGGCTGGGAGGGACTGGGGGCAGGAGGAGAAGGGGACGACAGAGGATGAGGTGGCTGATGGCATCACTGACTCGATGGACATGAGTCTGAGTGAACTCCGGGAGGTGGTAATGGACAGGGAGGCCTGGCATGCTGTGATTCATGGGGTCGCAAAGAGTCGGATACGACTGAGCGACTGAACTGAACTGAACTGAAGCAACTTAGCAGCAGCAGCAGCAATCAATCTTATCACATGGACCATAACCTTGTCTAACCCAATGAAACTCTGAGCTATGCCATGTAGGGCCACCAAAGATAGACAGGTCATGGTGGAGATTTATGACAAAACATGGTCCATTGGAGAAGGGAATGGTAAACCACTTCAGTATTCTTGCCTTGAGAACCCCATGAACACTATGAAAAGACAAAAAGATAGGAAACTGAAAGAATAATTTCCCAGGTCAGTACGTGCCCAATATGATACTAGAGAAGAGTAGAGCAATATGATATTGGAGAAGAGTGGAGAAATAACTCCAGAAGGAATAAAGAGACAGAGCCAAAGCAAAAACATTAAGTTGTGAATGTGACTTGTTATGGAAATAAAGTCCGATGCTGTAAGAGCAATATTGCATAGGAACCTGAAATGTTAGGTCCATGAATCAAGGAAAATTGGAAGTGTTCAAACAGGAGATTGCAAGAGTGAATATTGACAGTTTAGGAATCAGCAAACTAAAATGGACTGGAATGCATGAATTTAACTCAGATAACCATTATATCTACTACTATGGGCAAGAATCCCTTAGAAGAAACGGAGTAGCCAACACAGCCAACAAGAGTCTGAAATGAAGTACTGGATGCAATCTCAAAAACAACACAATGATCTCTGTTCATTTCCAAGGTAAACCATTCAATATCACAGTAATCCAAGTCTATGCCCAAACTAGTAACGCTGAAGAAGCTGAAGTTGAACAGTTCTATGAAGACCTACAAGACCTTTTAGAACTAACACCCAAAAAAGATGTCCTTTTCATTATAGGGGACTGGAATGCAAAAGTAGGAAGTCAAGAAACACTTGGAATAACAGGCAAATTTGGACTTGGAGTACAGAATGAAGCAGGGCAAAGGCTAATAGAGTTTCACCAAGAGAGCACACTGGTCATAGCAAACACCCTCTTCCAACAACACAAGAGAAGACTCTATACATGGATGTCACCAGATGGTCAATACCAAAATCAGAATGATTGTATTCTTTGCAGCCAAAGATGGAGAAGCTCGATACAGTCACCAAAAAAGACCAGGAGCTGACTGTGACTCAGATCATGAACACCTTATTGTCAAATGCAGACTTAAATTGATGAAAGTAAGGCAAACCACTACACCACTCAGGTATGACCTAAATCAAATTCCTTACAGTGGAAGTGACAAATAGATTCAAGGAATTAGATCTAATAGCTTGCCCGAAGAACTATGGACAGAAGTTCATGACATTGTACAGGCGGCAGGGATCAAGACCATCCCCAAGAAAAAGAAATGCAATAGGCAAAATGGTTGTCTGAGGAGGCCTTAAAATAGCTGTGAAAAGAGGAGAAGCTAAAGGCAAAGCAGAAAAGGAAAGATATAGCCGTTTGAATGCAGAGTTCCAAAGAATAGCAAGCAGATATAAAAAAGCCTTCCTCAGTGATCAATGCAAAGAAACAGAGGAAAATAATAGAATGGGAAAGACTAGTGATCTCTTCAAGATAATTAGAGATACCAAGGAAATATTTCATGCAAAGATGGGCACAATAAAGGACAGAAATTGTATGGACCTAACAGAAGCAGAAGATATTAAGAAGAGGTGACAAGAATACACAGAACTATATATAAAAAGGATCTTCACAACCCAGATAATCATGATGGTATGGTCACTCACCTAGAGCTAGACATCCTGGAATGAGAAGTCAAGTGAGTCTTAGGAAGTATCACTATGAACAAAGCTAGTGGTGGTGATGGAATTCCAGTTGACGTATTTCAAATCTTAAAAGATGATGCTGTGAAAGTGCTGCACTCAATATGCCAGCAGATTTGGAAAACTCAGCAGAGGTCACAGAATTGGAAAACGTCGGCTTTCATTCCAATCCCAAAGAAAGGCAATGCCAAAAAGAATGCTCAAACTACCACACAATTGCACTCATCTCACACACTAGCAAAGGAATGTTCAAAATTCTCCAAGCCAGGCTTCAACAGTACTGAACTGTGAATTTCCAGATGTTCAAGCTGGATTTATAAAAGGCAGAAGAACGAGAGATCAAATTGCCAACATCTGTTGGATCATAGAAAAAGCAAGAGAGTTTCCGAAAAATATCTACTTCTGCTTTATTGACTACACCAAAGCCTTTGACTGTATGGATCACAAGAAACTGTGGAAAATTCTGAAAGAGATGGGAATACCAGACCACCTGACCTGCCTCTTGAGAAATCTGTATACAGGTCAGGAAGCAGCAGTTGGAACTGGACATGGAACAACAGACTGGTTCCAAATAGGAAAGAGAGTACATCAAGGCTGTATATTGTCACCCTGCTTATTTAACTTAAATGCAGAGTACATCATGAGAAATGCTGGGCTGGAGGAAGCACAAGCTGGAATCAAGATTGTCAGGAAAAATATATGCAGATGACACCCTTATGGCAGAAAATGAAGAACTAAAGAGCCTCTTGATGAAAGTGAAAGAGAAGAGTGAAAAAGTTGGCTTAAAGCTCAACATTCAGAAAACCAAGATCATGGCATCTGGTCCCATCACTCCATGGCAAATAGATGGGGAAACAGTAGAAACAGTGGCAGACTTTATTTCGGGGGGCTCCAATATCCCTGCAGATGGTGACTGCAGCCATGAAATTAAAAGACGCTTGTTCCATGCAAGAAAAGTTATGACTAACCTAGAAAGCATATTAAAAAAGCAGAGACATTACTTCACCAACAAAGGTCTGTCTAGTCAAAACTATGTTTTTTCCAGTAGCCATATATGGATATGAGAGTTGGACTATAAAGAAAGCTGAGCACCAAAGAATTGATGCTTTTGAACTGTGGTGTTGGAGAAGACTCTTGAGAGTCCCTTGGACTGCAAGGAGATCCAACCAGTCAATCCTAAAGGAAATCAGTCCTGAATATTCATTGGAAGGACTGATACTGAAGCTGAACCTCCAATACTTTGACCACCTGATGCAAAGAACTGATTCATTGGAAAAGACCCTGATGCTAGGAAAGATTGAAGGCAGGAGGAGAAGGGGACAACAAAGGATGAGATGGTTGGATGTCATCACTGACTCGATGGAATGAGTTTGAGCAAGCTCCACGAGTTGGTGATGGATGGGGAAGCCTGGTGTGCTGCAGTCTATGGGGTCGCAAACAGCCGGACACAACTGAGAGACTGAACTGAAACTGAAATCATGGATTTGGACTGTTAGTCTGTCTCCAACATGGAAATCTATAACATATTGTTTGACTTAGGGCAGTATATCTGCTACTTCTGGTCCTTTGAATCACGTGAAGCCACCCAGTTCCATAGAGGCTTCCCCTATAGCTCAGTGGTAAAGAATTTGCCTGCCAATGTAGGAGATGCAAGGAGTGTGGATTCAGGTTTGATCTCTGGGTCGGGAAGATCTCCTGGAGAAGGGCATGGCAACCCACTCCAGTATTCTTGCCTGGGAAAGCCCATGGACAGAGGAGCGTTGCTTGCTACAGTCCAGGGGCTTTCAAAAGAGTCAGACATGATTGAGAAACTGAGCATGTGCTCAGTTCTATAAATATCCAGCTACAGAGAGCATCATTCTGAAGATCATACTGTACAGGGTCCCTTTCCTTTGGCCCTTAAGACTGTCTCCTTCTTGAATTCTTTCTCAAGCACTTCCTACCTTTGGCACTGTACATTGGTCTCAGGACCTACCTTTGTATTTCCTGCTATAACATCCCATTGAGCTGTTGTCAACTCACATCACTCAGATTTCTACTTTGCCCCCACAGTTTGGCATTGCTCCAGAATGGGGTATCCCTTAAGATCCACAGACTCAACTCTGCCTCCCCTAAGGTTTCACTAAAACGGCTGATCAAACACAATGATGAGCTCCCTCTGAAAACTCAGTTGTGGCAGGCATGGGAAGAGAATCAGAAAGCATCCATCCACATGGATATGAGAATTCTGCAGGCTGCCTTCTGCCTGACATAGTCTGGGATTCAGGAAGTCATGCAGGCTGAGCATCCTCCAGGGGCCACAGGTCTGCCTACACGATTGCATTCCCTGAAAGGCAAACTCTGCCCTACTTATTCTATGACTCACTCGGCGCCTCTTCCTTCTTGGAATTCACCCAAGGAAAAGAGTCCTCTCAGCAAAACAAAGTTTGCCTGTTTCCTTGTGTGTGGCCTGCTTATGTTATTTTTTTGGAGTTTTACTTTACAAGTGTTCAGCAGCCTGAGGGCCCTTTCTCTCCATTTTGTTTTGTGTGTCTTCTTCAAACTGAATCTTGGCTAGAACTACTTTTTCTTCCTTGGTGGTTTTAAAACTCACAAGGTGAACTGTGACCCTGAAAGATCAAAGGGAATCCCCTCAGGGTAAGTAAAAAGAGTATCATGTATCTGATGAACATGCTTCCCAGGGCTAGAATGGGGGCCTCAGGAAGAAGGATTCCAATTCTTTCCTGGTTATTGGAAAATGGGACCAAGGGGACTAGTATTAATATTTCAGGGTAACCTCAGGGCAGAGTTTAAAACCCAGTAGATCTGAGGCCAGGGAGAAGTATATTTGAAAAATGCTCTGTGTTTGAGGATGAGATGACAAAACTATTTCCTCATTCCTCTGAATGGCAAATTCTGATGATTGGATTTTAGAGGTCTTAGCCTGGGCTATGTAGGAAACAGAATTTTAGGCAAAAAAGCTTATATGGTGACTTTATCAGAGGGAGCAAATCTGAGAATCCCAGGGTGAGGAGAAAGGGAAGAAGTACTTCCCTGAAGTAGGGAAGGCAGGACACAAATAAAAGAGATCATGTTTTCAAGCTAGTCACAGCTTCATAACTAGTGGAAGCAATTGCCTGATCTTACGAGGCCTCTTCAGAAAGGCTGTATGAGCTATTGCATTTCAGAACAGTTCATCATGATGGAAGAAAGAAACAAAATGTATCCTCTGGACAAAGTAGACTCCTGTCAAGTGAGAAGGTCTGGAACGAAGAGATACAGACTCTGGCGGTTGAAAGTCAGGCTTGCTGCTACTGCTAAGTCGCTTCAGTCGTGTCCGACTCTGTGCGACCTCATAGACAGCAGCCCACCAGGCTCCTCTGTCCCTGGGATTCTCCAGGGAAGAACACTGGAGTGGGTTTCTCCAGGCAAGAACACTGGAGTGGGTTGCCATTTCCTTCTCAGGCCAGGATGCACCAAAACTGGTTGCGCATAAGGGAATATGAAGGAGATTTCAATAGTATCTGCCCGGCTGATTTGGGAAATGTGCTGGTTTTCAATTTCTATTAGTTGTGTTTTAGAGATCATTTTTGGGTTATGGAACAATTGTGATGGAGAGATTCCAAGATGGCCCCCAATTTTCCCTGCCTCTTGCTATTCATATCTTTGTGTGATCCCCTCCACTCTAGTGTACGAGGGACCTGTGACTTTATTCCAACTGCTGGGATAATTGATGGGCTGGCCCTTCCAAAATAAGGCCACATAAAATTGTGACTTCTATCGGCCTAGCACATTTTCTGCCTTTCTGTATTTGATGAAGTAAGCTACCACGTTGGAGAGGTCCACATGGCAAGGAAACATAGGTGGTCTTTTGGCTAACAGCCCCCCCAAAACTGAATCCTGTCACAACACATGCACCTAGTGTTACTTAACGGAGAAGGCAATGGCACCCCACTCCAGTACTCTTGCCTGGAAAATCCCATGGACAGAGGTCCATGAGGTCTCGAAGAGTCGGAAATGACTGAGCGACTTTACTTTCACTTTTCACTTTCATACACAGGAGAAGGAAATGGCAACCCACTCCAGTGTTCCTGCCTGGAGAATCCCAGGGATGGGGGAGCCTGGTGGGCTGCCGTCTATGGGGTTGCACAGAATCAGACTCAACTGAAGTGACTTAGCAGCAGCAGCAGCAGTGTTACCGAGTGTTAACACCTAGAGTTACGGAACTTGGGGCGGGTCACCTGTGCACAGTAAAGCTAATTGACTGACATCAGGTTGTGGTGAAGGAAAGTGCAGTGTTTATTGTAAGGCACCATACAAGTCATCTGGGCCAGCTAGTGCTAAAAAATCCTCAACCTCCCAGTGGGTTTCAGCAAAGCATTTTTAAAGGCCAGGTGAGGCAAGGGAGTCCCAGGGTACGAGGTCAGCTTGGGCACAATTCTCTGATTGGTCTATGGTGAGATAACCAGGCAGTTTCACGGGTATTAACACTATCTACCCTTTGGCACCAGTAAGTCTAGCGGCTCATAGTCATGATGTAGTTACCATCTTCCATTTAGTGGGAGTTTTAGTATCTGTAAAACAACTCAGGAAATGTGAATCAGATACTGTTATCTAGATACTTCAGAGAGGAGCTACAGCGGAGGATCTGGGGGAGAAGTCTGTCCAGGGAAGGCTCCCATAATATCCTGCTCAATTATACTAGAAGCAGATCGAGTATAATTTGAGCTTCAGATGAGACTCTAGCTCTGGCCAACACCCAGGCTTCATGATGCAATGTTGTTGTTATTTAGTCACTCAGTCGTGTCTGACTCTTTGTAACCCTATAGACTGCAGCCCGCCAGGCTCCTATCCATGGAACTTCCCAGCCAAGAATAGCAAAGTGGGCTGACATTCCCTTTTCAAGGGGATCTTTCCAACCCAAGGATCGAATCCGCTTCTCCTGCATTTACAGGCAGATTCTTTACCACTGAGCCACCAGGGAAGCCCTTCATGACACACAGGACCCAGCTATTCCTGACATATAGACAGTGAGATAATAAGTGTGTATTGTTTCAAGCTGCTAAGTTTGTGGTAATATTGTTATTCAGCAACAGATAACTAATATAGAAGGAGGCATGGCTAAGAAGTTTCATTGCAGGACACTGAGCCTTTGGTGAATATTAGGAAATGTAAAATAAAAAAGATGTGGAGAATGGAACAGGCTGGAGATCAAGTGCAGACACTATGATCCTTTCAGCAACAGGAAGGATCCTGAAATGCTACTGCCAAGTGGAAAGACATTTCTAGGACATTGTAATTAGAATGCTCAATGGACAGAAACAGACTCACAGACATAGAAAACAAACTTATGGTCACCAAAGGGGGAAGGGGGTGGGGGAGGGATAAATTCGGAGTTTGAGATTATCAGATACACACTATTATATGCAAAAAAGATAACCAGCAAAATCCTACTGTATAGCATAAGAAACTGTATTCAATATCCTGTGTAACCTATAAGGAAAATGAATATGAAAAAGAATATATGTATGTATAACTGAATCACTTTGCTATATACTAGAAACTAACACAACATTGGAAATCAACTACATTTCAATTTTTCAAAAAGGAAATACTCAATGACAAGAGTGATCAATGAGAACATGTGATTCATGTGTTAGAGCTCATTAGACACTGAAGAAGAAACATGTTTGGAGGACTTCCCTGGTGGTCCAGTGGCTAAAATTGCGAGCTCCCAATGCAGGGGGCCCAGGTTCAATCCTTGGTTAGGGAACTAAAGCCCACATGCTGCATGCAACTAAGAGTTTGAATGCCACAACTAAAGATTATGCATTCCACAGTGAAATGTTTACACCAAGACTTGCACGTAGTAAGACTTCTACAGATGGTTTTAAGTTGACTGTGTCCCTTTGCTATAAGGAACTGTATAAGCTTACAGTAATGATGTAAGCTGGGCTGGAGGTTTAATGAAGCAAAGATTTCTCAAAGCCCATACCCTCTAGGAGAGGCACTGAGAAAAGGGAAAGTGCAGTAGTAAAAGGAAGACTGCACTTAAGGCTGAGCACCGAAGAGTTGATGCTTTTGAACTGTGATGTTGCAGAAGACTCTTGAGAGTCCCTTGGACTGAGAAGAGATCAAACCAGTCAATCCTAAAGGAAATCAACCCTGAATATTCATTGGAAGGACTAATGCTGAAGCTGAAGCTCCAATACTTTGGTCACCTGATGAACTGACTCATTGGAAAAGACCACAATGATGGGAAAGATTGAAAGCAGGAGAAGAAGGGGATGACAGAGGATGAGATGGTTGGATGGTATCACTAATTCAATGGAAATGAGTTTGAGCGAGCTCCAGGAGATGGTGAAGGACAGGGAAACCTGGCATGCTGCAGTCCACGGGGTCACAAAGAGTCAGACATGACTGAGTGACTAAACAACAACCTGTCCCAGGGGGACTCAGAAAAGAAGAGATGATGGAAGAGTCTCACCGAATGCATAGGACACAATATTGCAGCCCTGAAAGATGATGGTGCTCAGTTGCTTCAGTAGTGTCTGACTCTTTGTGACCCTATGGACTGTAGCCTGCCAGGTTCCTCTGACAACAGGATTCCCCAGGCAAGAACACTGGAGTAGGTTGCTGTGCCCTCCTCCAGGGGATCTTCCTGACCCAGAGATGGAACCAGGGTTTCCTGTGTCTGCCGCATTGCAGGCAGATTCTTTACCACTGAGCCACTGGGGAAGCCTGAAAGATGATGGTAGGATAGTTAAAATTTTTTCCTGTATTTGATGCTGTAGTAAGATAATGCATACATACAAGGGTGAATCTCTGGTCTCAGGAAGACATGGTATGGTAGTTAGGATCATGAGGGAATATTGTTTCATTCAGGCTTTCTTTAGCCACAGAATCCAGTAGCAATAAGGATTTTGTGTGCTCAGAAGGAGAGAAACGGGAACTTTTTCACCTGTAATCCATATTTCCTACATATAGGCTGAAGCATTCTATTCTTTTTTCTCTACCATTTTGTGATGGTTCGATTTCCTACAAATAGTTCTGAGGCTTAAGCTACAAAATAGTTGCTTTATAGCTAAATGAGGGATTTGAGGATTATCAGATGTGGTATCCATGGTTGATTCGGGGCTAGGGAGTGGCCAGAGGGGGAGCATTCTAAATCCCAGAATACAGTGTTTTATTCCTTCCTCTAAGACTATGGCTGTTCATAAAATACTGTTGAAATTATAGAGTTCTTTCTATATTTGAAAGCACTGTCTTGGGCCTTCTAGAATAATCAAAGAAATAGCTCAAGATAAAAAAAAAAAAAAAGCGCTTAGCAAGCACCTGAAGCACTGAGCTAACACCATCAAAACACTTTGGGTTAGAACACTTGGTGGGGAAACCATCCCCACAACAATTGATTTTTCAGTACATTCAACAACCACCAAATAGTTATACCCATCAGCTTAATGAGGAAAATATACACTGCCATATAAACCTCTGAATGTGTTTTACAATAGCTACAATTTGAGAGAGATGAGACCTTATTTAAAAGATGGATTCTTAAAGCTGTTGCAATTTTTGAGTAACACTAATGAGCAGGGGAGGAACTGGCTTCCATAATAGTGCTTTATTTTAAAAAAATGCAACTCAACAGCCCACATCCTGTTTCTTGTTCTATACAATTCCTGTTAACCAAGGTAGGGTGCCATGGAGAGGGGAAAAATCTAATAGAAAGATCGAATCACAGAGGACCCCAGCAAATAGGACCCCTCCTAACACTCTCACCAGACAGCCATCTTCCTATTCAATATTGCTTTTAGAATGTGAACAATGTACAGATGTCTCTTAAAGGGAAAGAAACAAAGACAAGTGTTATCTTCACTTATTTCTTCTTATATTATCTAAATATGTAGGAAGATTATGCTAGGTATAAAAATCTGTTCATAGGTATTGTTATTGTACAAATGCAAATCAAAACTAGCTTTACACATGAGATATGAACAAAGCTATAAAATGACAAAATACAATTAACAACATTAATGTGATAAATAAGGTAGATGTGATGAAGTCAAACTGGGACTCACAGTGTAGGTATTCATTCACTCCTGCATTTGTTCACTCATTCAAAATGCAATCACAGAGTACCTGTTTCCAATGGCATTCTCCTGGGGGCTGCAGATAAGTCAGTAAGATAAACTTTTCTACCTTCATGGAACTTACATTCTAGTGGGATAAGACAGATAATAAGCCAAATAAATGAGTGAAATATATAGTGTGTCTGATGAAAATGAGCACTAAGGAGAAAAGTCTAGGGAAGGAGAGAGGAAGATGTGTGGGGCAAGGGAGTTGCAATTTGCAATATAAGAAAAGCCTCACAGAGAAGGTGATATTTGTATAAAAACTTGAAGAAAGTGGAAGAGTGAATATTTGGGTATTATTTGGGGGTGGAGAGGCAGTGGTGAGTGTTCCAGAGGGAACAGTGGGTGTGAAACTTCTCAGGCAGAGGTGAGCCTGTTTCTAAATGGTTCTGTTGTAAAGACAGGTGTTTCTGAGTTTAGCGATCATTTACTGCCACTTGCCATAGGACAACTCAGTTTCCCCACCATTTTTCCTTTTTTTTAAGCTACTGTGAAACCTTTGCTTTTATTGGGTGGCTGTTAGATCATTTGTATTTTACTAGAGGCTAAGAGATGTTCTTATTACACCCATTTTCTTTTTTAAAAAATTATGTAATGTAATGGTTGGGGCTTCCCTGGTGGCTCAGCTGGTAAAGAATCTGCCTGCAATACAGGAGACCCAGGTTCAATCCCTGGGTCATGAAGATCCCCTGGAGAAGGGAATGGTAACCCACTCCAGTATTCTTGCCTGGAGAATCCCAGGGACAGAGGAGCCAGGCAGGCTACAGTCCATGGGGTCGCAAAGAGTCAGACACGACTGAGCGACTAGTACTTAATGTAATGGTTAATTGTGTGTCAACTTGACTGACCTCAAGGATGCCCAGACAGCTGGTAAAACATTATTTCTGGGTGTGTCTGTGAGAGTTTTTCTGGAAGAGATTAGCATTTGATTCAGCAGACCGAGTGGAGAAATCCACCCTCACCAATGTGGGTGGGCAACATCCAACCTCCACAGGCCCAAATGAAACAAAAAGGACAAAGAAGGGCAAATTCTCTCTTCTTAAGCTGAAATGTCCATCTTCTCCTCCCCATGAACCTCAGAGTTCTTGATTCTCAAATGATAAGACTCCTGGGATTACATCTGTGGCCGTGTGGTTCTCAGGCCTTTTGGACTGGGCTGAATTATATTACTGACATTCTCAGTCTTCCAGCTTGCAAATGGCAGACTGTGGGACTTCTCGGCCTCCATAACCACTTGAGCCAATTTCTATAATAATTTTCCTCTTCTATCTATCTATTCCCTATTGATTGTTTCTCTGGAGAACCCTAATAGAAGTAATGACAGTACAGTGGTTGTGTAACATCAACATAAACTTCATCACATATAGAGGCATTGAAACACAGTGACACGGCTCACCAGTAATTGGGCAGTGGGGTTATATGGATGATGCTTAATTTAATACTTTTCCATTACCATCAAAATCGACATATTGAATTAGCAGAATTTCACAGAACATTCACAAACTTCTGATGATATATCCGTGGACCCTCTATGGTCTGGGGAGTTCCACTTTAATAAGCAAGGAGAGATTATTTTGAAGGTGGCCTTCTTATGGGCTAGCTTATGGCTGTGCATTACTCTAGTGAGTATGGATGATGACATGGATGAATGATTCAACACATGGTTGGGGAATTTTTAGGTTGTATGGCTAGAAAAGAAATCCAATACAACATTCTTGGTTCTTTTTTGTCATACTCACCTGTGAGAAATGTTTCTGTGATTTAGACTATGTTATCACCCAGATCCTCTGTTCACAATCATTAGGGCAAGAAATAACTTTGTCAGTTTTTCAGCATAGAGAGATGAAAGTCTGGGCAAAGCAGCATCTACACTTCTCTATTGCACCTCAAATCTGTGGCTTAGACAGGATGGAGAGCCTGAAAGCAAATTTTGCCATGCTGCCCCATTAGTCAAATGGCAAGACCAGGTCTTAAGAGTGTGGGGGAAATGGCATGTCAGGTAATGAAAGCTCAGGCAGAATGTCTTTTTGCCCATATCTAAGGAGGCTCACAGTTCTGAAAAAAAATCTTTTCCAAAAAGCACAACGTTAGAGTGGTAAGACCGCATCATTAGAAGTGAATGTAGCTGGCAATATCTGTTACAATAACTGGTGCATATCTTTGACATTTAAGGTGAGATTGGAAGAACTCCAAGATACTTTGTAAAGGGATTGAGCATAATTTAAAAAAACAATTTTTACCATAGTTACATGTTCTTGACCAAAGTTAACTTCACATGAGAAGTTATTTTACAGATGAGTAAACTGAAGCACAGAGAAGGTTAAGTAATTCACTCAATTGCTTTTAGTAGCAGAGATTGGGAAAGTGGGTTGTTTTGATAGGCTATCCAGATTAAACTGAACCAGATAGAACTGATTTAAGTTTCTGTCCTTAAATTTTTCTCATCAGGAGTAATCTTAGACCAGTCCTCCTTAGACCAGTCCTCCTAACTTCTAGCGTAGACCTCCATGATATTCTAGGGTATAATCTTGGCAGAACCATGTGATTATTGCCTTTTAGAATAAGAACATCAATTTTGTGGTATATATATACAATGGAATATTACTCTGACATGAAAAGGAAATTGTGCCATTTGCAGAGACACAGATGGACCTAGAGACTGTCATAGAGTGAACTAAGTCAGAGAGAGAAAAACAAACATGGTATATTAACGCATATATGTGGAATCTAGAAAAATGGTATAGGTGAACTTATTTGCAAAGCAGAAATAGAGACACAGACATAGAGAACATATGGATATCCAAGGGGAAAGGGGAGTGAGATGAATTTGGAGATTGGTATTGGCATATATACACTACTATCTATAAAAGACATAACAAATAAGAACCAACTGTATAGAACAGGGAACTCTACTCAATGTTCTGTGCTCAGTTATTCAATCCTGTCGGACTCTGTGCAACCCCATGGACTGTAGCTCACCAGGCTCCTCTGTCCATGGAATCTTCCAAGCAAGAATACTGGAGTGGGTTGCCATTTCCTCCTCCAGGGGATCTTCTCAACTCATGGATCGAACCTGAGTGTCTTGCAGCTCCTGCATTGGCAGGTGGATTCTTCATCACCGGGCCACCTGGGAAGCCCTACTCACTGTTATATGGTGACCTAAATGGAAAGGAAATCCAAGGAGGAGCGGACATATGTATACATGTGACTGATTGATTTTGCTGTACAGCAGAAACTAACACAACATTGTAAAGCAACTATATTCCAGTAAAAAAAAAAAGAATATCAATTTCATCTGTGCAAAAATCTTTTATTTATATCCTCTGCTTATGCCCTTAACACCAGCACCACTTTCCTTCCAACACACACGAATTACGTACACAATGTACATTTAAGAGACAGAACTGTCTGGGATCCCAAAGGATTAACATATCATTTGATCAGCTCTAAGAGGTGAGAAATGGAAATCTCATATTCAAGAGCTTACTTTTTCTTTCCTGTGGGGTATCAGAAGACACATGGCCTCAGCATTAGATAACATCAAGGAGCATAGTGTAAGGATGAGGAGCAGGGACTCTAGAGATAGACTTACTTGTGTTGAAATGTCAGCTTTACTACTAACCAGGTGAGTGAGTTACTTAATCTTCTTTGTGCCTCAGTTTACTCATCTGTAAAATGACTTTAATAATTTTACCTAATTCATCAGGTTATTACGAGAATTAAATGAATTAATATTTGTGAAGAACATAGAGCAGTGCCTGGCATATCATACATACATACTATATAAGTAATACAATGAAATAAATAAATATATATATAATACACTGAAATAAATAAGCAAATAATAAATGAAAAAAGTAAGGGATTTATTATAAATTATGAAGACATGACAATGAGGTTGTCAGAAAATGTCAGAATCCTGAAATAACAGTAAGTTTTTATTTTTCAATTTGTGTGGGGTTTTAGTTATGCAGATGGTATTGTTCTTGAGCAGAAAGCAATCAATGACTTCAGAACTATCAGGGATTTTTCCCCTTAAGGTGAAGCATGAGTTGTAAGAAAAAACTAATACATATTCATGAAAATACACTGATAGGCTGAGAAATCAACAATTGCTTGATATTCCTAAAATGTCTTCTTTCAGTATATCACAAAGGACTTCAGGAATGAGTAACATTTGTAGAATAAGAACTCAGTAGGCATTAAGACCCAGAAAGATCCAAATATCTTAATTGTTGCAGGAGTACTTGCTTTATACTTTATGAGAACTGTAGTACATGCTGTCATATACTGCTAGGTGCTACCTGAAGGCTGAAGCACTTGTTCTCTCAACTTTTGGGACTGTTGGCAGCTAAAAGCCTTTAGCTGTTAGCTCGCTCTAGAAATTGTCCTCTGCTGAAGACATCTGCTTCAATCAAGGTCAGACCCCCTTCCTATGGGTCCTTCCTATCAGAGACCAGGATCCAGTGACTGCTCAGATGAATATATAAAAACCTTTCCCAATGATCCATTTCTTCAGGGCCCTCCTAGGTCTTTATCTCCCCCACAGGATTGGCTAAGGCCTTTGTTGTAATTGCTTCTCAATTCAATGGCTTCACCTACCCAAACCTGCTTCTGTTCTTCCACAGTTGTTAATCCCCAAAGCACTCCCCAATAAACCTTTCTCACGGAAATCTCTGTCTCAGAGCCTAATTCTTGAGAACCTGACCTATAACAGGTACTTATTGAGTAGGGTGTATACCAGCTGCAGTGATATGAAGCCATGGGCATTCTGATATTTCATTTCCCCCTTTTCACAAGTATATCTTCATGTTTTCAATCTTCTTTAAGGGTTTCCTTAGTTTCTTTAACCAGGTCATTATTTATCGGTCCCTGGATCAGATCTCATCAAAGCACCAGGCTACAGTCAGAATCCAAGAACGCAAGATCTCCATAGAACAATGGCCAAGCCCAGGGTGAATAGAATTTCCAGTCACAGGTCCTATACTTAAACAGATCTTTGATGAATGAGTGTTTAAGTGGTTCTGATTATGATTGTTAAAGAACAGCTAAGGTCCAATCATGCAACACCCTCCCCTCAAAATTACACAAAGCTATTTTCAAATGGCCCCAAAAAGGGATAGTTCTGTTTAAATGCCTTGTTCTTCAAAGAGCTCACATAATCACATCAAACTTACTCTTATCATTGAGCATAAATGGAAAGTATAATCAGTGTAGCTGAGAAAACTTGGACAATGTGTTTGGTTTAAAGACACCTTGTCCGAGTAAATGCTGAAGATTTTATTTTTCACCTTAGGCTTATAGAAACAGGTATATTTTTATTCTTCATGTGAAGTGAGGCAAGATCTGAATCCAGCAGAAATGGATTCATTTATCTTTGTGAGTTCCTAAGTTTTCACACAGTGCCTTGAGAATGCTATTACAAAATTCCTGAAGATACATAATTCTGACAGTAGTAATGGCCTAAACCCTAATACCCAGTATGAGAAACCAGCCAGGTCCTAAGTTTTCTGTAGTCTTTTGTAACAACACATAGTATCCAACAGTACAAGTATATTGGATAATTATCACTATTTACTAAACACACAAAAGAATAACAATGGTAGCAAAGTTAATTATGCCAATTTAGTGTAGATTATAGCCACATGATACATTCATAAAGTTATGATGAATGGTATCTTGATGAATACTTGGTACTTCTAACAACACTGACAAATAACATTTTGTGAAACTGAGACTGAAAATGTGATTACCAGTTAGGGATTCAACACACCAGAGACACCTCCATTTGGAATCCAGAGCCAGCACTACACATTATTTAAAAATACCACATGGTGCAAAAGTATGTTGATAGCGAAGTGGGGTCATGTGACCTGCTCTCATACCTCTTGGACTGAATTTAACAGGTTTTGATTGGCATCATCTTTCAAAGGCAGTTTAACTTCAGGTACAATCTGCATTTCACATCCTTGAAGGCATAAATATACACCTCCCTGTACCAGGATGGTTGATATATACCCAGGTTAATCAATAGACTTCCATGTTATGCCAGTCCAGATGACAAAAAGTCTAAGTCTCTGGCTTACGTACAACACTTACTCCATAAAACAAACTGTGTCTCATCTCTGACCCCTGCCCTCAATAGATTTTACATTTTGTTGAAAGTTATTTCAAATCTTGGTGAAGAATGGGTCTCTCTTGCTGGATAATTTTCTTGAGCATCAAAAATTATAACATTTCCTTTCATCAAGAAACTCCATTGAATTGCTTTGTCATCGACTCAATGTACAAGACATGCCTTTATATATTATGGAAGGATATTCTCTTGAATTGCAGTGCTGAAATAAATGACACAGCACTGTGAGGTAAACAGCAATTCCTTTAGCAGATTGATTCTGTTTGTGACATTTAAGTCTCTACACCAAGACTGATTATACTAGGGAAGAGGGTGTGGTGATTACATTTTTCAAAAATGGCCCACCCCACAGATTCTTCTGCAATGTGACCTTGCTCGTGCCTCAGCAAGAGGTGGAGTCTATTTCTTTACCTTTTAAATCTGTAGGCCCAGTGATTGTCTAGATCTTTAGAATATGGGAGAAGTGACATTGCCAATTCTAGGCAAAGTCATTAGTTGGCCTGGCAAATTCTTCTTCTTACATCCTGGAAGCCAGCCTCCAGGTTAGAAGTATAACAACACTGAAGGCACCATACTATGAGAAGTCCAAGCCACATGGAGGATGAAATACCATGTGAAGACAGAGAGATGGGGAAAGAGAAAGAACAAAGCACCAAGCATGTATATGAAGAAGTCACCTTGGAAGTTGCTCTAGCTCCAGTTACCCCAACTAATGCTGCATCAGTTCAGGAAGGGCCCAGCTAAACCTTCCCTGAATTTCTGACTCCTAAAATCATTAACAAAATAAAATGATATTTTTCCCCCATCCACGAAGTGTGGGGATAGCTTGTTACATAGCAACAGATAACTGAAGCAAAGGGCTTTGCTAATACCCTGATTAATGAAATGCTTAGGGATGTTGAACTGAACTAAGATCGAGAGACTGTCAACTTATTTTTTTCTGTGAATTTTCTGCATATATTGGCAGCATTGATCTTTCTTTATTCATCTAACTTTGGGCCTGCTACCTAGTTTTCAAAAAATAAGCAATTAATTTACTTATGGATTAAAAAAAACCTGATTAATTGATTGAATATTCTGAAAAGTGTAGGAGGTTAGGTGCATGATTGAGACAAAGAAGCCACAGTCCTGCTTTTACATCCCGGCAGTGCCACTTGGAAGCTCTATGGTGTTAAGCAACTCACGCTTTGCATCTGTAAAATAGGGACAATAATAATAACTACCTTGCTGGGTTGTTAAGAAGATTTAATTAATTCAAACTTACAATCATGTCTGGAGCTTTGGAAGTGTTATATAGATTTTGGCTGGTATTACTTGGATATGTAGCTTGGCCTCTACAGTGTTGATCAGTGCAGTCCCCTTCTGTTCAGCATTGTGGGAGTTTGTCTTCAGATTCAGACAGAGCTGAGGCCGAATCCTAGATCAACCATGTCTGTTTGAGTCTGGAACCCTGTCTGAGCCTCAATTTTCCCATCTGTAGTCTACGGATAATAATACTGAATTCTCAAGGTTGTTGTGAAAATTAGATGTGCTCACCAGGCAAAGTACTGGGTTCAGAGCCTGGCATGTGGGTTAGTGTGCTGTACTTGTTGATTTCCTTGGCACCTCAACCTCCCTATTTGTTTACACATAGGATGAGACTCAGGGCTTCCCTGGTGGCTAAGACAGTAAAGAATCTGTCTGCAATGCGGGAGACCTGAGTTCAACCCCTGGGTTGGGAAGATCCCCTGGAGAAGGGAATGGCTACCCACTCCAGTATTCTTGCCTAAAAAACTCCCATGGGCAGAAGAGCCTGACAAGAAGAGTCTGGCTGCTTTTCAATTTTTCAGCCATGTTAGGCAGAGAGTTTCTGTACTCAAGCCCATTCAGCCGTTTTTAAGAAAAACCTGGAAGTGTACCTATTTCCAAGAGTAACCTGCTGATATCAGGTTTTCTTTTCTTTTAACAGAATGCCATTCTTGTCATACAAAACTGTACCATTTAGGTAGCAGTAACTGGCTGAGGATGAGAGGCATCAATTATCTATTACAACTCCAAGCTATCAATCAAAACACATGCTATTTCCTATGCCTCAAGCAACCAAAGGCATCAAACTAACAAGAACTCAGAGGAACAAATAAACATGAATGTTGAGCTACAAAGTTCCCAGGAACACAAATGCACAATAGTAGTCTTTAGTCCCCATCAACTCACTCTGGCTGGTACTAGACGCAGGTGAAAACAGAGGTGTGGTGGTGGAGGAAGGATGGGGTGAGAAAAAAAAATCCCCATGATGGGGGCTGGCATAAACTTAAAAGAGAATATAAACACCAACTCTCTGGCAGGGAATAAACAAAACCTCATTGAAATCAAGTTAGGAAGGCTTGGCCAGTGATTTCTGGAGACTTGCCCCCCTGGACAAAAGCAGTAAGAGAACTGAGAATGATGTCTACTCATGAGAAAATAATGGCCAAGTCAGAAAAAATAGAGAAGTGGATCAGAATAAATCACCTTTTAAGTGAGCAGAGTCCGAGACGAGGAAGGACAAAATTCCCAATACCTGTTTTGTATCAACATGGGAAACTAGCTCATTTTAACCTGTCACGGTACATAAATCACTCTTAAAAGTTGGTGGAGGCAAGAATTCTCCCTCTAATACATCATATTTACCTGAAAATGGGCTTCCATAAAACTATAATGGCAATGTAAAACCTGTAAGGATTAACCCCCAAGAGAAGATAATTTTGAGAGGAACAGGTGAAATGTATCCTTTAAAGACATTAAAGCATGATCAAATTCTTGGTATAATGGGAAAAATTAAGGAAAATGTAAAATCACAGCATAGAGAGTTCTAACTAACAGTAGTAGGAGCACTAAATTCAAGATTCCTAGTGGAAGTAATCTAGTGACTTCAACCCTACATCAAGATCCCAATAAATCATATCATAATGTGATGTTTATTGAGTACCAATTGTGTGCTAGATTAAGTCCTCTTCTTTTCAAATGTCTGGCTTTATGTAATCCTTACAATAACTCTCTGGTGCAGGAATTGTTTCTAACCCTCATTATGTAGGGAAATAAACTGAGACAGAGAAATTAACTTACTTGCCCCAAATCACATCACTAAGTGTCTAAGTCAGGATTTGAATTTAAAACTCCTTGATTCCAGAGTCAATAGTCTCAAGATCTGTGCTATACTACCTCTAGATAATACCTTCTAGATAATCCTTATGTGCCTTACGAAGATTTCTCTAACTTGATTACCTAGATCATTGCATGTCATCAGATCACTTTTAATTTCTACATTCTATAACTATAGAGTAAATAAAACTAAAAGTAAATATAAATTTCATGTATTATAACAGGAGAAGACAAGGCAAATGTTTTAGGACATATTCAAGCATATTTTATGCTATTCAAACACTTCCTACAAAGAAAAAATACACAACAGATATTGTTTACTGACTGACAAACCACTATCTGGGCTTGGAAGAAACGTTTTTGCAAGGCTTAACAGTGGAAACAGTGACAGATTTTATTTTCTTGGGTTCCAAAATCACTGCAGATGGTGACCGCAGCCATGAAATTAAAAGATGCTTGCTCCTTGGAAGAAAAACTATAACCAACCTAGACAGCATATTCAAAAGCAAGACATTACTTTGCCAACAAAGGTCCATCTAGTCAAAGCTATGGTTTTTCCGTCGGTCACGTATGGATGTGAGAGTTGGACCATAAAGAAGGCTGAGCACCAAAGCATTGATGCTTTTGAACTGTGGTGTTGGAGAAGAATCTTGAGAGTCCCCTGGACTGCAAGGAGATCCAACCAGTCCATTCTAAAGGAAATCAGTCCTGAATATTCATTGGAAGGACTGATGCTGAAGCTGAAGCTCCAATACTTTGGCCACCTGATGTGAAGAGCCGATTTATTAGAAAAGACCCTTATGATGGAAAAGATTGAAGGCAGGAGGAGAAGGGGACAACAGAGGATGAGATGGTTGGGTGGCATCCCTGACTCAATGGACATGAGCTTGAGCAAGCTCCAGGAGATGGTGAAGGACAGGGAAGCCTGGCCTGCTGCAGTCCATGGGATTGTGAAGAGTTAAATATGACTGAGTGACTGAACAACAACAAACAGAGTCAAGAGCCCATGTTAGCCTCTAAGAGGGCCCCTAGTGGCTCCTGTCTCCTGGAATGCATGCCTTTGTGTAACTCCTTCCCCTTGAGGGTGGGCTGGACCTAGAAGCCTTATCCTAATTAGTAGGGTATGGCAGCAGTCATGAGATGTCCCTTGTGAGATGAGGTTACAGAAAGCCTTCTGTCTCTTTCTCTCAGAGTCCTCACTCTGGAGGAAGCAAACTGCCATGTTGTAAACTGCCCTATGGATATTTCCACATGGTGAGAAATTAAAGGTGGTCTCTGGCCAATAGCCAGCAAGAACCTGAACCGTCAAACAATCACCCAAATGGAATCCTGCTAAGAATTATGTGAGTGAGCTTAGAGTTTGATCCTCACAGAGGCGAGACACCTTGATTGCAGCCTACCAGGGATCTGGAGTCAGAGGACCCAGTCTAGCTGCTCTCAGATTCTGGATCCACAGAAAGCAGAGGGTAATAAATGTTTGTCATTGGAAGCCACCAAGTTTGGGGGTAATTTGTTACGCAGCCATAGGTAACGAACACAGTGCCCCTTTCTTCTTGTGATATAAGGGTGGTGGCACTGCAGATATTTCCATCTAAGTAAGTCAAATTAGGAGGGGGAAAAAAAAAAAACCCTCTTGGAGGAAATCTTATTGCCATGGCAACAGTTACTGTTTTTCTCTGTCCAGTGTAAACACTGGATAAGAATCCCAGTAGTTCTTAGCCCACAACTTCCTCCATTAAAAGGGGAATTAAATGTTGAGGGAAGAGTAGCTAGTAGGCCTCTCATATGGCCTTTGGGCCAGGAATCATACTACAGTGGTTGCTCCCACATTCCAGTACTTACTTCAGGACTGAGTGGAACAAACAGTACGAGGAGTTATTACTTAGTCTTTGGCCAGAAGAATGGCAGTAAATGCATGCCAGTTAGATCTCCCTCTTCCAGCCAAAAAAGAGGACATTGGTTTCAAAAGGAGAAATGAGAGTGGGGAAAACAAGCTGAATCCTCTGCATTTGTTAAATGCTCCGTCCACCGACATGATGCTGTCCCATTGGCCCCTCACTGATTTACACTTGAGGTGGTCAAGTATATTTCTGTGATTTTGGCCTTGTATTCTAAATATTAAGAGTAACGATCAGAGAAGTGACCATTCTGATACACAAATTTGGGGGCGACAGAAGTAGGGTGAGAACCGAGTGTTCATTTCCCCATAGCTAAGCCTTTCTTTTCCATGGCCCCTCTCTACTGAGTTGATATCTCTCCAACTAACATTTCTGTCCTTCTCTGGTAATATGGGAGTACCACTTCAGGGACAGTGCCCCTGGGCCGTCACTGGCCCCACAAAGTTCATATGTCTTTCCCAGGAATCTCTGCCCTTACATCCCAGAGGCTGTTCACATTTTGCAAATTGAGGTCATTCTTGAAACTTGTTTATACACCAGCACTTTTCAAAACTTGATGTGCCCAGAGCTACTCAGGAACAGAGTTAATGTTCAAAATCACAGGCCCTGCATCCCAGAGATTCTGACTCATTAGAACTGAAATGAGGCCCAAGACTGCATTTTCCCAGCATTTCCATGCGATTGATTCTGTTGGAGGCGATACACAGCCATCTCTGATGAATGTTGCCTGGAAAATTTCTCCTTATCAGAACTGTGCTGTAACAAAGAGCTAAAAGATACACATGAGCACATATATGAACACACACACACACACACAGAGGAGTATCTTGTTATATGCAGTAACTTGTTTCTAAAAAGGTTTTATGTGTATCACATTTTACATATCAGTTCACATGTGAAATGCTTGGCATTCACATGGCATTTCCTTTCAGGAAAAGGACTGTATCTTCAAGGTTATTTCATCCATAGCACCTAGCATGGTGCTTGGCACTTGGTATTAGTTGAATTAGTATTCATTGAATGAATGACTGACTATTCAATTTGTTCAAAGTGAGGGTAATGCGATGATAAGTCAAACACATTCAGCGTACAGCAGAGTATCTTAACATCATTCACTCCTGTCTCCATTTAATAATGGTAATGTACTGCTCTTCTTTTATATCTCAGAAGGGTGAAAACAAAATATAAGAGGGACACTGAAACAGCTCTGTGAATGAGAAGCCTGCTTAGTGTCTTCTTTTCCTCTCTAACCTCAAAAGTTATAACCTAAGCCTTGCCAGGAGACTTTATGATCTATTATATTTGTAACTCCAAGGAGAAAGAGAGAGGATGTGATAAATGGAACCAATGTAAGGCCTCAAATTCCTCTTTTGCAAGTAACAGAAGACAAGCTTTCTTCTTGAGCCAATAAATTACAAGATAGGTAGAGCCAGGTGAATCAGACTCTCCCAAATAGGTATGGAACAGTGGTACAGATTCTAAAACAGAAACTGGTGAGAATTTTGCTAGCCAAGTATCTGAAACTAAAAAATACCACAAAGAACTGCCTTTGGTTGGCCTCTGGAGCAGACTTTTTTTTTTAACTGCTAATAGGAGGTTTTTCAGCTAGTTTATGTGACAGTTTGCCTGTTAACAGAAAAAATATTGATTCCTCTGGCTTAGCAATGAGGCCCCTAAAACATTTCATCCCCAAACTCATAAATTTGTAATAAAAAAATTAAGCTTTCCTAAGGAATTTGCTTGGCCTCAAATGTTTGATTGAACAAGGCACAGATATTTTTCCTGATTCTGCAGTTAAAAGCCAGACTTTCCACTTTCTCTGGTTTGACTTATTGAGTAAGCCTTTTGAAAAATGGAACTTGTACTCAGTGTGTTTTATTTTAACCTCGCTGATGATCTGCATCTCAGCAGTAAATTTTTAAATAGCTGTGTTATATATGCTGAATAAATGATGAACCCTATTGTGCTTTGAGCTATCCTCATAGAGCATCAGGCAGGGTCAAGATTGAGAGACAGAAAGAAAGGGAGGAAGAAAGATTTAATATATGGCATGTTCTGACAAGTGAAGAATTATTGATTGATGCCAAACTAGGCTCAAATAAACTAAAACCACCATATATGGTACAATCATTAGTGACATATTCATCACATGCCAAGAAGGGTCTTCTGAAAAATGTGTGTAAATAAACTTCATCATCAATGTTTAATAAAGGTGATCAGGTATAAGTGCAGATAATAACAGCTGCTCACATTATGTCCTTTCAAATAAGAGTTATGATCATTGTTTTTTAAATTTTCAACAGCTTTGAGACATAATTGATATATGATAGTCTGCACATATTTTAAGTATATAGTCTGATAAGTCTTGACATATGCACACACCTGTGAAGCTATTACCACAATCAGGAAGCTGAATATATGTATCACCTCTGAAAGTTTTCTTATGCTGCTTTATAATCTCTCCCTTCACTCCTCCCACCCCTTGCTCAAGTAGCCATTACTCTGCTTTCTGTCATAGTGGATTAGTTTGCATTTTCTAAAAGTTTATGTAAATAGAATCATATACTACATACTCTTCTTTTGCTGTTGCTGGGACTCACTCAGCACAGTTCTGTTGAGTTTCATCCACGTTGCTGTACGTATCAAATTTCATTAAGGTTTTTTTAATTGTTGAGTAGCATTCTATCATAAGGCCATATGGCAATGTTGATACATCAACCTGTTGAGTGGTTTCAAGTTTGGGGCTATATTACAAAAAATTCATGCACACATCTCTGTAAGAATACATGCTTTCTTTTATCTCTTGGGTAAATGCTTGCTTGCAAAATACTTGCAGGAATCCAGACATGGCTTAGCTGGATGTCTCTGCTTCAGTGATTCTCATAAAGCTGTAATCAAGGTATTAGGTGTGTCTGTTGTTTTATCTGAAGTCTGAGTTTAGGGAGGATTTGTTTCCAAACTCACTCTTGTGGTTGCTGGCAGGTTCATTTGCTCACAGGCTGTTTGATTATGGGTGTAAGTCCCTCTCTGGCTATGAACCCGGGAACACCATCAGTTCTTAGACACATGGGGTTCTCCATAGGGCAGCTCATCTTCCCCTCAGAGCAAGCCAACAAGAGAGCAAGAGAGGGCAAGCAAGAAGGAAGTCACATTCATTTTATAAGCTTATCTCAGAACTGTCATTATATTGCTTTTGCAGAATTCTATTTATAAAAAGTGAGTCACCCCTGGGTCTGGCCCACACTCAGGGGAAGGGCTTATATAGGAGATAAAGATCATTGGAAGCCATCTTAGAGTCAGTTGTCAGCCTACCACAATGCCCTTTATTGAGCTGAGGAAGTTTCCTCCTGTTCATTTTTTAAGGGATTGCAGTTTTTATTTAGTTTTAAAAGTTATTTATTTATTTATTCATTAGCTTCAGATGCACGGCTTGCAGGATCTTAGTTCTCCCACCAGGGATTGAACCTGTGACCTCAGCAGTGAAAGTCTGGACTCCACTGCACTGTCAAGGAATTCCCAGAGTTTTTATCAGACAAGTTTGTTAGATTATGTCAAATGAATTTTACTACTGTTGAAATAATCACTTTTTTTTTTAGTTCATTAACTTGGTGACGTTTTAAAGTTTGTTTACATTGATTGATTTTCAAATGTTACCAAAATGGAATCTCTGAGATAACATCACTCTATTTTGATATATTAGTCTTTTTATATATTGTTTGATTCTACTTGATAAAATTTTGTTTATAGGTTTTGCATCTACATTAATACAGTATGAGGGATATTGGTTTGTATTTTTTTTTCTTATAATATATTTGCCATGTTTTCATGAGAGGATGGTAGTTGTTGGCCCCATAGAACCAGTTAAGACATTTAAGTGCTTTGGGCTTCGTCACTCAGTCATGTCCAACTCTATAGTCCATGGGGTCACAAAGAATCAGATATGACTGAGTGATGAAGCACAAAGCATCTCCTCTTAAATTTTGGGGAAAAGTTTGTATAAAATTGATAATATTTCTTCCTTATGTATTTGGTAGAATTTATCAGTGAAGTTGTTTGGGCCTAGAGTTTTCTTTGTGGGAATTTTTTTTTTTTTTTTACTATAAGTTCAATTTTCTTAACAGATACAGGCCCATTCAGGTAATCTATATCTTCTTGAGTAAGCTTGGTAGTCCAGGTCTTTCAAGAAATCTTTTCATTTCATCTAGGTTGTCAAATTTATTAGCATAAAGTTGTTCATAACATTCTTTATTTGCCCAAGAGATTGTCATACTGAGTGAAGTCAGGTAGAGAAAGACAAATATCTATGATAACTTTTATACGTGTGTGCTAAACTGCTTCCAGAGAAGGCGATGGCACCCCACTCCAGTACTCTTGCCTGGAAAATCCCATGGACAGAGGAGCCTGGTGGGCTGCAGTCCATGGGGTCACTAAGAGTCGGACACGACCGAGCGACTTCACTTTCACTTTTCACTTTCATGCATTGGAGAAGGAAATGGCAACCCACTCCAGTGTTCTTGCCTGGAGAATCCCATGGACAGAGGATCCTGGTGGGCTGCCGTCTATGGGGTCACACAGAGTCAGACACGACTGACTGAAGGTAAGTTGCTTCAGTTAAGTCTGACTCTTTGTGACCCCATGGACTGTAGCCTGCCAGGCTCCTCTGTCTATGGGATTCTCCAGGTAAGAGTATTGGAGTGGGTTGCTGTTTCTTCGTCCAGGGGATCTTCCTGAACTAGGGATAGAACTTGAGTCTCTGATGTCTCCTGCATTGGCAGGCGGGTTCTTTACCACTAGCGCCACCTGGGAAGTCCATATATAAAATAGATAACCAACAAGAATCTGTTGAAAAGCACAGGGAACTCTACTTAATACGATGTAATTACCTATATGGAAGGGCTTCCCTGGTGACTCAAATGGTGAAGAATCTGCCTGCAGTGCAGGAGACCTGGGTTTGATCCCTGGGTTGGGAAGATCCCCTGGAGGAGGGCATGGCAACCCACTCCAGTATTCTTGCCTAGAGAAAACTCATGGACAAAGGAGCCTGGTGGGCTATAGTCCATGGGGTTGCAAAGAGTCAGACACAACAGAGCAACTAAGCACAAAGCACTTATATGGAAAAAGAATCTGAAAAAGATAGATATATGTATATGTTCAACTGAATCATTTTGCTATACACCTGAAACTAATATAACATTATAAATCAACTATACTCCAATAAAAATTTAAAAAACAAGACAAAACATTCTCTTCTTACTCTTTTAATGTATATAGGATCATAATGCCACCTTTCTCATTTCTGATATTGGTAACTTATGTCTTGTCTCTTTTTCCTGAGCAGTCTGGGTAGAGGTTTATCAATTTTATCTTTTTTTCTTTAAAGAAGTAATTATTGGTTTCATTGATTTACTTTTGTTTTTTGTTTTGTTTTCTATTTCACTGATTTTAGCTTTGATCTTTTATTAACTTCTTGTATTTACATTATTCTTCTTTTTCTAGTGTCTTAGGGTGGAGGTTTAAGTCATTGATTGAGGCTGCCTTTTCTAATATAAGCATTTAGTGTTATAAATTTATTGCTGAGAACTGCTTTGGCAGCAGCCCATGAATTCTAATATGTCGAGTTTTCATTCTTATTTAACACAAAATATTTTATAATTTCTCTTTTGATTTCTTTTTTTATCCATAGGTTATTTAAAAGTGTGTTGTGTTATTTAGTTTCAAAATATTTGGGAATGTTACAAATATTTCTGTTATTGATTTTTAATTTAATTCCACTGCCATTATAGAATCTAATTTGTATGACTTATATACTTTTAAATTTTTTGACACTTGCAAAATGAATGGCCCAAAATATGGTCTATCTTGGTAAATGTTCCTTGTGTACTTGAAAGAAAGATGTTTTGATGCTCCTATTGAGTGGATTGTTCTATAAACATAAATCAAGTTGCTTGATAGTATTGTTCAAGTCTTCTATATCCTTGTTAATTTTCTATCTACTTGTTCTATTAATTATTGAGAGAGAAGTAGTTTTAAAATCTCCAGTTATAATTGTGTATTTGTCTATTTCTCTTTACAGCTCTATCAGTTTTTACTTCATGTATCTTAAAGCTGTTTTATCAGGTTAATACATGTTTAGAGTTGTTGTGTCCTCTTGTTGAATTAGCCTTGTTTTCACTGTGAAATGACCTTCTCTATCCCTGATAATATTCTTTGCTCTAAAACCGAGTTTGCTATTAATATAGCCACTAAAGCTTTCTTTGGGCTTCCCAGGTAACTCGGTGGTAAAGAGCCTGACTGCCAAGTAGGAAACACATGTTTGATCCCTGGAGAAGGAAATGGCAACCCACTCCAGTAATCTTGCCTGGAGAATCCCATGGACAGAGGAGCCTGGCGGGCTGCAGTACATGAGGTCACAAAAAGTCAGACACAATTGAGCATGCACGTGAGTTTTCTTTTGATCACTGTTAGTATGATTAGTTTTCACTGTCCTTTTATTTTTAACCTATCTGTTTCATAATATAAAGCTGCCTTCAAATTGGATTTTTAGACCCTTACATTAAGGTGATTATTGTCATTCTTCAGCTGATATCTACTATCATGCTCTTAATATTTGTTTTCTATTATTTGTCCCACTTGTTCATTGTTTCCATCTTTCTTCTTTTTCTGCCTTCTTTATATTGTTTTTAAATTTTATATCTTCTGTTGACTTAGTAGCTGTGACTTTGTTTTGTT